>NC_136827.1:4210836-4578336 GCF_951394365.1 Tetrao urogallus
TTTCAAGATTGCAATTGGAAAGCTGGTGATTGACAGAGTTCAGACTTTGGATGGCATAGGGTTATAGACCTTGGCTGTTCACAATGTGCCTGAGGTGCTGTGCTGTGCAGCAAGGAGATAACTTTGCAACGCCACAAGTGTTGGTGTGTTGGTGAGGAGAGAACACAGGAGGATGATCTGCAGAAGGGAACTAGGAGACCCATGGTTATGATGAATAAAGTTAGTTGTCTAAACTTCAAGAGTCATTTCCCAGCAGTGAGCTTACAGAGTGACCTCCTCCCCGTTATCTGGAGCTTATGCTGTTGTCGTAAATGCATAGAGCTCTAGCGATTTTATAGTTGTTGCTATGCTGTACATCAAAGCCACTTGCAGATGGTTAAAAACTTAACATCATCATACAGCTGGACAAACGGCACCCTCTGGTAATCCTTAGCAGTGGAGCGCTCATATGCACAGTTACCTCCAATTACAGCCCCAAAAGCAGGAGCACCAACATGCACACACCTGCTTTTCCATTTTGGCATTTGCTATTCACTGTTCGTTTGCAGCTATGCCCCATACCTTATCACTCAGCAATCTTTTGCAATTATATAATACATTTTCTTCCTGCAAAGTTTTCTGTTTCCTGTACAATTTGTTTACCGCCCTTAGATGAAAATGTTCAAGAATTTGTGAACCCATTGAATAAAAGCTGACTTATCAAAGCTTGCCTCTAGCAATCGGCCTCACAGTAGCGCTGTCCTGATAAATGTTGCAGTGGCTGGAAATCACATGTTCATGCTGCTGAGCTTGATACAGAGAACTGATCCTCCATTGTGTAAATGCTCCTGAGTTCCCCACTGGGACAGTTTGCTGCAAGAAACTCAACTGTGATTATTTAAATAAAAGAGATGGTACCAGGCAGGGGGGAGCTGGCCAAGCTGTGCCAGCGAAACGGTGCTCCACATTCCTCTGTTACAGAAATAAGTCATATTAATGATTTATAAAACTATTTTTAATATTTAAAATAGAAAAGGCCTCGACAGACACTTGTTCACTTGTTGCAAATGTAATGTCTGGATCCCAGCAGCAGGACAGCCACACTTGTGGAGCCACCCGCTGAAAGGGTTTCAGGGCAAGGAAAGGCTGCAGAAGGGCTGTATGGGAAGTCTGGGAAATCTTTCAGAGCAGCACCGAGCACAGACACGCTGGCTTCTTGCAACATTTGCTTTCTGTTAGCAGGGACTGTTGCGGGCTGCATGTATTTTCATTATTATTATTTTTAACTTCCATGAAATCAGAGTTATAAACACTGTCTTTCCTTCTGCTTTCTAGTTGTCTCTCACAGACAAAACAAAGTGATTGGCGTTAGGCAGAGCAAACCTAATGGGCTGGCTTAGCAGGGCTCCTTTCAACTAGTCGTCTGTAGAACAAATTACACTTGACATCAGGTCAGTGGTGGCAGTCATCTGTGGGGTCAGCCCTTGTTTGTTCCCATTGTCAGACCTCTGACATGTTGGCCATCTCATTGCAAAGCTCCGTGCTGGGGAGGGAGATCACGACTTAATGAAACCAGGCTTCAGGCAGGGAAGTGCTCCACGCAGCCCACCTGTGTGCCTGGCTGGCAGTGTGGATGGAGCACTGATGCTCTGAGCACTATGATCATCAGCTCTCACTGGGTCTGGCTGCCAGGCTGGTAGGCAACCACTGTTGTAACTAGCTTAGGTTGGCAGGAATTGCTTTCTGCCTATCTGTCTTCCCCTGAGGTTGTTGCTGTTTTTTCATGTTCCCTTATTTTCTTGGAATGGGGGATCCAAGCCACATCTTGGTGGGTCATGCCACACCCTGCAGCACAGTGCTGCCCTCCAGGAGCAGGAGGCTTGTGGGGCTCTGCCAGGCTGCAGGAGCACACCATAAGGAAGGGAACGTCTCTTAGTCTGTGGCTAGTTCGTAGTTCAGGTGTGTTCAGAAAGTAACGTTCCCAAGAACAAATTTGCTTTGAGAATCATATCAGATGAAGCAAAGAGAACCATTTCTCATATGCAGTTATTCTCCCAAACCATACTGCCTTTCCTGTTCCCATTTCCACTGCTCCCTACAGCATGCTGAACTCTGTACTGACCCCTATACCTCTCCAAATACTCCTTGGAGCAAAGAGAATGGGGTTTATTGATTGCCAACAGTGTTGCCTGCCAAATTACCCTTCTGAGATAAGTTGTCTAGATTAATAGATTGGCTTGCATCTATGCAAGAATATGCTTTCCTGATAGAGGATATTTACTGCTGTCTGTGATTTGGTGTTGTGTTTGTTTTTTTCCCCCCAGTTCTTTGCTGAAAGCATTAGCAGTTTGTGACTGAGCCCACTCACAGCTCCAAGCATCACCCAAGCAGGGGATAGGCAGAGCAACTGCACTGCTTTTGGTGCAGTTCAGAGTTTATTCCGTCTGTATTTCATTGTGCGTTTCTCTTTCTTGTTTATGATACAAAGAGAGTTACTTAGAGGCAGACCAGAGGGCAGCATGGGTTGTGAGAATAGGGGCCAGGAGAGGGTTGGATGCCATGCCAACAGTTCTTTGGATACGGCCATAGTACTCTGCAAAACTTACATCAGAGGATATGAAAAGGAAAGCCAATTCTTTCTGTTTCAGAAGCAGCAGGTCCCTATGGCTGAGCAAGATTGCTGTTTTATTTGCTGTTCTTGCACATCTAGTATTGGTACTATGTACTGTGGGATTATGGTTTAGGTTTCTGTTCTAAGATTGCCTAGAAATTCACCAAGCTTCAACATCTCACCTGCTTTACTGGAGAGAAGTGAGGTTTTTGGCACCTTCTGCTTTGTTTTTCTAGGAGTGCTATTATTCCACAAAGTGCTCCCTTGAATGGCAGGAAATTCCTAGTGGGACAAGTGGGATTTCAGTGCTCCAAGACTGAGCAGAGGGGTTATTCACTGCAGGAATGTGTCTGCCACAATCCTCTCCTGGAAAGTTGCCTGTCCCAGTACTAAGGAGCGTGGAGAGCCGGAGCCTGCAGCCACCCCGCGCCGCTCCCCAGCACTGCCTGACGCGCTCTCCCTGCTCCCCAGGCAGCGATTTTTCATCATTTTGTTGTCTGCACGTTTTCAAGCAGTCACAGAATTCAATGTGAAGATTTTATGTTCTCTCAACAATACAAAATGGATTTGTTGGGTTTGGAAGGTGCCTTGTAAGGAGAAATGTCGAGGTGCCCCCTATGAGTGCAGGGTGTGTGTGCTGCCAGCCTGGCCCCACTGCAGGGCCTGCAGGCTGTACTAGGCAGAGGTTCCCCATTACTTTTTGCAGTTCAGTGTGACGCATGATATCACTGTGAAAGATGTCTGCAGCTTTTTACATTTTTTCCCTTTTCCCCATTCCTCCTAGGCTGATGTCAGTATTTAACTGCAGTTGAGTCATTCCAGTCTATTGTAGAAAGCAAATAACCTGTGAAGTGCGCAGCCTGGGGACTGAGCCAGTGCTGCTCCTGGGAGCCTTGGAGCTCAGAAGCTACTATATGTGGGTTTGGCTTGTATCGTAATGAGACAGCCTCTTGTATCATTAAGACCAAACCATAGCACTTTCCTCCAGGTCTGAATTCATCTTGTGTTCACAGGTTCTCAGACTGGGCACTTGGCTTTCCTGCCTCCAACTCTGGGAGGTCCTTTCCTTTTCATTTTTCTGGTCTGCGATGTAGCCAACCACAAACTCAGCTAGAATAAAGTTAATAATCCCACTGCTGTCAGAAACAGCCATTGCAGGGAAACTGCCCAGAGAACAGCACAGTATCGGTGCCTCTGAGAATTTTTAGCCATTGCCCATCTGTTGATTTTGTGCTCTCTGGTACACAGTAAAGCAAGTGAGGAGAGTGTACGAGATGCTACAAATAGAGGATTTCCCTTTGTGTGCCACTTACAACACCAGCAATAGATTCAAGTCACAAAGCCTAAGACAGAGATTTTTGGCTGAGGAGTGCTGCACATTTTGTATAGCAGGGAGAGCAGGTGGGCTGAGCTCAGGTTTGGGTTTAAATGGCTCTGTTTTTGTGGGAACATCTGCACAGCACAGTGTGGTATGGAAGCTATTTGAGGCAGACTGCTGTACCTTGCAGAGCTAGATAACCAGTGCAAAGTGCAGAACGAATTGTTTTCAGTATTTGAATTGGCTCGTACAAACCCAGCATGGGGGTTTCTGTACAGCATGATGCTGTACAGCTCTCACACAGTAAAGCTGGCACATGGTAGCTGAATCTTGGAGTCATTATACCACAATAGTATTGTAGCGTCAGCATCTGAAAACGTTTTCTTCCATACAAAAATTTGGGATAAACGAGGCTGCTTTTTCTTCACTTAACTTTCTACAGCGGACTTTTCTGTGAAACTCCTCCACCGATGGTTCTGCTCCAGACAAGCCCATGTGATAACTATGAGTGCCAGAACGGCGCCCAGTGCATCGTCGCGCACCAGGAGCCCGTCTGCCGCTGTCTTGCTGGCTTTGCTGGGCAGAAGTGTGAGAAGCTCATCACGGTGAACTTTGTTGGAAAGGATTCCTATGTGGAATTGCCATCAGCCAAAATTCGCCCCCAGGCAAACATTTCCCTCCAGGTATGTCATGCAGAGTATCTGCTGCTGGTTTCTGAGAAATAGCATATCTACATCCACAAAGCGCGACAGCTGAAGGCTGCTCTGTTCTCTCCTGACTCAAAATTTCCCATTTGAATGCAGCAGGACTTTCTAATAACTTGAGTTGACCTTCTTCATATTCATAGATAGTATGTGATCTTGCTGAAATTCATTGCAATTGAAGGTGATTTTCTAAAATACCAGTTTATTGAGAAATATATTTATTCGGGTGCCACCAAAAATACAGCTACAGTCCATCAGCAGGGTTCACATATATTGCAGCTTTCACTGGAAAACTCTTGCTCATTTGAGACAAGGGTGCCTTCCAACATGTTTGTGTATGAACATGTCACCAAGACCTTTCTGTGTTTCATGGTTCTTGCTTTCATTGTTCCTCATATATGTGCTCTATTAAATCACATTTGAATTGCATATATTATTTAGTTGCAATTTTTAATATAGGTTTATTGTTTCCATTTTAATCCTTCTCAAGAAACCTCACCTGGTTATTAATGTTATGCAGGTAGCAACAGACAAGGACAATGGCATCTTGTTATACAAAGGAGACAATGATCCTTTGGCTCTGGAGTTGTACCAAGGACATGTGAGACTCATCTATGACACACTAAATTCTCCACCTACCACAGTATACAGGTAAGAATCTAAGCTTTTCCAAGACAGTTTATTTCTGAAAAAAAGATGGAAAGGCAGGATTTTTCTAAAAAGCAAGCATGAAAGAAGAATCCTTTATTTTACATCACTGCATCTCTTTAATGTATGCAAATAGATATGAAAATCAGAATAAAGCCGTAGTTGGGGGCTGTATGGTTAAAAATGGTCATTTGTAGGTAGTGCCGATGGTATCACGTCCGATGGCAAATGCAGAAAATTGCTGTGATTTCTCATTTACTGTATGGATTTAGTATCTAATGAATGTTTTCCTTGAAATAGTTGCAAGTAGTCTCTCTGACATTGATATTGAGCATTAGCTTTCCGTACTGGGACAGAACAGTAACTGCGCAAGGGCAGGATGAGAGCATTTCAAAAGAGGAGGAGAAGAGCTGAATTCCTCTACAAGGAAATGTTTTTAGAAGATCTCTTAACTGTATCAGTAGTAACAATGCAAACCATGAGAGAACACAAGTTACATAGCTAGATTATAGAGCATTTCCCTCTCAGAGGCCATTTAGGTTCACTCCAATTCCTTTGCAGTGTGCATGCAGAAGAGGTGGATTTCTTATCCTGCCTCTCTCTCTAGAGAAGACCGTTCTGTTAAAGTGAGTATATGGATGGCATTAAGACTGACTGTGATTTGCCCTGTTCTTCTACTGAAAAGTTTTCTCAGCCCTCGATAAAGCTTCAGTCCACTCAACATGGTAGCTGTGCAGTTTTCTTTAAGGAGAGCAGTGATATATTTAAGAAAACAAGACAATTCTTTATAATAACAAGTTGGATAATCCCAGTGCAGGAATGTCATCAGAAAGAACAATGGCTTGTCCACTGTAGGAATGAAGAAAGTGGTTTCTTAGTGACTTTGACTGGCTGGACAGGTATGAGAAATTTCCCTGTGTGTGGCTGCTAATCCTAATTGATTTCATGTTAGAGCAAAGCCAAAGTTGTTAAACAGTTTTACGCCACTAATTAGAACACAGAAAAGCTTATTGTGTGTGGGCAGCACATGAGGTGACAGACCAGCATGGATGCTTGCTTTCTGTTGTCACGGGCAGAATGTTGAGGTGACAAGAGCTGTTGCCACCATCAACGACGCCTTACAGATCTGCTGCCTTGTGGTGAAGCTCCCAGAGATGGCAAGTGGCAGTGTCCTCATTATTACTGTGCCCTTCTTATTGATCAAGGAGGAGGTCTCCATTCAGACTGACACCTCATTAACATAAGATTAATGGCCTGTTCGCTGCATTTTGTACTGTGTGATCTGTTGAGATGGGAAAGTAGCTGCTTAATACGATGCCCTTTCTGAAATGTCACTCTAATCTTTTATTAGTTGAAGGAGTGGAGCAAAATGGGATTAGCATGGAGCTTGATGGGAAAAGATTAGGTCGACTGAGAAAAACTACAACCAAAGAATGTCAAGAAGGGCCTTTAAATCGATTAAGAGACTTGTTTTCCTTAAGGACTGAGGAAGCAGGAGGAAAGCTGCTTCTCCCTTGGGACTTAAGGGTAGAAGATATGAATGGATCTGGTTTGACCTCCCCGTATATCCTGTTTGACTTTTACTAAGGGCATAAGCTGTGTTTGACTACAGCTTGGCCCCAAAATGGAAAGTCCTATATTTCTTTTAGCAGCTTGGACAATGGGCAGTCATTTCCATTATGGCAATGATGGCATTAGCCATCATTTCTAAATTGAGTTTCACTAATTCCTTCTGGATGTTTTAGAGGCTAGAATATCTGGTACTGGCTTTCATGAGTTCATCTGTACTTTCAATTGCAGTGAACTGAAATGAATATCTGATTCTGTCTGGTGCAGTTCATCTAAACCTTTGGAACCGAGCAACTCTTCTCGGCAACTTTCACATTTACTCTTTTTTTTTCTTTCTTTTGTTCATTAAAAATAAGATTACTAGGTGAATCAGAAACTTTTAAATCTCAGTCTCGCCACTGGTAAAACTGTTTGCCTTCTCTATTACCTGCACCTGGCTCTCTTGTTTAGATGCCATATCTAAATCTCATCCTCAGCAAAAGTGGACTGATTGTCTTTGAAGTTTGCTGAAAGACGAAGATTAGATTCATTTTCTCAGGCAATATCAGAAGTTCTCCAAAGGGGTCCACTCGCCAGAAGAGATAAGCAGTGCAACAAGCAACAAGGCCGTTGCTTGCCTCAGAAGCACGTGCCAAAAGAGTTAAAATACTGCCTGGTGGGAACTGTGCCAATTAACAGCTGCAGGAAATCTCTTACTGACCTGGTCCAGTGTTGTAACTGAGCTGTTTTACTGGTTAGTTCAGGTACTCCTGTGATGGGATATGGGAAGACACTGGCAAACCACATTATCTGTAATTCTACATCAGGGTCTCTACTATGAGATTTATTAATAGTACTTAAGGACGGTAAAATTAGCAAAGTACTTGGCTAATTCACATGATATCGTGTAGGGATGAGATTAAAACCTACTACCAGATGGGTTTAGAAGCTAGCAGCAAGTATGGCATGTGCAGTGGCAGTTTTCAGTAGGACTCGGTGAGGTGTGCTGGAAGGGTGATGGGCACAGTAGGACATAGCCATGGTGCAGTTCAGCACGGTGTGCTCTGAACTTAACCTGCTGTAATATATTCTGCAGTTGGCTTCCCTTTCCAAATTATTCTAAGAAAATGTTTGAGGACAGGGATGTGTCACAGTGGTATATGGCATGCCGAGAAGCAATTGATGTTACCTGCTTGGTGAGGACAGGCTCCCTCTGGCTTTTGGAGCAGGCTGGTTCCTGCGTCTTAGTTGCTCTTTTGAGCAGATTTAAGTAGAAGTACAGGACGAAGTTAGTCTGGAAAAGCCCAAGGTTAATTTGCTCCATGTTGAGATTTACTTTACATATATTATTCATGTTACGCTTGAATGGAAAGGTTACAGTTGACATTGGACTTTTAGCGCAGCAGTATGGCAAAAAGTTGAAAGAGACCTTCACATTCCCTCTACTCCAAGTGCCTGACCTCTTGAGGGCTAACCAAATGTTACAGCACGTTAGTGAGAGCTGTCCAAGGCTTCTTGAACACTGACAGGCGTGGGAGATCAGCTGCTTCACAAGGAAGCCTGCTCCAGTGTTGAACCACGTTTGTGTAAGAAGATTCATTATATCTAGTCTGAACGTCTCCTGGCACAACTCTGTGCCATCCCTGTGCATCCTATCAGCAGCAGTCATTCTTTCATTCCAGTCAGAATAAAGGTCAGTAAATGTCCAATGGGAAGGTTTACCTAAAAATACATTCTCATTTATCAAGTCAGAAAGAAATACAAGTTCATGCATGACTATGCAGTGATTGAAAGTGCCCTTTTAGAAGGAAACCTGACTGCTTTGTTACAGGAATTCCTCACTTGCAGGCTGTGTAATAAAGGCTTCCTAATGCTTGTAGCAAACACGTTACAGAAGATCCATTTTTAAAGTAGGATTTCTACTTCTTATTTATTTTATTCTGCTTAATCACTCACTTTATATATAATGAATTAACAAAAACCATGCAATTTTGTACTTTTAGTTTTCAGTCATTGATATTAGTGTCTTTGTATCTTCTATCAGCTTTTTTTTTCAGTCTCTTTTGCTACAACTGTTCCTTGAACCAAAAATAAAACCTTACCTGCAATGTTTTTTTCCACTATAGGTTTTATGCTATCACACTATCACATTGATTTGAATGCTAAATTGATCCTTCCTAATAGAAATGGGAAATAGAAATTTGACAGAAACTACCAAATCCCTGCAGAGTTCCCAGATTGCTGTGTTGCATACAGACTGTTGTAACTGCTAAAGGGAGAGATGCAAATATCTTTGGTGTAAAATCATGTTTTCATGCAGGCTTCCTGACAGCAGTAAAAAAGGAAGCAATCAGGAAAACACCAGAATTAATTGTGTTTGTCTTTCTGCAGAGCCTATGCCCAAATTACATCACATTTCTCTATAAAAGTATCCTTACAGTCTGTTTTCAAAAATTCTGTATCACTAGAAATATTTCTAACAGATTGTATCATGCTGTTCTCATGGCCTGGCTAATTCCTACATAGCATAGACGGATGTTCTTGTGGTTAGAGCACAAAGTCTGAAGTCAGGGGAGTTTACTGTATCATACATGATGACTGTGGGATGACAAATTAAATCTGTTTCTTCGTGCACAGAAAGTACAGAAATGAGCAGAAGAAAGGAAGTGTTTCAGAAATGTGCTGTGTGTCCCCAGGGGACGAGATTCTGTCTCCACCAGGCTGCGGCTGTGCTTCCTAGCCCAGTGTCTGCCTGGGCTACCTGCCCATCCTTTTCCACATCAGCCTCTGCAGGCAGCAGCTCGCTGCCCTGTGGCAGGTCCCTGACCACACCACCCCAAAGAACCGAACTGGGATTTTGACTCAATGATTTTGGCCCCGTATTCAGATTTCATAGGCTTCTCCTCCGCTCTGCTGGTGCTGAGGTTGAACAATTACCTCAGTGATGGAAGAGCTTCCACATCGACCAAAGAAGGGGGAGATGGGATTTTTCTGTAATCACCTCTCCTTAGCTGCAGTCACTTATCTGAAAAGAAGCCTTGGAGGCTACGGCATTAATACGCTGCTTTCTGGGGAGGAATGTGCTGGAGGAGTGAAAGCATTAATTCTTCTTTGAATCATTATTAGAGTTTGTCAAACCCTTTTTTTTTTAACCAAAAGTCTCTGCAGAGCTCACTGTATGATGGTCCTTTTCTTCCTAATACCTTCACAATCTGCAGCTTGTGCTATGCCTGTCCCTCATGGGATTCCTTTTTGGTATTTCTGGATGGTCTCTAAATAGTCTGTTTTTCAGAGATCTCTATGAAGCATTACTGAGCTCTTAATAATTACGGACATTTGCAATTCATGTTGTTCTTTCTATCACACACCTTATTTTTCTCATGTGCTCCTTAGGGAATTTTCATCAAATATAACGAACGAGACCAGCATTAACCTCAGACCTGCACAGCAAACGCTGTAAAATTTGAATGTAATATACATTTTGCATGAGCCAAGGCGAAGGACAGATGAATTCTTTTTTGCCTTTATAAAGGATTCTGGTGTATCTGAGCAGGACAAAAAAGACATGTGTTTTTCTTAGTGGATTTCTATAGTTTTCCGTGTTTTTTTGTGTAGTAGGACAAAGGAAATGTAAGGCCAAGATCTTTAAATATCATCCAACTTTTATCATTTGGTTCAGAATCAAATATTTGCTTTCATGAAATTCAGAAACTTTCTTCTGCTGAAATGAAGCTTAAAAAGAGGAAAGTTTTCTCCTCCAGGCTGCCTGGTGGCTTAGCAGGCAAATCTTATTGAACTGAATTAATTTTTTTTCTTTCTAAAATCTCAGCTATCTCTTGAAAGAATGATAGGATTTCTCTCTCTCCTCCTGTCTGCCTCCTTCTCTTCATCGTAATACCATGGGACAGTTGGACTGGATGACCTTGTAGGTCTTTTCCAACCCTGATGATTCCATGATTGTAGTACCCAGGCACACTGTGCTGCAGACCCACAGTTTAATTTCTAAACCATACACATAAGGTGGGTTCGGTGTGGGATGTTTTCACAGCACCAGCACTGCTCCACTGCTGCACTGCCAGAACTGTGGCTAAAGCAGTGGCATGCTTGTTCGTGTCTTCCCCTCAGCACTCCATGTTGAACTTTGGCAAAATTAAGCCCATTTGTGAAGGCAAGAAACACAGTAGGCGCTCTTATGCCACTGAGGGTTTCGTGCCGTTTGAAGCTGTTATTTAAATTAACCTGTATTGCAGCTATTGGAAGTGAAAGGTGGATATGTTGTTGGGGTTTTTTTTTGCTCAGCAGCCTTTTAGAATGGGCTGTGCAAAACAGGACCGCAGTGCACACATGAATATGTGAGTTTGCCATTATAATGCTGATTTCTTTCAGCATATAATAATAAAAATATAATAAAGTCAGCAAGATGTCGGAATTAATCCCAGGAAGAGATGAGAGGTGACAGGATAAGGGTGGTTCAGAACTAAACAAAAAGTGGAAGAAGTCTGAAAGGAATCAACATGTTAAAACAGCCTCTTGTTAGAGTTACCTCTGCAGCACACTGCCCTCATGCAGCTCCTCAGTGCTCCTTCCTGTCATGGACACTTCAGAGGATTAGGCCCAAAAAAGGGAAGCAAATCCCTCATAGTTCTGACATTTCACTCAGCAGCTGAGCGTACTGATCATTCTTCCTAAGTATTTTTAAGAGCATCAAGGAGGGAGGAGTTTGCTCCTGGAAGCTCTACGAGGAGCTCAGCACCTTGGAAGTACTTGTAGGTTTTTGTACTTGAGCACTCCTGGCTTTATGTGAAGACGAATGGTGATGCCCAAAATTGTTTTCTAAAGTGACTTGACTGACTAAAATCAATAGCATAGTTTATCACCAAAAGAAAATTTGCTGCTGCAAATGTGGAAACCCACATTATAAATAAAGGTTTTCTGCATTTGTTAAAGTAAATAGCTGGCCTGACTTCAGTCAGTTCAGTTCAACCCTTAAAACTACCCAGCCAAACTAAAAGTAATTATGAAATGAGAACTACTTCTTGCACTCTCTGTGATGACTTGATTCAGTCAGTGGCATGTCTGTAACATGATTCATCTAAAGAGAGCATCAGTGAAACCTTAATGATGCTCTTGGCAACTCCTGAGCTCCTGTAAGCCAGTGATGGTGTTGGTCCACCTGAGCACTCACCGTGGTTTCTCCATGTTGGGAACCTGCTCTGGTGCTGAGCTGTTTCCAGCAAGTAGCTTGGAGAAAAGCATGCAAAGGTATTTACAGAATATGCTGAGCTGGAAGGGACCAACATTGCCCATCAAGTGCAGCAGCTGACTCCACACAGGACTGCCAAACCTGATGTTGGAGAGTGCAGTCCCAGCGTTCCTGAGCTGCGGCAGCTTGGGGCCGTGCCCACCACCCTCCCCTGACAGCCCCAGCCGTTCCCTGGGCCCTGTTGCTGTCACACAGAGCAGAGCTCAGCGCTGCCCTCCGCTCCCTGACCCTTCAGCATCTTCACAGCCCTCCTTGGGCCTCTCTCTGATAGCTTTACATCCTTGTGTTGTGGCACTCAGTCCTGCTCGAGGTGAGGACACTCCAGCACAGTGCAGAGCAGGAAGGCATTTTCTTACCGTCAGTCTGGTGTATTGCCAGCATTGATTAATACTGATTACTTCAGAGGAAAGTTGAAGTATCCTCATAGCGGACGATGCTGGAACAAACCAAGTCGTAGTCAAAGAAACTTCAGAATCTGCGTATCCACTAGTGGCTGCTTCTGTCTTGAATTGTGAGGGTTTTGCCTCACAGCAAAAAATGTAGCAAGCTAATATAACAAGTTTGTTTCATTCTGCCCATAAATTTTGTGTAAACATGATGAGTAACACAAAGTGTATGTGTGTGCCATGTGTGATAGCTGTGTATGCTGCTTATTCCAAGCACCAGGCTCTGGATTCAATACACTGTCTCTGCTGGAAGACGTGCATGCAGAACTGGCACTAAGGATGGTCACGGAGGTGCAGCACAGTTCTGTGCACAATTATTTCAGTGCTTCTTCCCAGTATAGAAATGTGGGGCCCAGCTTTGCCAGCATGCGCCAGTGCTGCTAGAAAAGGAAAGCAAAGCAGCTGCCATTCTAGGTGTCAGATAGCAATGGATTTTGTTTATTGTAGTGGAAGATGTGCACAGCTGTAGGTATGATGCCATAGATGGGATGGAGACAATTTCATTTCCTGACTGTTGTCAGGTTTCTGAATAGCCAGTTTTTTTCATAGGGCTTAGCCTTGGATTTCAGATTTAAAAACTGATTCTCAGTCATTCAAATTGGAAACACTTTTACTTGTATTCTGTAGTGGCCCTGGACCTTGATTGCTAAATGGCAGATACTTTGATATTTTCCAGAGCTGAAAAGAGGATAGATGGTGTAAAGTGTCCTGTCAGACAAAATGACTTTGTGAAGATGTTTGATGGGTTTCCTCATTGGAAACAGACCCGTGATAACCAGTAGAATGTCAGAGCTGCTGTCAGTAGCCCGTGGCCCTGGCACTCCGGAGAAGCACCAGCACCTGTTTGGTGCCAGGTCCAGGCAGCAGGCAGGGCTGCCAGAGCCACATGTGGGGGGTGGCTCTTGCCAAGGGAGATGGTGCTGGGTGCTGGGACTGGCCCTGCTGCTCTTTTTTAAGGGTAAATGATTTAATGAGTCCCAGTGGCATTGCAAAACCTATATGTAATCATTTTTACACTCTGTGCTTACTGGGCTTGTTATTTTACATGAGGCATGTTAACAGAACAGAGAAACAGTAGCTCGTTTGCACTGCAGTGCACTGTGTGCCATCATGCACAAACTGTTGTGGTGGAGCCGGATGGGAAGGCATTAGCACTGTGACCCCCAGTCAGGGGGGCCTCAGACTTGCAGAGTTCACTCAAGCTATTTCTATTGCTCTTAACGCTTGCATTTAACTAACTCTCAGCTGGCAGAATGAGGCATTCAGCTCTGCAGCAACATTGTGATCCTGAGGGAGACTGATGCAGGATTCAGCCCCTCTGCCCACGTCAGGAACATGGTGAGAATTTACTGCACACAGGGAGTGCTTACACTGGCCATGAATCTGCCCCTTTAATGAATAGTCTACAAAAAGGGGTCAGGATTGCGTTAATTGCATGTTGCAGGAGTATAAAAAAGGTCCTTGCCTTTCCCTTAGAAGGTCTGTAATACAATAGCTTACACTGCTGGCAGGGGTGCTGCAGGAGTGGAATTATGACTGGAAATTAGATATGCATAGCCTGGCCAAATGATCATTAAGGGAGATATGGTAATCAGCTGCCAGTGTTTAAGGGCTGTAAACACCAGGAGGAGAAAGATGGCTTTTTTGGGTGGTCTGCAGGGTTAGAAGTAAGCGAAAAGGTATAAAGCCAAGCACATGAGCATGGAGGTAGCAAGGAAAAATCTTAACCATTGAGTGCTCTCAGTTTAGGAGACCTAACACCCGAATCATGTAGGTTGAACATAACAAAAGGGAGTGTATTTTAAGCTGGAAGTGAGCTTGAGTGCTTTAATACATATTTTTCACCTCTTATTTCCCCGGTCTTGTGTTTCATTAGCATTTTTCGTGCTTTCTTCTCAACATGTGGTTTTTATTTGGCTTCCGGAGATGATAGTGCTTGAAGGGGTGTGCTATTGTAAAAGTAGCACAAGCACTACTCAATTATGGTTTTGCCATTGTTGCCATGGAGTTTAAATCTGTTTTAAGCTGGGGACTGATTATAACAGGAACCAAGGGCAGGAGGTAGCTGTAGCTTGGAAAGGTGAAAGCCTATCACCACTGGCATGTGAAGTCATCCCAGCACGGGAGTTTCACAGCTCCCAAATTGTGTCTCCATGTATTTCCCTGCAGCTCTACCTGTTTCCTGATTTTAGTGCCTGTTCTTCCCACGTGCTGAGTGCTCGTTGAGCTCTTTTGGACAGATATTTCTGGCTATTCCCTTCTACTTTGGATTTTTCAAAGACTGCCCAAGTTCAGTGTTTCCCGTGGCCTTCTCTCCCCAGTCACTTACCATTTTCTTGTTTGCTTTGTTCTGTGCTTCAGATGAGGCATGTCCCCATTAAGACTGAGGTCAAGAAAATCTGGAGACTGTAGCTAATGAATTGATGTTCTCATTTGCATAATTGATGGTTACGCATTTCCTTGGTGACATAGTTTGCTGTGATACTTAGAGCTATTTTTGTTTTGACTTCTCTGCCCTGCTGCTTCTGCTGCGTACACTAAAGGTACATTACATGTCAGAGAAAAGAATGAACCCCAAAGCCCAAGCTTTACAAGTTGAACGCTTTAATCCTTTAATGCATTTCTGTTCACAGGCATATTTACAGTGGCTCGGCTGTAAACCTCTTGTGTATTAGAGCAGGGGGAGTCGTGTTTATAACATCTGTGCGTGCTTGGGGGCTGGAGGAGAGGAGAAAGCAAACAGGAGAGAAAGAAGAGAAATATATAAAAGATGAGAGTAAGAATCAGGTCTTATATACATTCCCTGAGTATTTCTATTTAATACACCTTTTTCCCTTCACTTCCTCGTGTTCTGAAGTCTGAGCCCTGGTGGAGGCCATGGCCCTGTCTGTGAGTGCCATCCGGTTCAGTGCATGCAGCCCATCTTGCTGGAGGCACCGCACTGTGAGGTGCTGATGGCTCCTAGCGAGCCCTGCAAGTGGGGAGCTGCAGCCCTGAGCTCCCACTGGGCGCAGCCACCCAGACAGCACAAACTAAAAGCCGTGTCCGGGGGTCATTTAAAATCTGATTTTCTCCTGTGTGCTCCTTCCCACTGGGACCCTTAGAGAAAGTAACAGTGCAGTTCTGGAAGGTAAACAGCGACAAACAGCGACAAACGCTCCGAGCGGCGCCGCGAGGCCGCCCGGCCCGAGCCGTCACCGGGCAGCGCGAGGCCGCGCGCGTTCCGCGGGGCTGCGGCGCCCCCTCGTGGCGCCCTCGCGAGGCCGCGTTGGCTGCGATCCCCGACCCCGAGGCAGCGCTTCCACACCGCGGGCCGTTGCTGAAGGATGAGCGCTGCACGCCCACCCGACCCCTGATGATATTCGGTCAAGATTTGAAGGAGAGCCTTGCAGAGAGCTGGGTCGGGCAGAAGCCTCCGGTGAAAGAGCCGAGCGCTGCGTGTTTGTGCTGCGAGCAGCGTGTGGGGCTCTGCTCTGCGCCTGTGGCTTTCCGCCCTTCATCTGCAGCCAAGCCACTGTCTCCGGCGGTCCCAGACGACTAAGCGGGGCTCTGAGCTGAAGTCAGAATCGAGCAGCACTCAGCCATGTGTGCCCACGTGTACCCAGAGGTGGGGACAAGCTCCGTCCCAGCGAGCTTGCTGCCTGCACGTGCTGAGAGGCACAGCTCCACATAGGCAGCCGCTGCCGCTGCCAGGACACACAGCCGTTTGTTGGCCTCTTGTCGGGGCTCTCCGCACAATCTGGGGGAAGCACTCGCTGTGGAGGAGTGGTTGATAAATGCCTGTGAAATCCTGGCCCGGGGAACAGGCAGCGCTGCCAGATGTGATAGCACTGTCCTCTGACAAATGGCCACAGCGTGGCCCTGCTCAGATAGCAGCACGGCGCTGTGTGTTGGCCCCACACACCCATCCTGCCCGGACGCGGTCCGTCCTGCAGCCATCCATCCCAGCTGGAACATGCTGTCCTGCAGCCATCCATCCGTCTGGAGCTCGACTGTCACAGCACAGCTTTGGGCCGTTCTGCCTCTCATTGGCACTGCTGCATAAAGTAACAGTTGTTATTGTGCTGCCATGTATCCAGCACCTTTCAGCTGCACTGAAAGTCCCAGTGCTTCATACACATGAATTAAGTATTGCGACACAGCAGTGAGGCGTGCAGGGAGTTATTACACAGCTGTTCCTTGTAACATGGCAGATATTTGCTACATTCTTAGCAGAATTCAGGAATAGCAAGCTCAGACCAACTGGTGTCAGTCCATAGAGCAGTGCTAGAGGGCTGGAGGTGTGTTCTGCAGGGTACGCAGCCTGTGGCAGTACATCCCATGTATGTCCTTGGCACTTACCTCTACCCATGTCACTGCTTCCTTACATCTGTATACAGCACAGGACCCTAAGGATGGACAGCAGCATGTCAAATAGGTTGGGAGGTGGATAGATCTACAAGGTGATTCCTCTTTAGAGGTGGGTCACTCCTGAGTGTTCTGTTCCACTTCACTGATGGTAAAGAAAATATGGCAAAGGAGCTCTGAGACCTGCACATCTGCACTGCAGGTTTGCAGAATACCTGAAAGGAATCTGACCTGTGAACTTAAAACACTGAGGGAGGACGCTGAGCATGTAGGCCATTGGAATGATGAGCAAAACCCGTTCTTTAAACTTACTGTTTTTATTTTAATATGGTATATCCCACTTATGGAGCAAACTCAAATCTGAATTGTCAGCAAAGCAGTGTTGGATGTCTGAGTCCCACTTAGGAGGCATTCAGGCAAGGGTCTCACAGGCCAGGCTTAGGGAGGGTTGGCACCACAGTGTGTGAGGGCAGTTTATTTCAGTTGAAGGATAGTTTGGCTCTGTAAGGAAATCATGGTTTCTCTGAAGCCCCTGCTGTCTCTTGCCCCAAACTGCAGTCCCTTGCTGTCTCTGCAAAATAATTTGAGTTTAAACTAACACAGAAGAATAACTGGTCTTGCAGCGGAGCACCAAGCAGTGTGACAGAGGGGTGGCAAGCTATGACTAGAAAATGGGAACTTTTCATTAGCTTTGCCACCAAAGCCAGTGTACCATGGGGCTACACTTCTGCTATTGTGCCCCAAGAATTACAGCTGCAGTAGTTACTGTCTTGGCTTTGTGGGACGGTAGGGAGGGTTAATGGGTACACTACAAGAGGAACATGTGTAAGCACAAGTTTTTAATCAATTTCATGGGTGGACACAACCCTCAGATGCAGCATTCCTCTCCAGTGTTACATAGATATAGATACTCTGCCTTCTCACATCAGACATCAGCAAAGATTAGAATTTGTACCTCAGTGGCTCGTGGTGGAAGAACTGTCGAGGACAATGGCAATAAAGGCAGTTGGAATGGGGGCTGTGCTTTGCAAGGTGTAACAGAAGCATAGACAGATCACTGTTAACACCATCTAATTCTCTCTTTCATTTTTAGTGTGGAAACTGTAAATGATGGGCAGTTTCATAGTGTGGAACTTGTGATGCTGAATCAAACTCTGAACCTGGTGGTGGACAAGGGGACTCCCAAAAGTCTTGGAAAACTCCAGAAACAGTCTTCTGTCAGCCTCAACACACCGCTCTACATTGGAGGTACAATGAGTTGCTCTGGACCTTGACATGTTAAAAATCTTTTTGTTAAAAAAAAGCAAAACAGAACAGAGGCTTGTTAAAAAAAATAATAATAATTCTCAGAAGACTCACTGAACTCTCTCAGAAGCAAATTGTATTCCATCCCGTGGAAAGGACTTTCTGGCTGGGGGAAAACAAGAGGTTTTGTCCTTCTCCTCCTCCAGAGGTTGCTTCTCAATTTCATTCTTCATATTTCATTAGCATCCCACTGCATGGTCTGCACGAACCCACATGCCAGACCAGGGAATTAACCTAAACAGGGCACAAGCAGTCTCTGGTCTGTGGCCATTACTAGAGAGACCAGTTGGTCATTTCTAAAGCATTCAGAACTTGCTGGCAGTAAGATCTCATGGTGAAGAATATGATGGAAGTATTGCAGGGAGTCACTGCAGAAAAGCAAATCAAACATCAGTAGGTTTATACATACTATAAGTGAACTGTATTTCTGCTGTAAATTGTATAGAGGTTTAAAAGTTGGGGGGAGAAGAAAAGATTATATTCTCCAAACGGTATTAACACACAAGCTGACTAAAAACTTCTTGGCTAACAGTTTTCTCATTGGAAACTGATGCCAGAACAATGTTTGAAAGATTTAGAATTGATCAAACTTCTGTTAAAAAGTTTTTTCATATTCAGGATGTAATTTCTGGGGCCACATAGAGTGGAAAGCAGATGCTCAGAATCAGAGTATCCCACTGATGAAGTGTCGGGGCATTAGAGACAATGAAGTCTGTGCTCTGCCTGATGGATTTATTTGTGCCAGACCCCCACCAATTCCATTCTGGAATAAACGTTGAAATCTCCCATTTTCTGTGACATAGAGTTGTTGGTTTTTGTTTTTTGGGTTTTTTTTTTTTGACAGCCTATTCTAAATACAAAACTCAGCAGAATAAAAACAGACTAAAAAATCTATTCTATAAGCTTTTTCTGAGCAGATTATGTAAGGCAATAGTAGAAACCACTTGACCATTTGGTGCTGGTTAAGCTTTTTATAAACAATTCCTTTTAATAACCCTTTTCTAAAAGAGCCCTGAATATTGCCTTTGTAAATCAGAAAACTGGCTGATCTTGCTTTTTACAGAGCTGAACTTTTATAATTGGTTTCTGTTAGGAACGTCACCGGTTATTAAAGAGCACTGTGCATCAAAGATGATCTGCTGTTGAGGCCATCATAATTTCTCTCACTAATTCAGCTAAAGAGATTCCCACCTTGTTGCAGTTTATACACAGGGAAGTGAAGGACTCTATTGGATACCAGAATGCACGGAGCTCAGCAGAGACTTGTATTGCCCAGTGCATTTCTTCTTGAGTCTTTCTAAATCCTCACTCATGTGCCACTTACGTATATCTAGCATTACCATAAGTGCCAACTGCCCTTCCATTTCAGGCTGTTTAATTAAGTCATTAAATTAATCCCAGAACAATTCTTACTGTAACCTTTAAGACAGACCTGAGGCTTCAGGTACCCAGAATCTTGCACATCTCTCCACTTGGTCTAGTAACCTTCCTCCTAAATCATTATTAAACAAAGATGTTGATCTGGTTTCGACTTTAACAGTGGAGTTACTTACCAACAGCAAAATCCAGAGACCTTATACAGTTGAAAATGGAAGCACTTGCCTGTGCAAGTACAACTGAAGCAGATGCTAGTGAGGAGGGCATAACACGATGTCCAAAAAAGCTGTTGGCTCTCTGAGCTTGGGAACTCTTCCAAGGGCTTGAACGACATGAAGGGCACTCACCCCAAAGGTTTGGCTGGCCTCCTGATACGCTGTTCTCTGACTCTAGATTTCTCCTGAGCTAGTTTCTATGGGTTGCACTCCTTAACTTGATGGTTGAATCGTGGTAACTATCTTGTTGTATCCCAGAGTCGTAGCTACTGGCTGACAAGCAAAAACATTCTCACCTTTCAGAAGGAGAATTGCTATTGAACTGTAGGCAGAAGGAGCATTATCTAAGGACGAAATACATGACCATCCACCAAAGATCTGAGCTTCTTTTCCCCCCTTTTTTAATAATATATTTCCTACGTAAGCTGAACAAGTGATTGTATTTTTGTTCCTTTGCATTTCCAGAATGAGGACAATACAGTTGCGCTGCCTTACAAAGGTGCCATGCACATCACTTCTTTAAAGGTTACAAGGTGCTGAGGCAAAAGAAATGTTAGCTATTATAATTTATATACTATCATTGTAACTGTGAGCAAGCTTTCCCTTTTTCTTTTTTTATCTGAAGGGATCCCGACCTCTACTGGATTATCTTCACTGCGCCAGGGTGCAGATAAGGCACCAAGTGGCTTTCATGGATGTATTCACGATGTTCGCATCAATAACGAGCTACAGGACTTCAAGGATTTACCACAGCAGTCAATAGGAGTCCTTCCTGGCTGTAAATCCTGTAACATCTGCAAGCACGGCATTTGCCGATCCCTGGAAAAAACAAGTGTGGTTTGTGAATGTCACCCAGGCTGGACAGGCCCCCTGTGTGACCAGGAAATTGGAGACCCATGTCTTAACCACAAGTAAGCTTGAATGAATGCTGATGGGAGGGCAAAAGCTTTAAAGCTATTGCATATTTTCGTTTCATCTTGTAAAAGCACATGTGACCATTTTTGGAGGTGCTGGGTTCCCACATAAATTATTGATAGTGCAAGTCGGCGTCCGTGGACTGTTCAGTTTTCATGTCTTGTTTTGATGCTGGTCACTCTCCAAATGACCTCGTTCTCCTAGAGGAGCTAATTGTTTATACAGCAGGCTTTACTTTCAGCTATATTTACACATTAAAGTATGAAAACATCTGTTAATGGCTGCACATTCCCTCTGAGGCAGTGAGTGCACACATGTATCCAGAGCAGAGCCAGCCACAAGAGAGAGGTTTGCATTGTAGTGATATGCAGCAGCTCTGGACAGGGAATTCGAGTTAACTCCCTGAAAACCATTATGCAGTCTGTTGTGAACAGTTTTGAATTTCCTAAATAGCTGAATGAAATATTACATTCTGAAACACCCCTTTAAAGTGCAAGTTTGAAGAGTAGCACAGTGTTGCATGCAAAGGCAGTATGACTATAAAGCACTCACATTTCAAAGGCTCAATAATAACCACATCTCCATCAGAAACACTGGATGAATAGCTTACTTATGGCAAGTACACAAGGAAACAGCCCAAGGCAGACCAGCAGACTGCGTGGTTCAGTGCTGTTTCATAGCAGATGGAAGTACTCTGGTTTTAGAAGCTGCTTTGGTTGCACTATCTTTGGAAGGGGCTTTTTAGAACCACATGCTTTTGACAGGTAAATTGACACAGTAAATAATCACTCTGGTCAGTGGGGGCCCAAATATGACTTGCAGAGGAACTGTTTTAAACTTGCTAATTCTGCAAACTAGTACCCTGGAAGGCACTGAGAAGCATCTCACAGATTACAGACTGAAGTGACCCAAATGAGGCTGTTGTGATTGGACAGAGAAAAATGAGGGACTTCCAGATGTTTACATGATGATTGTTTCTCATGTGATCCACAGAGTGTTACACAATAATGAATGTAGACCTTGCTAAGGAAAGTAGCTGTGCATATTTTTAATACTCTCTTACTGCCCCACCTTACCATTAAGTCACTTTTGGAGTTACAAGCCCTTTGTGTCCAGGCCAGCTGACAGATCTCTGCTCCCACACTCACAGATTAACCTCAGTGAGGAAATGCAACTGTAATGAACAGGTAGTTGATTACAGCTGATACCCAAGCACACCTTTAGTTAGCGGGGCAGAAAATACTGCTTCACAGCCTGTGACCACCTTTATTTATTATTTACATGTCTTGACTTGACTGATACTGTTTTACTATTTGTGCTTTCTATTTGCATAGATTAAAAACTAAATGTGTAAGGGTTCAACATAAGCAGGAGACAGTTTTAAAGGACGAAGAAATAAGAAAAAAGAGCCACTGGTTTATGTCAGTAAGACCTGATAGAATAAAGGCTATGAACCCTGAGCAGTTTTCCCTGAACTGGACGTGTTGCTTTCTTCCCTGCCCGTTCCAAATCTGTCCTCCCAGAAGCAGGCATGGTGTCAGAGAGCTTGCTAAGGATCACCACCCTACCCCTAACCCTAACCCTCAGTTATACCAAAGCTTAAGGCAAATCACATGAGCCGGGGAACTCTTCAGCTAGAACTGCCTGGTTAAGCCTGTGTTAGGCTTTTTCACAGAAATCTTTATTTCTCATAATGTTTTTTATCACCTGATATTATTTGTAGAGTAGTTCTGCTAGGGAAGCCTGGGCACTGACTGTTGGCACTTTGTTCCACACAGCGGTGCTGTCTCACGTGGGTGCCAAGTATTGGTCCACGCTCATGGAAGAGCCTGATGTTTTTCCAAGAGATCACTTTGGATCACAAATTCCAAGTGTATTCTCTGAACATTATCTACTATTCACTGAAAACTCATAGTTTCTTCAATGTGTTTGACGCTGATCTGCTGTTTCTTAGATTACTGTCGTGGCTTTAAGTATGCAGAAACAGCAAAATCCAAACTTATAAACATTCCTGGGAAGAGGAACTTCAACATCTGAGTACTTTTCTTTCTCCAGGTGTCTGCATGGTAAGTGCATGGCAGCCAATGTTGCTTACACCTGTAAGTGCATGGAAGGCTACACAGGCATGTACTGTGAGAAGAAGAACAATTCCTCGAACCCGTGCAGGATTTTGAAATGCAACCATGGGCAGTGTAAGATTTCTGAGCATGGGGAACCCTACTGTGAATGCGATCCCAACTATAGCGGAGACCACTGTGACAAAGGTATGCTTGGCCACAGGGACCAGGATGTTGGTCTGCTGTGCTTCTGCTTTACATCTTTCTTTTCCCCCTCTCTTCCATGTAATTTGTATTAGAGAGTAAATGGCAAATAATAAGAAAGATAAAGGTAAGTCACCCTCTACAGAGCAACAGAGAAATGAACCGCTACAATCTAACATATGGAAAGAGGACATCTGTAGTGCAGGGTTTTGTTCCCTGTCTCCTGAATCCTCAAGGTTTGCTGCTTCCAAGATTCTGTAAGGTTGTTTAAAGTGGACGTTGTTGTGAGGCTTTCCTTGGATAAACAGTGATCAGTCAGTCAGCAGTGCTGGGAAAGGAGTGTTACACTGCATACCAGGGGCTTTTGTGGAGAGCACAAGGGCCTAGATGGCAGGAGGTCCTGTCTGAAGTGGCAGTGAAGATTCCCAGCTCACTCCTGCTGCTGCAGCTGGGCAGGTTTCCTGGGGCATCCCACAGCTCGTGCTGGGGTGTGCCTCTTCTGCCCTGACCTGAAAACACTCACTGGAAACTCTGCGAGTTCTAACTTCATCCCTTCTGCCTTCAGTCCTTCCTGTACAGAAGGAAGGAGCTGGCTTGTATTATTGTTGTCCCTTTTCTGTGAACTACAGACTTTCCAAATTATACAGATCATATGCAGTCTCACTAAAGTGGATCTGCCTGTGACAAAGTGAGTACCCTAGATGGCCGATGTCACGCAGAGCAGGCTGACCTCTGATCCTGTGAAGCAGACATAGTAAAACTAACTTGCATTTTGCAGGAGTGTTGCAGGATTCAACACCCAACATTCATTAAAGCACTTCCAGCACTGCTGATCAAAGCCATCAGGCCTGCACAGCCTCTGCCTTATGCCGGATATTGCACATTTGTGTAACACAAGCTCTGTTTTGGTGGCAGGTACAAAGCAGTAAAAGATTACGGTTCTGCTCACGGCATCTGCTTGCCCTGAGTATCACTACATGCACAGGGCTGTCCGCTGATGTGTGGGGAATATCTAGCAAAATGGTTACCACATTGCTTCCTTGACATCTCCGCTGTCTTACCAGAGAATCTCTGCCAAGGGGAGATCATTCGAGAAGTGGTCCGTAAGCAGCAGGGCTACACGACGTGCGTCACCGCCTCCAAAGTGCCCCGCATGGAATGCCGTGGCAGCTGCAGCAGCGGGCAGTGCTGCGTCCCACTGCGGAGCAAAAGGAGGAAATACTTCTTCCAGTGCGTGGATGGCTCCACCTTCACAGAGGAACTGGAGAGACACGTGGAGTGCGGCTGCTCAAAATGCTCATAAGCCATTCTCCAGCCTCTCGCCACTTTAATCGACTCAGAAGTGCTATCAAAATGGGACCTATTTACTTTCAGAGTGAAGAAGAAAAGAATTATTAAGTATATTGTAAAATAAACAAAAAATAGAACTTATTTTTATTATGGAAAGTGACTATTTTCATCTTTTATTATATAAAGTATCACACCACTTTGGGTATATGTATCATATAGTGAGTTATTTTTACCATGAAACTTTTTTTAACAGTTGTAAGAAAAAAAAAATTAAAAAGTTAAAATTTAAAAAAATTATATAAAGAAAACATAGCCTAACAGGAGAAATGGTGGGGTGGGGTGGGGGGGACTTAATATGTATGCACAACAGACAGATGTAAAGGTGTTCCAAGGACCTGCTGCGGAATTGATACGGGCTGAAGAAATCTCCCAGGCTGTGGGCTGGGTCTGGTAGCAAAGCGGATCCCCGCACTGACAATGACCTGCCTGCCCACAGGCCTGAGCAGCCTCCCCTCGGTCCCCTGCTCTGCCTAACACTGCCGATGCTGCTTTGGTCCTGTACGGTGGCTCTGCTTGATATTCCTGAACTGGTTCCCTGTAGCACGTAAGCACTGCCGTAGCTTAAGGCTAACTACATTATCTGACTATTGTAATGCTATAATACATTTTTGCTGTGTATGCTGTATTTATCTGTGTTCACAATATATTCTTCAGCAACTGTATCTATAGAGCACAGGCAGCTTTATCCAAAAGAAGGGGACAAAGGGAAAGAAAGTGGGGAAATACATGTTGCTTTGGGAAATTTGGGGGCAAGATGTGAAATAAGTGCTAAGTAATGTCTAATAAATGACATAATAGTTTTGTGTTAATTCCTCAGCTATGTTATTTCCCAGATTTGTGCCTTCTTGCTCCCAGCCTTGAGCCCTTTTTTGTATAGGAAATACAAGGAATGCACTGCTACTAAATTTGTCATGCCTTGACATTGTATCATGCAAAGGTCATAACGAGCATGAAAGTGGTGCAGGTGCCAGAATGTACCTGTGGCATAATGGCTTTGACTCTCACTGTCACTTCAGCCATGTGGATGTAAGCTGGTCCGTAGCTGCCTGTTCATCAGCACTGGTACCAAGCAGCTGGCTGCCTTTCCACAGCTTTTTGAATGAGCAGAAGTTGCACTATGCGTTCCTTGTGAGCTTATTCAGCCAATGTTTGTTGATCTTAGCAGCACTCTCTCCTCTGCATAGGGAGAGACATTGATAGCTACATCACATTCCATTTTCACATTTGGTGCAGACTGACCAATCCAGCCAAAGCTTTTCCATCTGCACTATTTTATATATCCTGCACTTGTTTCTCCCAAAGGGCTCCCAGTAACATTAGCTGTGTTCGGAGCAAATGCTGAATAGGAAGCAAAGTCAATGCAGGGATAAATTCTCACTGTGAATGTGGAACAAGAAGTGACTCTTTGGGAGGAAGTTTGATTTTTGGAGGGTTTTTGGCAGGGCTACCTTTCAGGGTCAGTAAGTATGTGCAAAGAGTACCACAAATACCTTGAATTTTCTCTTACTATCAATTTCAAACATCTGTATCTGTAACTGTTCCATTATCAGGGTAATTTCCTTCTTTCCCTGGCATAACAAAATATTACATTGCTTTCTTCAATTTCTCTAAGAGAGGTAAAGTCAGAGGTGAGTTCTAGCAGCCAAAAGCCCCTTTTGGGAACACTCAGTGGTCTCACCACAGAGATTTCAGCTCATGGGCTTCTGCAGCTGATCAGTAGGGGAGCTGAATGAAGCAAGTGGGGCTTTTGTTTGAATGAGCCTTTGAAAAGATCCACAAAATGGAATCCTGCCATGAAAAGTACAGATGTTTATTTCTTGCTAAAGAAAAATGATCCTGTAGCCATCACCCAACCAAAAAGCTGCAACGTGCTTAACGTTCTTCTGCTAATGAAATCTTCCCTTAACTGCAGCAGTTCATCTGAATTTCTCTGCTACTACCAGAGCAGCTCAAGTAGAAGGGATATAATCAATAAAATAGCATTCTCTCAAAATAAGTACCAGTATGAGGGGCCTGCAATCATTAAAATACAAAACAATCTCTAGTTAATGTGCCAAAATCTGATTGAAACAGTACAGTTCAAGAGGTACGGGAAAACTAACCCTGCTTGCAAATACCCTGGACTCCTTTCTATTTTGAGAATTGTGTCGGAATCTCAAAGCAGCTGGAGTTTGTGGAGTACAACAGAAATCAGCCAAACCTTCAATCTGCAAGTTTAAAACTTCATGCAGATAACCGCAGACGGCTGCACAAAGATGTGCCTGCACACCACTACCATTAATGTTGCATTCCTGGTTAATGCATGTTAATTTCTGAAGAAGCAGTTGCTGTTATGCCATGCAGAAGCATACAGCCGGGCTGTGGTTACAAGGCTGCTGTGTGCTCCACAACTTGCAGACACGAAGCAGCCAAGGCCTGCAGAAACGCTGCCCCTCTTGAACACTAAGCGTGCATGTGTTCGCCTTGTCCCATGAGCAGCAGCACATAGGAGAGAGAAGGTAACGTGTACTTGTGGCCTCACACCTGCTTGAGGGTGCTTTAGAGGAATAACCTTGCATGGCAAGGCAAAAGCCATCAATACCTTGTTATTGATCACTCTGGGATTTGTTTAACCAAGGCTTTGCAACAAAGGGACCAGCAACAGCTCAGCTGGCCCTGCTCCCAGCCCTCTTCTATCATGGCATCTCAATGCTAAGTGTTGGGATAAAGAAATACCTATTTTGTAACCAAATGATGCAATTTTTGTATGCTTTTCGGTAGCACTTGCCATTGGATAGTGATGCTTTATGTCAATGATTCTGTGACTTGCTACAGAACTATTTTACGTTAAGAAGAAAATAAAAAGCAGTCAGATTCAGTGCCAAAAAACGTGAGGTTAACTGAAGTGTAATTAACTCTGAAAGCTCCTCTGTAACCTGCCTAATGTTACAGTGATTTCAACTACTGTGGGTACAGTGCGGTAGTTTTTACCTCTATAAAGTTTTAATATAAAGTGAAGAAAGATGCTAACCCTTAAAAACTGGCAATGCAGACTGGTGTGAACTGATGTATTTTATTAATAGATTCTCATTGTGATGTAAGTTTAAATAAATCGTTGGGTTATGGAAGATTGTAACATACCTTATGTTGTGATGCAGATTATTTCACTCTCCATTTGAGGTGCTGAGGGATCTGCTGGAGTCTGGGAGTTCAGCAGCAGTGAGGCAGCTCAGAGAAAGTGGTGGGGGATGGTGAGTTCCTCTGGGTAGCTGCAGTTAGCTCAAACACTGTCGCAAGTGGTAACATCCTTGGATGTTTTTAGTAGTCTCACACGCACAGATGAATTTAAGCCACATGTTTTTAAGCATTTTCTTCAATGAAATGCTGGTTTTTAAACTGTTTTTAAAAGGCCTGCAGCGAAGGCACGCTCATTAACTAAGAACAGGATAAAAGAAGAAATATTGGGAACCAAGGGTCGACGAAGGTCTGACTGAAGAAACAGAAAGCACTCAGCCAACAGCGGGTGACAAGATCTTGTGATACATTCCAATTTGCTGCTACATCTCTGTAGCTATTATGAGTAGTGACCCAGATGTAACAGCACTTCTGGTCATTACATTCCAACCTCAGTATACACTGAAAAGAATCTCCCACTCAGTTCTCAGCCCTCACTTGCCTGAACCCCATTTAATGCTTAACATTTTGCTGATTATTCTCCGTACTGCAGCACTTTGGGCTGCCTTTGTCAATTCATTAAAAAAATTGTGAAATTATTCAGTCAAAAAAAAAAAAAAAAAATCAAATTAACAAGCATCATTAAGGCTGAACTATGAACTATATCATCATATAATTGTAGCAGATGGTAGCATCTTCACCTGAAGAAAATCTACCTGAGCCTACTGAAAAAAGGCAGCAGGCACTATTCAGAAATACCCAGGTACTGCCTGGTTTGTACAGCAGTTACTTGAGATGACTCATGGCTTTGTGGAGCACAGGTATTTTGCCAAGCATTCACACAACTGTTGCCTAAGACACTTTGTTTATGCTTCTGCTTGTACTGCTACCTTTAGGTATTGCTTTTTATCTATTGCTCTGTGGCAAATAACACAGAGAAACAGTTTATCTATCTCACGTTCTTCTATCTTTGTCTTTTTTCTAGTTGTCAGGAACTGGTCAGATTGTGTTCCTGCATTGTTTTCTCTGGGTCCTGTGTCTTCTAGTTTCTGTGATATTTAAAGTTAGCTCCCAATTACTTAAGCCTCTGAGGCTTCTACAAAGACAGTTTCATAGTTCAGAGTGCTAGACAGCTGGAATTGGCTTGGTATTGCTAAGCCCTGGGTATTCTTAAGTAATCTCTTTGTTTTAAGGCTCATGAGATGTCAGACTGCATCACTGACTTGCAAGTCCAAGCTAAGCCGGAATGCTTTTCCAGGACATGCCTTACAGTTTTTGAGTACAACACAAATAAACTTCCAACAGCGTGTCCCATGCCACTGTTTGGGACCCACCACTGAAGCAGGAAGGGTGCCCAGACCTGGTACTGCCAGCCTGTGGTGGAGGCCCTCAGGTTTCATGGTGCACATCTCTTTTCACTTGGCTAGCCACCACCCAGCTCTTATCCACCATAGAATCATAGAATCATAGAATCACCAAGGTTGGAAAAGACCTAAGAGATCATCCAGTCCAACCGTTCACCTATTCCCAATAGCTCCTACTAAACCATGTCCCTCAACACAACATCCAGCCTTTCCTTGAACACCCCCAGGCTCGGTGACTCCACCACTTCCCTGGGCAGTCCATTCCAGTGCCTGACCACCCTTTCTGAAAAGTAATACTTCCTCATGTCCAGCCTCAATCTCCCCTGGCGTAGCTTGAAGCCATTCCCTCTGGTCCTATCACTAATGACACGAGAGAAGAGGCCGACCCCCAGCTCACTACAACCTGCCTTCAGGAAGTTATAGAGAGCAATGAGGTCTCCCCTGAGCCTCCTCTTCTCCAGGCTGAACATTCCCAGCTCCTTCAGCCTCTCCTCATATGGCCTGTGCTCCAGACCCCTCACCAGCTTTGTTGCCCTCCTTTGAACACGTTCCAGGGCCTCAATATCTTTCTTGCAGTGAGGGGCCCAAAACTGGACACAGTACTCGAGGTGCGGCCTGACGAGTGCTGAATATAGGGGAACAATCACCTCTCTGCTCCTGCTTGCAACACTGTTTCTGATGCAAGCCAGGATGCCATTGGCCTTCTTGGCCACCTGGGCACACTGTCGGCTCATGTTCAGCCGAGCATCAATCAATACCCCCAGGTCCGTTTCCTCTACGCCGTCCTCCAGCCACACCGCCCCAAGCCTGTAGCGTCGCCTGGGGTTGTTGTGGCCGAAGTGCAGGACCCGGCATTTGGCCTTGTTGAAACTCATCCCATTGGCTCCAGCCCAGCTCTCCAGCCTGTCCAGATCCCTCTGTAGGGCGTCGCTACCCCCAGGCAGATCCACGCTTCCAGCCAATTTGGTGTCATCTGCGAATTTACTGAGGGTGCACTCGATGCCCTCATCGAGGTCATCTATAAAGATATTGAAGAGGACAGGCCCCAGCACCGACCCCTGCGGAACACCACTCACGACCGGTCGCCAGCTGGATTTGACTCCATTCACCACCACTCTCTGCGCCCGGCCCTCCAGCCAGCTCCTTACCCAGCCAAGAGTGTACCCATCCAAGCCTCTGACTGCCAGCTTCTGCAGGAGAATGCTGTGGGAGACAGTGTCAAAGGCTTTGCTGAAGTCTAGGTAGACCACATCAACAGCCTTTCCTTCATCCACCAGATGGGTCACTAGATCATAGAAGGAGATCAGGTTGGTCAAGCAGGACCTGCCCTTCACGAACCCATGCTGGCTAGGCCTGATCCCCCGCTCATCCCGCACATGCCGCATGATCTCCCTCAAGACAATCTGCTCCATAACCTTCCCTGGCACTGAGGTCAGGCTGACAGGCCTGTAGTTCCCCGGATCCTCCTTACGACCTTTCTTGTAAATGGGAGTCACATTGGCAAGCCTCCAGTCTTCTGGCACCTCACCAGTCAACAAGGAGCGCTGACAGATGGTGGAAAGCGGCTCGGCTATCACCTCCGCCAGTTCCCTCAGCACTCTCGGGTGGATCTCATCTGGCCCCATCGACTTGTGACAGTCCAGTTGGAGCAGTAGGTCTCTGACTGTTTCTTTCAGAATCACAGTCACTTTCACCATGTCTCTGCCCCATGCCAGATGTTGTGACAAATGCATTAATACTTTTCAAAATGAGTCTTGGAGCCCAGGCAGAGCAGGAATGGCAATTTTCTGTAAAGCTGTTTTTACTGCAGGGCTGGTTACCTGGCTGCTTGCAGTGCACGGCCCGCTTCCTCTGTAGGGGAGGCAATGCAGGGCACTTGTTACCCAGCAGTGCTGTACTCCCAGCTAGCAGGAGCACACACGTTACCTGTTGTCTGTGCATGAAAACCCAGCTTCAGCCCTCAGAGAGCCCTACAGACAGCAAGGAACTCCTCAAGCAGGTAGCGAAGCTGTAAAAGCAGTACGTAGTAGCATGAGGAAGTTTGAACTTACACCATTACACATACGGGGATCCCATAATTTCACAGGCAGAAGGAACAGAAGTTACTGTAAGATTTGCATACCTCTGCATCTTGCTCCTACATGAACTCTTGACCTTTTCCTTTCGCTGGGCTTTTCTGCTTTCAGAATGAAGTGATCCTCAAGGCAGTCTGTGGATGATGCTCCCTCTTCCTACTGTCTCTGACTCTTGTCCCCGTGGCCACTCCTTTTCCATAGGAATAATCCTTTACAAATGCTACATCTTTTGTGGGGAAGAACAGTACAGGTACAGTACCCATAGAGGTGGGTGGAAGGGAAGAAAGGGTGTGGAATGAGCCCCACAATGGCTTTTGTGCTCAGGGACCAGCTCAAACCCAGAAAACGGGATGTTACCTTCCCAGTGGCCTTCACAGGCCTTCAGCTAACATTCTGCCAGCAGCACTGAACCACTCAGCTGCACCTCAGCCTCCTGCTGTGCTTCTCCTGCAGGGGACAGGGGGTGCAGACCCTGCATGCAGCTCCAGGTTGCTGGGAGCCCATCCCTGCTCCTCCACCCAGTGCCTTCAGCCCTCAGCACTGCCTTGTCTCCAGCACTGAGACCCACAGCCTGCCAATCCTAGCACAGCTCAGTGCAGGAATCTCTACAGAGGCAGAAAAAGACAGAATTAAGATACATATTTCATCACACTGGCAAAATATCAGTAGGTGCTAGACGAGGGCAGGGCTCTTTTTCCTTAGCATCACTGTTGGAAACTGTTAGATCTGAAACATGAAAATAAGAAAGAAAGAAAGAAATACCACAAGGCAGATAACACATGAAATCTGCACTTAGCAAAGCTGAAACCTTGTGGAGTGACAAGTGATTGAACCCATGGTCTGCTGCTGGGAAGGACTGTTAATGACAGGCAAACAACTTAGCCCTGCCTCAGCCACCGCATGCAGAACCAGCTTACAGGAACCAAATACCACACAGTAGTTTACGCTGGGACTCCAAAGCATTCTAGATAGCATCATGCTATCTAGATAACACTGGTGATAACACTGTGTGATAACAGCATGCACAACTGCCAGTAACTACACACGAGTTTGAGCTTTCTTAATTATACCCTAGTATACTTCTCCTCTCTTAAACCACCATGGTTTCTGCTGGGAAAAGCACTCCTTGAATTGCTGGGGAGGTGGAATTCTTCTCTTCTCTTCTCTTCTCTTCTCTTCTCTTCTCTTCTCTTCTCTTCTCTTCTCTTCTCTTCTCTTCTCTTCTCTTCTCTTCTCTTCTCTTCTCTTCTTCTTTTAATATATGTATTTCACTGTGCCGAGATAAATGCCAAATACAATTTAAGGTGCAAAGACCTACATTACAGTGCTTGTCTAGTCCTAAAACACGACATGAGTAACGCTCATTTTGCTACAAAGTCCTCTCACGTGGTTTAATTCCACGCAGACACTACAGCATTTTAGCAGGCAGCAGCTAAATTCATAGCGTATGTAAATGCTCGTGTTTAAAGCTTCAGTTGCAAGTACTATCAGAACAGAAAACCACACCAGAATTCCCCTTCTGCACAAACAGCAGAGCGGAGTTTCCAGAGTTACGCAGGAGTCGGAGGAAGGCTGAGCACAGCTGCGTCAATGCACTGCGCTCCCCCTTGGGAATTAGAGCTCAGCACCGAGCAGCCTTCGGAGCAAGCTCTCCAGATTCAGACGCGATATCGACAGAAGCAATTTTCTTTATTTACGAGAAAGAAAACAAACAAAAAAAAGAACGCTTTCACGACGTTTTTCGGCACGAGACCCAACGGAACACCGGGGCTCCCGCAGCGCGCAGCCCCGCGACCCACAGCCGACCGGCCCCCAAGGCCGCCATCCCGGGACCGCAGCGTTCCAAGCCCCGTCCCGCAGCGGGCGCCGGCGGCGCTCTCCGATTGGCTGCACGGCCGTGGGGTGACGGCGACTGAGGGCGGGCCGCGGCTCCCGGCGTGCGTGGCGCGGCGTGGCGCGGCGTGGCGCGTGGCGCGGCGCGGGGGCGGGGCGGGCCGAGCGCTGCGGCAGCGCGGGGCGGGAGGCGCGGCGCCGCTCGGCCCCATTGTGTGGCGCGGCGGCGGCTGCCCGGGCCCGGCCGCCATCTTGTGCCGGAGGGCTCCGCGCCGCGCCGCCGGGCCGCCGCCGACGCGGCCTCCTCGTGGGGCCGGCCCCGCCGCCCGGAAGCCGATGCCGGCTCGGGGCGAGGCGCTGCGCGGGGCCCGGCTCGGCCGCCGCCGCCGCTCCTGAATCCGCATCGGAAGAGCGAGGCCCGGCCCCGCCGCGCCGCTTTGCCGCCTCCGCCCCATCGGCAGAGGGGCAGGGCAGCCCGCGCCGCACCGCCCGCAGCCGCGCCATGAAGATCAAGGATGCCAAGAAGCCGTGTAAGAGCTGCGATCCGCGGGGACCGGGCGGTGGTTCGTTTTTCCCTAAGAGCGGCTTTGAAGCTCGCCTTTAAACAGCACCGTCACGCGTTAAGGAGAAACGTCGACTGCTGCGGGCTGGGTGCTGAGGAGGAGCTTCGGTGCCGGTCGGGGCTGCGGGAGCAGCGCGGAGGTCGCGGGGCGAGGATGGGCCGTTCGGTCCGTCGTGTCGTTGTAACGTGTCTGGAGCCCGGGGGCTTTGACTGCAGTCAGTTCGTTAGGCAGTGAACTTCAGAGTCATTGCGCAGATCTCTGCTCTCCTTGGTCGCGGTGCCTGAGGTGCAGCAGGCCTGCAGATGGAGCTTAGGCTCTGTGCTCAAGTGAGCCTGAAAACTGAGTTGGGCTCGTAACAGCCTTTTCGCCAAGTAATCTCTCGTCAGACGCTGTGCGGCAGCTAGAGGCTCTAATCAACTGGACTGTTGTTGAGTCGGTATTTTCCTTTTAGAGGAAGCCATTGGAGCCAAATCTGATGCGGGGCAGAGTGGCTAACCACTGCTGAGCAGGAGGCCGTGGGCATGTTGATAGGAGCCTGATAGGAGCAGAGCTGAACAGATTGACTGCCTGTCTCTGCTTTCATCTGCACTGATCAGTGCTGGAACCAGAATGACTCAGTGCTGGATTTGTCCTAGCATAGAGGTGGGCAGGTTGGAGGCATCTGCTGTATTTCCATTCCTGATGTCGATTCAGTGCCCAGGCACCTTGTTGTGGTCCTCCCTTAGAAGTCTTCATCTAGCTAATGCTGGTGCTGCTACGTTGTTGTGCTGAGTTTGTGGAATTTGGCTTCTGAGGTGGGCTCTCTTGAAAGAGGATGGCCAAGGGCCACTTAAGTTTCCTTTGAAGGTGATGGGAAGTGATAGGCATATTAAAGGAGGGCAGCAGAAGTTCAAATGGGGAAGAACTTCCACTGAGTAGTTGATGTAATGTTAGGAGGAGGTTACAAACTCTCCATCACTAGAGTGTTCTTGAAGAAAGTAAGAGGTTTTAAAGTGTTGGCTAGACAGAGCTATAGTTAAGGTTTCAGTTAACATTGCCCAGGCAGAGTTCCTGTGAGCATGAATGAGGCTGGTCGGGGTGACCTCAAAGGTCCTTTTCAATAAGCACTTTCACGATCGCTCTTCCAGGGAAGTCTGTATGAGGAAGAATGGCTGGCTCTTGTAAGAGGAACTTCCAAAGGTTACTTGGGGTGCAGGTGATAAATACGAGAGCAAAGCATCCTGCTGAACTGCCTTTGCTTGAGATCTGTCTAGAGAGAAAACGTCCCACAGAAGTGGCCCAAGCATTGTCCTGTTGCGGAAGTTCTCCCTTCCTACGTGGTACAGAAGAGGGAGTGGAATCTAGATATCTTGCTTGTAATTCATAATAAACCTTTTTCTGTCATTTATATAATACAAAGCAAAGTTTCTACACTTGTATTACAAGTTACAAGTTACAATTGTAACTAGCTGTTTGTAACTTCACTGGCATCTGTGAACAGCTCTCTTCATAAGTTGAGCATCTAAATTGTGCCAGTTTTTAAATTATCTGCCAATTAATGTTTTCCTATCAGCTAGAGGAACATGTTGTGTGAGCAAGAGAAAATAACTTAGAGGATGACTGTGTTGTGCCACTGCTGTCAGCTACAGTACGTAACCTGGTTTTCTCACAAGTGAGCACTGCAGTTTCTATGCCAAAATGTGCCATAATGACAACTTTAGGAACGAAGGTTACGTTGATCCTTCATTATCGGAAAAGAAAAATAGTTGAATCTTGTTTGAATGAGCGTGGAGGGTATAGAGTGGTTTGGGGGAGTGTTTATTGAGCATGTGGCAGCACTTGAATGTGTAAATAGAGTTCCTTGTTGTTCTGTTGTACCTTTGGTCAGAGAAGTACTGATTCTCCATTCCTGTAAGATTTTTTGTTCGTGTCTTCCCTGTTGAAAAGTACAGTGCTGGTTTATTCTTCCACTGTCTCCCAAAGCTGATCTGTCCGTTATCTCCGCAGCGTTTCCATGGTTTGGTATGGACATTGGGGGAACCTTGGTGAAACTGGCCTATTTCGAACCTATCGATATCACTGCAGAGGAGGAGCAGGAGGAAGTTGAAAGCCTGAAGAGCATCCGCAAGTATCTGACTTCCAACGTAGCCTATGGATCCACTGGCATTCGGGATGTCCACCTGGAGCTGAAAGACTTAACGATTTTCGGTCGGAGAGGAAACTTGCACTTTATTCGATTTCCAACTCATGATCTGCCTACTTTTATCCAAATGGGAAGGGATAAAAACTTCTCAACGCTGCATACGGTGCTCTGTGCCACGGGAGGCGGCGCTTACAAGTTTGAGGAAGACTTTCGCACAGTAGGTAGCCTGCCTTCCCCTCGTGCTGCTGCGGGAGGCGCTGCTGGTGGCAGGTTGGAAAAGCAGGGTTTGGAAAGATGCAGGGAGTGCTTGGAGATTCTTAACTGTTAGTTTATTTTTCAGTCATTAGTGTGATCATTTAGAAGTATGCTGTCTGACATAAAGGTACAGGTAGCTTTTTGGAGATTGGCCTTTTTCTAATCTGTAGTGGGTTTTTTCTTCTGATGGGATAATGCTTAAACCACTGAGGTTTGGGTTTTCTTTCTTAGACAGTTTGTGATGATAGGAATTTGGTGTTTATGGGTGTGTTTTGATGAAGTTAGTCCAGTGTGTTTTATTATAGATCTGTGACCAAGTGAATATCTCTAAGGCAATCTTTCTCAGCAGCAGAGGGGTTTGGGATTTTCTTGACTTGTTTTGGCTCTTCTTCCCTTGACAGTCAGAATGGGTTATTTGTTTAGATGCAGTTTCTACCTGAAGGCAGTTGTTCATAGCTGGGGGTCTCATCACTGTATCTGGTACAACGCGTCCTGATTTCAGAATAGCTGCAGATCTGTTGTAGTGGAGCAAAACTGCTTCATTATGTCAGACCCCACAAAAATATTTTGTTGGAGCAGTCCCTGGTCTGCTCAAGAGTGAAGCTTCACTAGCAGCCACGCTAGGGCAAGAAAAGCCGCATGGAGCTTTGGGAAGAGAGGGGGAGTGGCAGTGTTGTCATCTGGTACTGGTATTGGTCAATGGCATGCGACCCAGTTGGTTGGCAGCTCCATGATCTGCACCAGGCTGCTGTCTGAAAGTGAACTCATGCAGTTTAGAGATACACCCTCATATCCTACAGTATTTCTCACCTGTTTGGGTTTTTTTGTTTGTTTGTTTGTTTTAATAATCCTTGTTTTGCTAATAAAGATATGATGATGATAGGATGCTGTTTAGGTGTTTGTCTTAGCCTTTGATCTGCTGATATTTTAGAATAACTCTTTTCCTTTTGAGGTGAGAGCGAGCCCACAAGCACTGGGGAGGTGTGCAGATGTGTGTGTTTCACAGATGACACTTAGTGGGGCCTATAGGGTGTTTGCTGCCTGTGTGGGGTTTTTGTTGTTTTTTTTTTTAGGTTGGTGAAAAATGCTATGATTTTCTCAGTGGATGAATATCTGAATATCTCAAAAGTTAGCAATTCAAAAGTGTGACTAAAGCAGGTGTTTATGCCGCCTGTCTTTAATGTGATCCTGAGACCTACGTTTATAGACTAATTTGTTGATGGAGCTACTCAAGAGTTTTACCTTTTGAGTTCTTCATTGGCATTGTAGTGGACTGGAAGTTTCTGAATTAGCCATCTGAGACAGCTTCTTGAAGCTAGGCAGTCCAAAGATATTCATGGATTGTGGCATATTTGAGTAATGTTTGAACAGATTGACACTGTCTTTTTTCTTTTTAAACACAGATTGGAAACCTCCAGCTGCACAAACTGGATGAGCTTGACTGCCTTGTCAATGGCTTGCTGTACATAGACTCTGTCAGCTTCAATGGCCAGGCAGAGTGCTATTACTTTGAAAATGCCTCAGAACCCGAGCGATGCCAGAAGATGCCTTTTAACCTGCATGACCCGTATCCATTGCTGGTTGTTAACATTGGTTCAGGAGTCAGTATTTTATCAGTCCATTCCAAAGACAACTATAAGAGAGTAACTGGAACGAGGTAACTTAAATTCCCACATTGGGGTGATTGCCCTGTGGAACAGTGAGTCTTCTGCTTTCAGAGTTTTTCTTTTCTCCCTGGCTCTGTTCTTCCTCCCTGCAGTACTGAAAATGCGTACCTTCAATTTACAGCTGCATTCATTGCAGCCCTTACCTGTATTTCTGTTATTGAGGAGATTGTAGCCCATATCTTATTTATTGTTAGCCACTAGAACTGCACCATGAGTGAGTTTTATAGTTTGTCTTAAGTTTTGAATGCTGTTCTCTTGCTCCACAGAAGAATAAATATGTTCATGTGTATTTTACTGGAAACAGTCAAGGATCAGTCAGTGGCTTTTCAGGATGTTTCCTTCTCTGATTTCATTTTCCAGCAGATGTTTTGATAGTTAATGCCTGTTTCTTAGCTCTTCTTGTGCAGCTAGCTTCTTGTAAATTTCTTAGGTAATTGCTGAGTAATAACTGTTAACGTAATGGATCTTGAACAAAAAGGGAGGCAACTTGATGTCTTGCTTCAAGGGCTTTTTTTTGTTAATCAGACATAGTCTCTGATAAAATAGTATTTAAAAGCAGCTGTTTTTCTTTATTAGTCTAGGTGGAGGAACCTTTCTTGGTTTATGCAGTTTGTTGACAGGCTGTGAAAGTTTTGAAGAAGCTTTGGAAATGGCGTCCAAAGGAGACAGCACACACGCTGACAAGCTGGTTCGAGATATTTATGGGGGAGACTATGAAAGATTTGGCTTGCCAGGATGGGCTGTGGCATCCAGGTAAGCAATAATAGTTCCTTGATCGTTAGTTTTTGGGTCTTAATTTTTTCCCTCTCTTCTTGAAACACTGAAGTGATACAGTTTCAAATACAGGGCTTAAACTACTGATATTAAAGAAAAGTTCTTTTTGCAAAACTTACTGCAGTCAAGTTACATTTGCTCTAAATTAAGGAGAATCATCATAAAAACATTTCTGACTCCGACCTGTCTTAGATCTGGCACAGTAGTAAAACGTGTAGCTGTGGAGTCATCTTTTCCCTTTTTTTAATTAATGAGAAGTTATCTATTGCAGGTAGTAATGAGTAAGTTCTTCTGATTTAGAACTCTGCATTTATACAACGTAAATATCGTTCTGTCAGCTGTTTGGTTCCAGAGGATTCAAAAAATAAGCTCATCTCTGCTTTCTTTCGACGTTTAGAAGAGAGGATTGGATAAATACTGTGAATGAGGAAGCAAGCGAGAGAAGTTGGACTATTCATCAGTCAGACTTAGGCATTGACTTCATTTACAGTGCCTGGGGGTGCAGAATAGTTTTGCAAAAGGATATGACTACTTCTGGCTGTGTGTGCTTCTTTGTGAAAGTCAGCTGTATGCTAGGATTTGGCTGGGAGTTGTTACTGTAACAGCCCTTTAGTGTGAAGGAGTAAAGACACATGCAGTAGTGTCAGTTGCAGCGTTACAAATTACTGTATGTAACAGGGACTTGAAAGACAGCTTCTCATAAGCAAACATTAAGTGTAAGTTCTGTTGCAGCATAAAAACTACGTTCTGTAATTGCTTCAAATGGACACGGATCACTTTGTATTTACTGGATTTTTTCTTGTTCCAGTTTTGGGAACATGATCTACAAAGAGAAGAGAGAGACTGTTAGTAAAGAAGATCTTGCCAGAGCCATATTGGTCACCATCACCAATAACATTGGGTCCATTGCCCGGATGTGTGCAGTAAATGAGGTAAAACTTCCAATGAAGATTTTTTTTTAATTATAGTTCTATTATTTGCTTTCAGATTAAATGAGTGCCAAAGTGATGCATCTTTTCAAACCTTTACATATGTTCTCAAATGAAACAAAGAAATTTGTGTAGTAAAGAACTCAGAATTGGTTCATAATACTTTGGCAGTCTCTGTAGAAGGCTTACATGAGTCTTCAAGCCCTGGAGCAGACACTGAGGAGTCTGGAGCAAGCCTGAAAAGAGGCTATAGTGACCTTCACTATCCAGAATGCAGGAAAGAGCAAATCACAGCCATGCACAGCAGGAGGATGGGAGGATGTGGCCACAGTTTGCAGCAAAGGGAAATCTGATTGGTATTAGCACTGAAACGTGGACTTGGAGACACTACCTTGAGCAACTTGCAGTTAGACCTGCTTTAAGTGGCGGGTAGTAGCCAACCACTTCCAGCATTTCCTTCAAGCTGAAATTATTCTCTGATAAAAGCTCACAGAACTCCTTACTTTTTGTTAAACATTGTTTTTAATTTTTACTAATGTGAGATTTGGAATTGTTTTGACACCTGCCTTCTTTGTGCTTGGTAGAGAGATGGTTTCTTGCCACCTTCAATTTCTCAAAGCTCAGTTTAGTACACCTAGTGTAGACCTGTGAAAGAATACTGAATTTAAACATAGAATATATTTGGTGTGTCTAAACACCAGAGATTTCCTCGCTGATTATCAACAAACTTTAAATGAGGCAAGGTTTAGTAACAGCTTTCTTAGCTAAGTCTGAGAGCAACTGTATTTAGAGCTCTGCTTAGAATCTGTGGAGTGATAGTCTTAGAAATGTCAACAGCCTTCTTAGCTGCTCTGATCATTTTATGTAGATTTGGTTGATGTAGATCAACAAACTGGTATCATGAGCTGATAATATGAAAAGATGAAAATTTGATTCAATTCGTATTTCAGCTATAAGCAGAATTATGTCTGATCAGTTTACCTTAACAGAATGTTCTTGTCTTCACTGTGAACTAATCAGGATAGCAAAAAAATAGTAGATCTTAGTCTTCTGGCTGTATGTGGAGTTACCATACTGGTTTTTGTCACAGCCTGGATACAAGTGTTCATCTAACACCCTTAATGCAATTAAGTTTTCCTTGCTTCTCTTTCTCGTATCGTTAAATCAGTGCTTAATGTTGCTGCCACTTAATGTCAGGTGTATTTCAGTGAATGGGGAAAAGCACGTGTTTTTTACATCCTTACATTTAATTTGATTAAAATTCACAGCTCGTTTGCAGTATGTGTGTAAGTCTTAGCTTCATTTTACACTGACGTATATTGTGGTCTGAGGATGAAAAGAACATCTGTCTTGCTGCCTTCGGCTTCTTTACAGTGCTGCCTTGTTGCATATGGATCAAGCAGCATTGTACAGGGCTATGAAGGCACTGAGTCTTCTCTTCCAAATCCAAGTATTTTTGTCATTAAATTTCACTTCTGGTCTGGCTGGTTCTCTGGCTTAGTTACAGAGAATGCTCGCATAATTTGAAACACAGGTGCTACTCTGTAGGTTTAAGAGCTTTAATTCCTCAATGTTCTTTCTCCACTGGTGTTTTAATTGTGGAACAGGTTTCTTGCTTGAGATAGTGTTGTTTCATAGCTTCTGTGCTGAGCAGACTTAATCCTTTGCTGTTTTTCTGTTCTTTTTAGAAAATAAATAGAGTTGTGTTTGTTGGCAATTTTTTACGTGTGAATACTCTGTCAATGAAGCTTCTTGCGTATGCACTGGATTACTGGTCGAAAGGCCAGCTGAAGGCCTTGTTCCTAGAACATGAGGTATGCTGTAGTACATTGATTGTTTTTCCACTAATTAAAAGTGCATGTATTAAGCAGCTGCACACTTAGTGTGATATCCTGAGACACTTGAGTAAATGTTGAAAATCAGACAGGATTTCTCAGACTGCATTGATTCTATGGGAACAGCTCTTTTAGCCAGGGAAGGAAGTGCTTCAGACTGTGCAGGCCATTTTTGTTCATGCTACAGATTTCTCTGGGGAGGCACAAGAAATGTAAAGATTTGCACTACAGCCTTTAACTGTTTGTTTGGGTTTTTAGTAGTTTGTTCTCAATTAAACTTGAGCAGTCCTGAAAGTCCTCTTTGTTTTCTATCAAGATTGCTTTCATACCACCACAGATACTTGTTACGCTTTTTCTTCTAATGATTCTGCTCTCTGTGACTCATCTGCTTTGCAGCACCTTCTGCAGTTAGATCAGTATGTAATGCTGAAAGATCTGAACTGTGTTGGTTAACGTACAGGCAGTTGGTGTCAGTCACAGGTCTGACAGCTGGGACATACAGCTTCTTGGCAAGGGGTGGCAATCTTTGTCCTCAGCTTGCTGATCTGCCACAATTAGATTTCTACCTCTTTGGTCAGTTCTCACAACACTTTTGTAGCTTACGGTGAGTCTGACAGTGGTCGGGCTTCATGCCAGTATCTGCAGTAATAGCTCAATAATAAAGGTAAAATATTTGTCTCCTAAAGCTCTAATGAGAAATATGACGGATAATATACTAAGTAGATGTTGTTCTTTCTGTAGCATTGGCCCACCAGATGCTTTGTTGTTAATGAAATATATATGAATGAAAGAGGATAATGTCATGACTGACCCTGAAATTTGTGTTTGTTTTGAACAGGGCTACTTTGGAGCTGTTGGTGCTCTTCTTGGGCTGCCTAATTTCAGTTGAGATACAAGAGGTCACTACACTGAACTATTTTCCACCTGAATGACACTTATTTTTGGCAATGGGAACTAAATCTGGGGAGGGGAAAAGGAAATAACAGATTTTCTGTAACTTTTTAAATTGAAAAAGTGATGAGCTACTGAGTATTGCCATTATAAGGAAGCAGTTTTTTACTCCGTTGGGCATTCAAAAGTGAAATATTTGGGGATATCATTTGTGTTCATTAATTCATGTAGCCAATATTGAACTTTCAGTATGCAATACATCCTTGGAAAACAAGCTTCTGGAAGAAGGAATGCCAACCCTCTAAGTGCTCTGTACTAAAATATTGCCAGTTTCCTTCTGAGGCTTTAAGCCTATTTGTTTTGTATATCATTGAACAAAAAATGATTTTTATTGGTTATACTTCAGCATGAGCACAATTTCCCTTGAGTACACAACCTGAGAAACAGTATGGTAGTATCAACAAAATGAGGAGTCCATAGGCAATCGTTTCCCACAGTGGCAATAGTAATTAGGCTGTTTTTATGTGCAATGGAAGCATTATTAATGCTCTGTTTTTCAGTGGGAAGAGTAAAAACAGGAAATCAGCCAAAGCAGCAGAGTAAGCAGCTGATGTTTTAAAGGTTTTGTGAATATACATACCTGCCCTCTTTGCTTATTTAAAGGTTTTCCTGATTTATTTTATTTTCCCTCTGGGATGTGACTTCCAAAAATAATGCTATCTATTCTGGGGGATTTTCTTGGTGCTTCATAAATTCTGATGCTGTACATCGTAACCTGTATAGACACCACAGAGCCCGTGAGAGTTAAGTCCTCATGAAGTTGTCTGAAAATGGAACATTACGATTCTGATGCTTTGGCTCATCTATATGGAGATTTGGGAATTTTTCTCTGCCATCCTGCTGTACTGAAAATCTGATTCCTCTGTAATTTTGTGAGTTAATCAGCCTCTAATTAGACATTCGATCTGGAAGATTCCTTGGTTGCTTTTGGATTTGAGAGTCTGTGCTCTGAAAGTTGCAGACAGCATCAGAGGTTGTATTGCAGTACTAGGAGTACAATATGTGGTGCACTCACAGTACGGAACCGTTCATCAAGCTGTGGCCTTGGGATAAACTCCATACTCCAGAACTGATCTTTCAGTATTTTTCCTGTGTACTTTTCAAATTTTCAGTTGTTATTATTGCAATAAGCATAGTCCTGAAGCAGGCGTGAGATCTTGGACTTGAAAGGAGATTATTGTGGACTAAAAAATACTCAAATTTATTACATGATTTTATAAGTGCCCGAGGAGCAACCGAAGTAGAACACATTTGTGTCGGGTTTCAGTGTGTTTTTAAAACTGATGATTGCTCAAGTATTCCACAGCATGGCTGCATTGTATTCACAGGCACAGCCACCCAGTAGGTTTGACAGCTCAGTGTGCAGTTTTCAGTTGTCGTTCATTTAATTTCAGAGCCCCGTCATAACACTGCGAGGGGTTTTGTTGTTCTTTCTGTGTTGCTTTTAAAAAGGAAACAAACTGTCTTGCTTTAAGAGTGCAGTAATTTAGAGTGGCTGCTTTGTTAAGCCCAATGCCGGTCTTGTTGCTTTTCCTACTGCTCATCTCACGTTTCCATTGTGCTTGTTGTGATATTTCAAGCTAGATGTTGAAAAATATATATACTCACAGTTCAACAAATCTAATGCTCTCCAAGCACTTCAGCAAATGGGTGAATATGGCTTTTGTAGTGTCCTGTAAATACTATGCACCATTACTTTTAAGTTCTGATTGAGTATAGAAAGTGACCTCAATTTGGCTGCAGAACTTTTAAAAAAAAAAAAAAAAAAAAAAAAAAAAAAAAGAAAGAAAGAAAGAAAAAATGAGTTTTGTGATGTTTTGGCAGCCTTCTGAAAATCTATTTTCCTTGCAAAGCAAAGTATTTTAAGGCACACTGCAGATTGATTAGAAACAGTCCTTTTAAACTATTTGATGCTGCTTCACTTCTCATGCTGCTACTGAAGCAGTAATTGGAAGTATCTATTATGTTTAACAAGAAGCACATGTAGGAAGGAGGTGGTTACTTAATGACCATGACCATGGTTAATTTAAACCGTTTGAAACTGCTATGACCTAAAATACATTTTTAAGGTTAATTGGGCAATTACAGAATAAATTAACGGAGTAATTATTGAATAGCAGTACTCTATAGAAACGACTGTGAGAATGAAGAGGCATGCTCTAGCTCTGCTTTCCTTTTCTTTAGCTTGCGAAGAAACAACTGCTTCCTTTTTCTTGTTTTATCAGCACAATTGTTACTTCATTCCTTCAGGTTTTCAAGCCTGGCTGTGAAGCCCAGAGATGCAGTATTTAAGCCCCATCTTTTGATGTGTCTCATTTTATCTCAACTTAGAACTTGTTACTGGAGTCTCAAAGGTTGACTCTACCACCACCAGTATTGCTGGGCTTCGTAAGTAGTTGCAAGATAAGCCTTAAAGTCGTCTTACCTAAATTCTCCTCTGCATTAGCTGAAAAGGTTGTATCTTTTATACAAATAACTCACGTAACTTGCTTTTCACCAGTCTTTGCTGTTTACTTTCATGCTTGCTGTTTCTCTTCCACAAAGCTAACGGGTTCAAGCTGCTTTAGAGCGAATTGATTTAATGTACAGCAGTGGAGAATGTCTGGGGTTTTCTCAGGGCTACTTTTCTCAAGTAGAACTGCTTTAAAGGAAGGCTGTCTGATACTTCTAAAGCAAAACATCAAGTCATTTTGAATGTGTAATTGCTTTCAACTCAATCAGCCATGCAAGTGCCTTTTAAGTTGTTTGTGTAATGCCAATTTTGATGGTACTACTTAATCCATGTGATTTCTTGACCAGTGTTGCTTATCAGATAATTTTATTAGCCATAGAGATGATTCCTTCAATCCAGTGTGGCTAGAGATGCCAGGAAAACTGTGTCAGCTTTTGGGCTGCCCACCTCCATAGCCCTTACCTTGGGGTGGTGCCTTTGCACTTCTGACTCTCTCTAGCTTGACCTTTTTAACCATTCAACACACAGTTTTATTCTATCTGTATCTCCCTGAAAATGTACTGGTTTTTATCCAGATGAGAAAATATATTGGATTTTTTTTTTCTGGCCAAAGAAATTTTTGATACAAGACTATCCCAAGTTGATACGGCTGTTAACCTTCTTCACCATTCCAGTTCTACAAAGGGTAACAGCAGTTTGAACAAAAAGAGAACTTTTTCTACAATCCACTTTGAATATTTAATAAAAGTGAGTGAACGTATCTTAGCAGAGGTTGAAGTGTAAGTACTATTTAAATTTTTTTTTAATAAAGACTGAAAGTTGACAGTTCAGAGGGAAGCAACATTGGTGTAGGTAGTCTGGTTTGGTCCAGATTTTAAAGGATATTTGGGTGTCTGCTGTACCTTCTGCAGATCTTTGCCTGTCTTTCCCTAGGTGAGCAAGCACCTGTGTGACTATCCTGACACATCATAGCATACTTTTGTATTTCAGAGTTGAGACAGCAGGATCTCATTCCTTCAGTGCCACACTTGCTCCCAGCCTGCATATTAAGAACAAAAGTTCAGTTCTGGCTTCTCATAATGGATTAAATGTTCCTTCAGTAGTACTGTGACACGTCTGCTTGCATTTGAGTGTATTTGCAAGGTGATTATATTGCCTTTAAAGATTAATTACTAACGCTTTGTCTCTATCCAGTATAGGTCTTCAGGAAATTTCTACTTTCAAGTAAGTTGCAGTAGCTTCTCATTCTTAAATGTTTCAGAATAACAGTGAGGTTTTAACATCTGAAACTAACCAGTATCTTTACTTTCTGGAATAAATCCCTGCTTATTAAAGGTATCTAGATGGTATCTTACACGTTCAGTCTGTACCTTACACTAATGCCTGCATTCATTCAGACCACATTTTAAACATCGCTTTCACGATTCACAATCTGGAAACAGGTTGGCTGTAATTCTGAGGCAACAGTTTGCTTGAGTTCAGAACAGAGCTCAGGATCAGCGTAGTTCTATTTAGCTGGTCAGCTTTTTATCCCAAGTCCATTTGCACATATCCCGAGGTTAGTTCTTTCCCTTGTCAGTGTCTTCCTAGTGCCAGGGATTTCTATGTCCTTTTTCTAATTATTATTATATAGGCTTAAAAGACACTGAGTGTGTAATAGAGCTGTTCTCAGGTTAAAAAGTTACCAGAAATACTGTGGGTCAGACTGGAAGTGTTTGACCAAGACCTATTGATTACAGTGCAGAGCTAGGAAGACACTTGACACATCTAGTTACTGTTTGATTTTAGTATTTAACACTTAACACAGTGAGAGGGAGAATAGTTCAGATCACTGTAAATAAAATGGACAAATTATTTTAAGTCCTCAGATGTGACCAAGGGAAACAAAAAAAAAAAAAAAAACCACCACATTATTGCCCAGCATGGAGGGATAATTGTCCACTTGCATTCTTTGACTTCTGTTAATATATTCCAAAGTACATTGCCAGTATTCTGCCATTTGAGGTAGACTATTATTAATTCCGTGTATTAAAGTCTGCAAAAGAAGCCTGTTTAGTTACTTCTGTTTACTTCACACGTACAAAATATATTAAACCTTTGTAAAAATTTCACACTTTGTGAAAACATCTCAAAAGATGCTGTAATATAATTGTAATTATTTGTGTGTTAATGCAATTTGTTGGAGCAGTCTAAGTCAGCATAACTGAGTGCCAAGTCCTGCTCTCTTCAGTTACTGAAGTAGATAATTCTCTGAAGTTGGGGCTGTTTGAAATGAGTGAGTAGGATTTGGCCTCGAGGCCTCCTGCCTGGGGAACACAATCATGCTACTTTGCATATTCCTGCTGGTGCTACATCACTTGTTGAAAGAGAAAAATTCTAACCAGAAATGGTCAGTAACAGGTGTGTAGCCTGGTCCTTCTGAGAGACTTGAAACAGACAGAGTTTAGCTTCCCGTGCTGCTTTCTGTAAGGCTCCTGACATTCCGGTTGTGTTACGGTACGGATCATTTTCATTGCAGGATTTCAGTGTTACCTTCAGGCTTCTTTTGTCATTGTAACCTGTTACAAGCAGATAGCACCAACTAGAACAGGATCAGCATTTGTTTTCTGCTAAAACATCTAGAAAATCAGACGTTCCTTTTAGCATGTGGGAAAGTTTTTGAAGAAATGCAGAAATACCATTTAAAATGGGATGCATTAATTTGTCTCGTCTGTAAAATAAACTGGAATCTGGTGCATCAATTGCTAACCCATGCTATAAAATACTAGTGTTTCACGATTCCTCTAGCATCAGTTTGAGAGCATTGTAAATACAATGCTCCTTGGAGGAGGTGTGTTAGTTCCAGGCTGTGCAGTACAAACAGTAATTATAAAAGTAGGGAACTAGTATTTTGAGAAATAATAAATCAGCAGCATCTAGAACATGGAAATTAGTGTTTTGATGTTATAGGATATAGAGGGCTTTTGATAATCTGCGCTTCTTTACATTTCTGATGAGTTTTGGCATTTTAACACTCGAGTATTTGATTTTTTCCATTGACTTTCCTGTCGTACACAGGCCTGCTAATGACCAATTGCTGTCTTCAGGTGTTTGTTTTAGATGCTTAGCAAAATGAGCAGGCAGATTTGTAAAATGCAAACCCCTTGTAGGATGGAAGTTCTCTCAAGAGCCATTTCGTTCAGTTGCCTTATTCTATGACACTGCACTCATGTTATGTCTCCACTTTCTTTCTTGTTTACTGTTCTGACACTGAAGATGTGATAGAGAAATGTGCTACAAATTTTTATTCATAAATTACTGATTAATACCTTTGTGTCACCTGTTAATATAGCTTTGTAAATGATACCTTTATGCCATCCGTAATGCAGCTCTTGTAAATTGTTTAAATTATTTCTTTTTATAGATTCTCATTACTGAATGTACAGATTAGACCCTTTATTATGTCACTGAATAATTTCATTGGGCCCTAAATGTGGCCAAGGCTGTAAACCATCCCATCAAAACTGTAAATAACTCCTTACTGCTTGTTTGCATGAATGAAATTTGCATTTCATTTACTTTGTCATCAGCCACCTCCTCTGTGATGGGCCTACTTTTTACAGTTCATTTTCCTGGTTTTATTAGCAGTCATTCTGTATGAATGTTGAAACAGTACTTTGTCTTTTCCTAATAAATAACTTGAAATTGTTTGTTGTTTGTTGGTCTTTGTGGGGTTTCTGGGTGGGTTTTTTCTTCCCTTAGCTCCTGGACTTGCTAAGATGGTTGATACCGAGGTCATTACATAACATTTCACGTCGAGGAAAGGGACTGGCATGGTTTTCGTTGCTTCCTCTCCTTTAATAAAAGCATTCACTTTATATTTCTTAAATTCAGTTTGTTTTCAAAAACATTTCATGCTCTAAATAATTTTAGGCTTGCCTTCCAAATAAGCTTGGGAGCACATACTGTTACGTGTACTCAAATCACTGAGAATTATATTTTCCTGTTGAATAAAATACACCATGTCTTTATAAGCTGTCATTTAGTCTCTCTTGAAGTTTTCCTTTGTTTATGTTTTAATAAAGCCAAATTACACTGTCTTGAACAGGCAAGAAGTTTTCAGGACTGACGTTTGTGCCATGAAGCACTTCAGTAATTCATGTGATGGTCCTGGTGGGTCAGGGATTGTGCTTCAGGGTTCATTTTACAAAGCTTTGAGCTCTCCCATCTCCAAGTCCTAGTTTTAAATTGCCAAAGATGAAACTGGAAATGCCACGTTGTATCCTATCTCCATGGACTGAAGAACTCAGCACCAAAGCCATGCAGAGAGAAGCTTGTAAGAAATACAGGTTATTCCACAAATTCGTGGTGTGTTGCTTAGCCTGGAGTGCATTGTTTTTAATGCAGAAACGTGATGTGCTTCTTTGAGTGTAGTACCCTAGGATTTTGTAGAAGCCAGTTGCGTTTAGCTGGGATCCTGAACCACGTCCTGGTGCCGCCTGTTGTGAGCTCAGGCCAGGCCTCCAGGTCAGCTCTGTCAGCTGCGTTATTTCCATCTTATCTACTGGTGAGATGAATAATCTGTTTCTGTGGGAAAAGTGACTTCCTCTTACTCAGCCAGCTGTACGGGATTTTTTTTCTTGGACACAGAAACATCTTATTTAAGAATCCTTTCACTGTTTGTCTTTTTAGAAGCGGAGATTAAAAATGAAGTTCATCCTGGTGTTGGAGTGAAAGTCCTTTGCTCTAAAGGTGTTTCTATCCGTCAACAGGTCTTTGTCAAGTATTCCATGCTACAGTATGAAGCGTCTGGTAGCAGTTGCCTTGTGCACAGCAGTGGGGGGCGTCCCCAGCTCGCAGCCAGGATCCAGCAGAGGGAGCAGGCAGCGTGCAGCCAGCAGGGCTGCTCAGGCAGGTACGGCTGCAGGGCTGCTGCACCACCACTGCTGCGCTGTGTCTGCAGGCACTTACGCAGCTCTGGAGCGTGTGGCTGAGAGTTCACGTGGCAGCAGTGGCTCTGTTTTAACCTTACAGAGTCTTGAGGGCGATTGCTTTCAGGAAGCTGCAGTGAGTGGCTGGTGGGCCCCAGAAGCTGGCCAGCGAGTGACTGGTGAGAGTGTCTGTTACAGCAAAATCATGAGCTGTTGCAGAAGAAATAGTATGAACTTTCTGTAGGTAAAAATCCCTCTTTCAACTAGTTTGAGTTGATAAGCAGCTCAGCGAAGTGTGGGGCAGATGCCCCTGTGTGCCATGTGCCACACTTCACATTCTGCACCCTTTAGGTTCTGACTTGAGCAGTGGTGACTGAGAGAAACTTTTAGCTGTAGTTTACTGCAGCAATCTTCATTGTTTATGTAATTCCAAAGGACACGTATCGCTTTTCTGCCCTAATATAGCTTATGCAATGAGCACTGCCTAAAGGAAGAGTTGCAGCCAATTTTTGCATGAACAAACTCAAACGAAAAAGGATCAAAATGACAAACTGCATATTTCAAGCAGATGATGAAATAAACTCCATCAACTGTCAGGGAAAAAAAACACCAAGTCAGAGCAAATATTGGTCAGCAGCCTTGAGACTCTGCAAGACCTGTAAGGTAAATGGCCTATGATTAATGTGACATTACGGCAGAGAAAACACTTAAGGGTCACATTTGCAAATTAAATTTTGAGTGTTTTCTATACTGCTAATCATGTCTGGTCAGTCTGTAAATCTTCCTTCCATGTTTTGCCAGTTTACCTATAAGTAGACTGTGAGAGATGATGTAAAAGGCCTTTCTAAAGTCAAGTGAGAACCTAAGGCAGAGAACTACTGAGCACTTTGTCTTCCCTGTGATTTCTGTTACTAGAGATCGCAGTTCAACAGAACCCACCCTACTTTGTTTATGAGAGCAGTACATTGAGGTGGGTGTTGTCAGGGTGAATGGATGGCCCTGAGCTTTGGCCAGAGAGCAGTTGTTACCAGAAACTGGCAACAGCAGAGGAATACACGAGTGGAGGCAGCAGGGGAACAGGCATTGCTGGCAAGGGAATGGGAGGAGAGGAGCTGTGCAGTGTGAACTCCTTATGCTAAACTCAGGGGCATTAAACATATGAGAGAGAGCAGTTATCTGGGAGTCTGGTTGTAACAAACCTAGTTGCTGTTTGAAAAAAAATGTTTGTGTTACTGACCTGGAACCAGTGCTGGCTGCTAACAGTAGAATTGATATTATGTGTAGCATTTGGCCTTGTTTTGAGTTTATTGCCTGTTATCAGCATTCCATTACAATCTATTAATTACAGCCTAGGATTTCACATGGATTTCCCAGCAAGGCCCTGCCTTTGGACGTGCTTCCCTTCCAGTCACCTAGCTTGTGAAAGCAGGAAGCGTGGTGCCCAGCAGTTTCTCATTTGGATAAGTGGATCCTTCTGGGACAACCAATAATAGTCCACTCGTGTGCATGTCTGCAGCTTTGCAGGCATTACAAGTAATAGGGTGTCACTTCGGGGTGAGCTGCTGAGGAGTCAGTCAGACCCGAAGGTGTCAGTGCAGCCAAAGAGTGACAGTGCAGCACTCTCCTTCACTCCTCGTTAGTATAGTGGTGAGTATCCCCGCCTGTCACGCGGGAGACCGGGGTTCGATTCCCCGACGGGGAGAGAGTAGCGTTTTGCTGCGAGCAGTGTTGCTGTTCTCCAGTAAGTTGAGTTTCGGACTGGGGTTGGAGCAGCCTTTTCTGCATAAAGCAATTCACCGAAATTGAGCTTGGGTGTAGAAACGCGCCGCCATGGCTGCTCTGAGGGGAAGTGCTGGAGAAAAAAGACACCGGGCACTTCTAGTGAGGGTTCTGAAGAGATCTGAAACTAGGCTTGTTGGAATAATGCTTGCTGCCTAAACTAGAGTTGTATTTTGAGTCTATTTTTATAGTATCACTCATCATTTCCTTCAAATGTCTCTCTTGGCTGAAGGAATCCCAGACCGCAGCTCTGCCTGCCCTGTGTGTGTGTGCCCCGTGGACGCAGCAAAGCTCAGCAGAGCCGTGTGCGTGCTGGGTGCTTGTGGCAGCATGGAGCTTCCAGCCCTGCTGCAGTGCTCTGGTACAGCTGCAGCCCTGCTCCAGGTGATACTGGAAATCCCCCTCCCACCTGCAGGCCCCTGCAGCAGAGCAGTGCCAGGCACAGCGCTGCCTTTAGCCGTTCAGCTCAGACCCTGTGTTGCAACCCTGTGGCTCTGGGCACTGGGAATGCTGCCAGCTGGTGCTTGAAGGCAAATATTTGCCCTGTCACGTTTCCATCAGGCTGACTGCACAGCCAAATACTGAGTTCAGTACACTCTCACTACTCCATGTTTATTATCATCTAAAGCTTAAGACAACTTGTAAATGCTTAAAATAGTGTGAAGATCCCTGTGCTGGCACAGGCACCACCTTGCTGAGTGGCTTCTGCTCCTCTCCTTATGTGAGGGTTTTATATGTTCTGCAGAGCAAGTATGGCAAAGTAAAATTTCAGATAACTACCCCATATGGCAATTATCCTGTAAAAAGAAATCCTTATCAAAATCACAAGTCAATAAAAAATTGGTTGCTGAGTAATCTGCAGTCCAGCAGGTGAGGCTTCACCAAACTATTCTAATTCCACTGATAACAAGAATTTTTTCACAAACATCGTCCAGTGAAGCTTTGGTGCATAATCAACAAACTGCTTGGGTCTGTGAATTTGGCTGATGCTGGTCAGTCCTTTTTCAGCTGTGCAGCATCCACGCTCAGAAACAAAACCAGATGGGTTTGACTGCTATGTCGGTGGCTTGGTCCCCATCCCCATCCACTGCTCATCAGGAGCAGTGTTGCTCCTGAAGCTCTCAGCCCAAACGCGTGTAGCACTTTGCCTGTTCCTGCCCCGTTCCTGCCCTTTCTGTGACTGCAACATGGGAGCTTGCAGCTCTCCACAGCTTTCTGCTGCTGTCTGCTATCCTCCTGGGCTGGTGGCAGCAGGCAGCGTGCGTTCTCCTGATGGTTTTGGGAACGAGGAATCTGAAACAGGAGATGCAGCACAGCCAGCAGCACGGGGACCTGCATGGGTGCACATCCCTCAGTGCTGTGTATGCAGCTAAGAGACTTCTACCTCATACTAATCCCATGATCTGTTAATTAATCAATTTAAATGTGCCAGATGCTTGCTTCCTTGCTCTCCTGCTCCATCTGCCAGAGAGGGAGAAACACATCTTGTTTGGATGTGATATCTGGGTTAGTGTTTCCCGCAGGAACTGGATTCAGTTTGTCTTTTAGTGAGAGCTGCAAAATGTGGCTGTCACCACTCTCACATACTCTGGTAACATCTTATCTCTCTGTCCATCCCTACCAGCAGACACCCTGACACCGCATCCTCTGCAGTCCATGCATGGCAAAGACTTCAGCAGGCCCATATCTGAGTGGGAGACATGCTCCGGGTCCTGCAGCATTTGGAAACCCCTGCTTGATTTTGCTTGAGCTCTTTTTGCTTCCAGGCTGGCTGCCTGGAGACTTTCATCCCTGAGAGGACTGTGTTTTTTCTCTCACTCTAATAAGTACTGTAATGTTAGAAACTCTTTAAGTTACAAGATCAGCAGCACCAAATGAATCCTAATTTCTCACTGTGCCATGCTGTGGGCATATCCTTGTACAGTTCTAAATATTGGTGCTGTACGGAAGCACTTGTAGCTTCATGGTTGAAAGAACAGTTTGACAATGAGGAGTGTGTTCCTGAAGGATGTCCAGGTGTGTGAAAGTATTCTGCAAATACCTCAGCCTTGTTTTGAAGTGAATATCTGTAGCCCATAAAGCCCCGGAGTTTCGGGGTGGGTGCTGCAAGGTATCCAACAGCCCTGCTTTAGCCGCAAGAGACGAAGGATCCCAGCCCCTTTGCTGCCATTGTGTTTCTGTCTTTCAGCACTCTGAGCAGAAACAGACAAGTGCTTAACTAAGGCTAAATTGGGAGTAACGTGGATATGGAGACAAATTAATGACTGCTAATTAGAAAGCACTACTCTGATATCTTTTTTATTTTTAATCTGCAATTACAGATGTAGCAAAACTCCCAAGACTTTGTCTCAATGCATATGTCCCAACAGAGGGACAGCCACTTCTGCTATGCCATATGGCATATATTGACAGATAAGCTGCTGCCTTTCACAATGCACTGTTTGCTGAAGATAATTTATAGCGTGCTTCACTTAAAACTGACAGCCTGATTCCAATGAGCATAGAGAACAATCAGATGTTGTAAAAATCTGTGATTCTTTCTCTCAGGTAAAGTATTCAATCTTCAGTTGTTCATGGCTGAAAGCAGTGAAACAGAAACAGAGGTGAACAGCCTGTGCCTTTTGGCAAGTCTTCAGAAGGAACAGTGCCCTGTCCCTTCCCTTCCCTTCCCTTCCCTTCCCTTCCCTTCCCTTCCCTTCCCTTCCCTTCCCTTCCCTTCCCTTCCCTTCCCTTCCCTTCCCTTCCCTTCCCTTCCCTTCCCTTTTTTCTATTTCTAATAGAGCACATATGCTCACACACCCTTAAAACATTTCTGGGAGATAATGCAGAGCAGCAGTATCAAAATACACTGTAACTGAAGTACAGACTCACCCACCCACAGCTCACTTGGATGCAGATGAAATCCAGATGCGCAAACTCTCAAGTTCTCTGCAAGGGAAATGCTAAATGCTATGTGAGAATAGTTGTATCTTGACCTTTAATTCCATGGACACTGTCAGATCGCTTTTGCAGGGACTGCAGTAAGTAGTTGTTGGCTTTTGTTGTTCAGATCTGATTCTTTCACATTCTGGAAAACTTAAGCAGGCCAAAGTTTCCTAAATGCATCTGCTGACAAAGGATGTTTGCTCTATCCCAGAATTGCCTTCTGCTGCTGGAAGCATTTCAGCCCTTGCAGCAGTCCCAGGACAGAGATGTGAATGTGACAAGCTCCTAAGAAAGTGGAGTAGCCCTGCTGCTTTTCTCTAGCTGTAGCTTTATTTTTAGCTTGTATCCTGTTTTAGTTTAGCTCATGTCAGAGAGATAGCAGGAAGAACTTCAGTTCCCTTTTGTGCACTGTCTCACTTTTCTTTCTTCCTTTAGTTTTTGTTGTAGTTGTTGTGGCCTTATTACACAGATTTTCTTTTTTACAGCTGTGATAACTTCATGAAATTGCAGTGAATGCTCCAGACTTCCACCCACAGCAACCATGTTTTTTTGTGGAGCTGCTTTCTGCAGGTGACCTCCATCTGTGTTTTCTCTCCCACTTTTCTCTGCCCATCCCCAGGCTTGGTCTCCCTCAGTCTCTGTGACTCCCCATTCTCTGAACCACATCCTAATTTTCTTTAGAGGAGAAATGTACAGCATCATCTCCAATGGGCCCGATGTAATTCCTGATGGGATACAGAACTGCTGGTTCAGCAGTTCCTAGTGCTGTACCTGGAACATGCTGGCAAGGAATGCTTAGTTCTCATCACGTCATGTCTTTGAAATGAAGCATATGCTTCATGCTTTCTGTTGATCATGATGCTGACTTTGAGTCTCTAATATTCCAAAAAACCATTGGTGTGTGTAGCTTTGTAATAGGCACATTGCTACACCTGGCTGAGAACTACTGCTCTCTGCAGGCCTGCGGCTTGCGGCAGCCCTGAGGACAGGATGCGAAATGCTCCAGCTCACAGCTTCTGCATGACTGCCATCCCTGCCAGCCACCATGCTGCAGCCCTCCGGGTCCCATCTGCTGAGAGACACTAATGAAGTCATCTTAATCAGGATGCAGGTTTGCAGCACGCAGCTGCAGCATTGGAAACAGGCTTGGAGATCCCTGCCCTGCTCCCAGGCAGGCTTGGTGCTTTGTGCTGGAGGAACATGGAGTGTTGCTGTGCTGAGCGTTCTCCACAAATACCACAACTTATTCTGTAAGGTACCTGATGTGATAGAGGCTTCCCTCAGCAGTGCCAGCCATGGTTCTGGAGTTTGTCCATAAGGAGCAGGAGCAGTTAGCAGAGAGCTGTACTTTCGAGAAGACTTTATTCCTGTGTCTTCTGCTTCAGATCCAGCCTGCATTTCTGTACATAAATTGGGTCTGCAAGGCCCCAGGTTTATTTACTTCCCTTTTATAGAGGCAGCAAGTACAGCAGTGAATGTGGTGAGCCCTCAGCAATCGTGTCGAACCCCCACATGGGATGTCTGCTGGAGGAGCGTGAGGGAAAGGTGCCTTCAAGTTGGTCTGAGGAGCTGCAGTCCTGTGCTAATGGGAATGAGGCACCTGGACTGTAGTTCCCACTAAGGAATTAACATAGGCCTGCTTATGGGAAGCACGCTCCTCATGAATGCTGCTGCTTTGTGAGTTGTGCTGGCGGTGCAAAGGGCATTTGCCTGTAGCATATTTGGGGAAGAGCAACAGCATTGTCCACACCAGAACATCCTGGCTGGAACAGAAAATCCCAGAGTTGAGGGAACAGTAAATGGTATCTGCTGGCATTCCAGCATCAGTTGTGGTGTGTTCACAGTAATCCAGCACCCACTTGGTGGCCTCTCCCAGCTCCGGTGCTCTTTCTGACTCCCTTCCCTTCCCCAGCAGCCAGCTGCCATGTCACTGCCCGGATGGCTGGACCCAAATGTGCTGCTCTCTGTAAACAGGCTAAAAATATCTCCTGCTGTTCCTGTGAGGGCCCTCAGGCTGGGAAGGAGGCCGGGATCAGGCAGCCTCAGGGGATGGCTCTGAGAGATGGGAGGTGGGAAGCATCCAGAGACAGTGCTGTGTGAGGAACCCGGGGTTTGTCACAGGAGGGCTGGAGCAGCTGGTGGGAAGGAATTGTTCCTCCTGAGGATCAGGAGGTGATGTGTGGAGGACAGCCTGGTGTCCCTCAAAGCCCAGGACAGTGCTCTGCTCAGGCCAAGCAGAACAGGAGAGAGATTTCTCCAGCTGCATTTTTCATCTGAAGGCAATAATTTGGTCCTCCTGCTCTTCTGTTTGCACTGCTGGACAGACTAGTGGAAGGCAATTATGAAGATAAATGTTTTCCACCTCCTTGCAGTGCATTTGTGATTTAAAGAAAGGCTCAGCAGAGGTTACCACAGGCGGTTACAACAGTTTCTGATTGCTGGGCTGATTTCTGGACTGCACTGTTGCTCTGCTCAGACACTGCTGAATTTATTCAGCCCTACAAGATGACAAGAAAAAAAGGGTCATTTTATAACGATGTAGAAAACTATCAGCAAAGCTCCATTCAGGAGATATTTTTGTCAGTCCTACATTTACTTCCTTTGAAGCACCTTAACCAGCTGTGCTCAAGCTGGCATGGCTAGGAAGGACCGAGGACCACATCTGTGTCACAGGGCTGTGGCCAGCATCCTGCAACACTGCCTGCTCTGGGACATGCTACTGCCCCATCAGATGGGGCCCTCTGAAGGTTTGTTCCCCTGATTTCTTCCTTCAGGAAGCCTGTGTCAGAAGGAATTAAAAGCTTGTATTTAAGCAAGAAGAAGGGGGGAATACCTCTGGAAAATATTTTTCCAGCTATCTCCAAGGTGTGAGGCAGAGCCCTGGTAATTGCCCCAACCACCCCCCAGCATGGCCCCAGCACCCCACATCAAATGCATCAGTAGTGCTTTTGGAGGACAGCTAGCAGGACTCCTCAGTGGGAGGAAAGCCAGGAGTAAATTAAGGCACAGCATGTGAACAGTACAACAATTCTGGACCTGGAGAATGGCCCACGGTCTCTACTTCTTGCAGGCTGCCAATCAGCTGCCTGTCCTGGAGCAGCAGATTGGGCTGGGGGAAGGAAGAGATGGGAGGGAGCTTGCTGGTGAGACAGAATGCAGGCATCTGATCCCCCAAGCTTCAGTTGATGAAAGCTTGATTTTATTTCTTTTGAAAAGGTAATGTTACTACAGCAGCTCAGTGTTAGTGTTAGGAGCCAAAATCAGTGCTAATGAGGTCCTGCAGGTGTACCCTGATAAGGGCTGATGCAGGGCAGCTGGCCATGGTTTGCTGGGCTGCTCCAGGTGCCTGGAAGATAAGATGGAAATGGGAGAGCTAGAAGCTTAAGCAGCCTGTGGGCTGGCTTTGCTTTTTCTCTCTTAGTTTGAAAAATGGCTAGCGTTCTTTGGTACCACATTTCTTTAAATTGATTTTTAATGCAAATTATGCACAGTTAAGGTTTAACACAGAAAATCTTGAAGGAAAGGGGAATAAGTCCCAAACTGTGAGTAAATACACATGGGGTTAATAACTAATTCAGAGCACTGATGTGCTGCTGGCACCCCCGGGTCTGTCACAGCTGAGAGCCCAAGGAGAACTGCGGGTGGCTGGACAGGCTGCTCCCCTGCACAGCCTCGCACCTGCACTTTGGTCCAGCGTGGGGCAGCACCCAAGCAGGTGCATCTGATTGCTTGGTTTTTATTGGAAGGTAAATTCAAACCGTGATCAGCTGCCTGTGCTCCATCCAGAATGAATTTGTAATCCTTACTGTGTGAAGCAGTAGAAGCGTTATGTTTAGTGTATTTGTTCCCACTGCCTGTGGTAAGCATACAGCCGAGTATCAGGGTGATGCTGTGTGCTGATCTCATTCAGCTGGGCCACTCAGTAATACGGGGATTTCTCAGTTTTGCAACTCCAGTGTTTCAAGTACTTCTACACGTCATGCCTTTCTGTCCTGCAGCTGATCTAAACGATACATTTCTGTGACTGCACAGTCCCCATTGCTACCGTGGCAGCAGCCAAAGGGGCTGCAAGCGACCGCCGGGGAAAGGAGCCGTACGGCGAAGCCTGCGGGATGCACACAGCTGCAGAGCCGTGACCCAGCTGCGCTCTCCCGGTTCCCAGCCGGGATTCTCCACCCCGCTGGGTGGGATCTCCCCGTTCCCCTTAAAGGGCAGCGGGCGGCAGGACTCAGCTGCCCCCACGAGTCGTTCGGAGGGACAGATATCGCTGTGCTTGGAGTGACGTGGCTCTCGTCGTTCGTTCCATGGCAGGTAGGAGCAGCCTTTACTTTTTTCTGTACTTATTTTGTTTTTTTCCAGTGTTGTTTCAGACAGTAGGGCGTGTTTGGGGGCGGCTTGGTTTGCGCCGGTGTACGTTTAGATAGATAGAGGAAAACTTTCCAGTGCTAGCAGTGTGGTGCCGGTGGGGGAAGCAACCCACGAAACCAATAACCACAAAAAACCTGTTATTAGAAAGTGCAAAGCGAACATCCGAGAATCAGCGACCGCCTGGCGCGGGGTGGCCGTGCTGGGCACGCGCCGCCTCCGGGGGGCAGCAGCCGCCCGCCGTCAGGACGCAGGGATGCGGTGCGCCCCGGCTGGGTTTTGAGAGCCGTTGGCCGGAGCCGCTATGGGGGATGAAAGTGTATTCCGTGCCTCTCCGTAGAATAAATCGAGCTGTGTTTGCAGCCTTCTGCGTGTTGAGGTTCTCCAGCCAAGTTTGGAGTCCGTTTGCTTCTCGTCGCCTCGCGTCACTCGGGAGCGGGGAGGTGCTGGGGCCGGGCGGGGCGGCTCGCGGTTGCTTTAGGGCATGAGTTGCTTTAGGGGGATGTCGCTAGTCTTTGGGAATGAGTGCAGTGATGGTGGCAGCTACAGACCGTGAGAATGGCCGCGGTGCTAGGTGTGTGCTGGGAAGGGTCAGCGCAGGAATGCTTTGTATTGGAGTGCTGCCCCAGCACAGGAGGGCTGCTTGCTTCGTGGGGAAGGAATGCAGCCAGACTCTTAAATGTGACCTTCTCCGTGTTACACGTGGTGTTTGGGAGCTGTTCCTCTCAGTGAGCAGCCCGCAGCCCAGCCGCGCCCGATGGGGCCTTTCCCTTTGTTAGGCAAAGCCTATTGATTTAATTTCTGCATCGTTGTTCAAGCTAACACCGAATATGTCACTGGTGGTGGTGCATGAAATTGAACAGCCTCCAGGAGGGCTGAAACACGAGGCTGACAGGATGATGCAGGCCAGGTGCTGCTGTAGGCAGTGATGGCAGTGAGCTGGGGATGCTACATGCAGCAAATGGCAGAGCCTCAGCAAACATCACTGCTGTGGCTCAGGGTGTGCTGAGCTGAACGGCTGGTCGGTTTGACAGCAGAGGAGAGCAACTTTGCACGGTGTTTTGTTGAATGTTCCAGTGGTGGAACGTATGCTTGGTTGGGTCTGGCCTGGCTTGTGGTGGGCTGTGAAGTCTTCTCCTAAACTTCATGGAGTTATTAAAAGTTGGTGTATGGGTGGAAGACTATATAGCATGTAGAGTATCCAGTGAGATTTGTTTGCTTAATGAATAAGTGAATTACAGTGTGAGAGTACAAGGGCTGCTCCCTGCCTCACACCAACTCTGCTTCCTCTCCCCCATGACCAACATGCAAGTCTCTTCCCATGCTGTTTCTGTGTGTGCATTGCTTCATGATGAAGGTGCTCTCATGGAGTGTAAAAGTTTTTCAAAAGGATCCATAACTTAAAAAAAATTCCTAAAAATCCTGTGGATTTCAAAATTCAGAATGAAAACTTGTTTTGAACCTCAATGCCTTCAATGTGTAGCTCCTGCTGTCGTTGTCCCACTGGTGTTGCGAGCTCAGTGTCCCTTATCAGCACAGGGTTCTGTGTGTTCACGGCTTTAGCTGAACACACTACTAATTACTGAAGCTAGAGAGCTGCTTGAAGCAGCTTTAAGGAGAAACTGCAGGGATCTGCCTTGAGCTGCTTCCCAACTGGTCAGACATTAAATGAAGAACTTGGATAAATCTAAATGACAGCTTGTGACGGATGTGCCAGACACTGTGCTGCAATGCACGGAGGGCATCGCTTCCCCTGAAGCAGACCAGCAGACGGGGGACAGCTGCAAACTACTCACCTCTATTAATTTTCACACCATGAGTCTTTCTGGGCAGTAATATGTTACAATTTTGCTTTGTCTGGGATTGCCTGGTTTTGGCTCTGGGAAATGGCGTAGCCTGTCTGGGTATTGGAGAAGCATGATTTATGTTTGGTAAGGCTGGGAAGATGATGCTCAGGATGCATGCAGAGAGGAGGCCAAGTGAGCTGCTTTGAACACCAGGGAAAACAGCAAAATCTTCCCTGGGCTGTCCCACCCAAGTTTGCTAAGCCCTAGCAGAGGAGATAGAGGTTGATGCCTCTCAAGGACTGACGTGGGCCATGTTCTCCTTCCCTGGAAGAAATGCCTCAAATTGTCCAGAGCAATACAGAATGCAGCACCCTTGCATGTGTTGGAGCAGCCCTGAGCCACCAGGGTCCAGAGCTGGTGGCTGGGGTTTGTGGGCTGGGGCTCTGCTGCCAGTGGTGGTGTCTGTGGCAGCAAGGTCTTCTCCTGCATAGAGACTGAAGTGACTTGGTAGTGTGGCATTTTCCAGCAGGTTTGCTTATTTGGGATGGTTATGGGACTTGGAAGAGGAAGTCTCTGGGAGGGGAAAAAAATCATGCAATTACTCTAAACCTAATTTTTTGCAGTTACCACCAATCTTAAATTCTGTGGTGTGACTAAACTGCTGCAAGGCCCTCACACTAGCACTTTGTGTATATATATGTATATATAGCACATATATGAAATGTAATTTCTAGGCACGTTAGGGCTTCTTAAGGAAAGTGCAGATAACCAGCCTGGTGCTCTGCAGGGAAAGCATGTGAGCATGGAAAACTACAGGTCCTTTCCTTTTGCTCATGTGCTTTTCACTCTTGTTCTGTGTCAGCTTTTGATTTACTCCAGCAGAAGAGCTGAATCCAGAGCATAGCAAGCAAATTTAGCAAGAGATCCCTCCTGGCACCTCACATGCTCACGCAGCTCCCTCTGACTTGGCTGGCCAAAACCCCAAAAGGGTTTTGTGCCATGTAAAATTGTACGGGAGAGGAGCTGCCTAATATCTACCAGAAATAAGTATTTGGCCCACTGTCAGACCATGTGAGTCCGTGGGCATTCTTCCATAGATTGTGGTGGCTGTGGGGTGGCTCCTCCCTGACCTGGTGCCTGGACCAGCACCATCCCAGAGAAGCAGACCTGCTGGATGATGCCACCCTCCCAAGCATGCAAGCAGTGCCAATGTCAATCCCAAGGTGAGGGATCCACCCCTCAGCGTGTCCTGGAGTCACTGTGGGAGTTGGCACTCGAGTTATGTTCTGGTGCCAGGAGAAACGAGTACACGATGTTCAGGGAGAAGAGGTCAGCTCTCTTCCTGTTTAGATGTTTTCCAAAAATGCTTGAGCATCTGAGTGGAAAAACGACCGAGGGAACCATTCAAATTAGGAAACAGGAAATACTTCAAAACTGTAGATGCAGTTTTGGCAGCTGAAATGAGATGTGAGATGTCAGGTAGGGCTGGTGAGTGCCCTGCTGGGCCAGTCTGGTTCTCAGGTTCACAGGTCTGGTTCTCATGCTGCACACAGACACAGCTTGCCCAGTAGCTGCTGTCAGCCCTGTGCGAGGTCCGAGCCAAGGCACTGGGTGTCTTGTGTCACAGCAGTGACGTTCAGTGCGAGGTTCTTTTTGAGTTCAGATCTTCAGTATTTCCATTAGTGAACAGTGAAAATGATGACATTAAAACCAGAAGTTCTACACAGTATAAGTTAGTAGCAGATTTTCTAGTGCTAGGCTACCAGTGTGATGAAATAAGGTGTTCAGGCCAAACGTCAGCTCTGCTCTTGACTCTTCTTCCCTTTCAGCAAATCACTGGGTCTCCTTATGCTTTTTTCTAGCCATACTTTAAGTTGATGTAATGCTACTTTTAAGCCTCTTCAATTACTCCTGCATCTGATTGTATGTAATATGCCCTGAGGGCAGTGCTTCAGGTTTGCCCATTGATTTGCTGTGTGACCATGAGTGCAGTTAACCCTTAGTTAGGTTAGGTTTGAACTCCTTAGTTCAAAGGAGTTGTGCTCAGTTATGCTCATGTTCGTGTTATCCAGATTCCTGCTTTATACTCAACAGCTCAGACTTTCCAGGCAGTTTTTTATTGTTAAATTTGAGTACCGAATCTAACACGGAAGAGATTTGGATGCCTGAAAGTTCCATTAAATTCACCTCAAGCAAGTTTCAGTAGAACTTAGAGAGTGAAGCAAATTTAGATACTTCTGAAAATGTCACCCTAGTTTCACTTCCAGGGCCTGATGTTACATGGACACCTGAATTTCGAGCCAAATGCCTAATGCTGCTCCAACCTGACTGGTGCTACACATTAAGTATGCACAAAATTAATGTATGCTAATGCTAGAGGGGAAAAATGCTTGAAAGTGAAAACTACTGTGCATCAGAATGCATTCTTCAAGACTTAGCTGTTTTATCTCTACTCTGAACTTAATGACCGCTTCCTCTGAGCTGCTGTGGAGCTGCTGTGGAGGGCTGCATTGTGCTGCTTTCCCACAGTCCCCTCCATGTGGGAAAGCTGGGGCATTCAGTCAAGGAGTGGTATCAGCTCAAGGACAGGTCTTCTGAGGGATGAGCGGCCAAAGAAGAGGTGTGGATGGAGCCTGTTATGCCGCTAGGATTGGCCCCTGGTTTTGATAACATTCTTAGTTTCCTCCTGTGTATAATGAACAACTCTGTTCTTCCTTAACTTTGTTGGAAGGTTTCTGTGAAATAACATGGGCAAAAAGTGAACCCATTTTCTGAATATTTTAAGAACTTGCTGCTTAGTTTTGTGTGTTATTTGATGGCAAATACAGCTTAGAAAAGCAGCCAGGATGGGTTTGGCCCTAGAACCATTTTGGGAACATGCAAATGCAAACAAACCTTTCCTAAAAACATTCTTTGCAACCCCACCCTTGAGGAATGGCCCTCTCTGGCAAGGTGCAAAGTTGGTCAATGCTGAAAGTGGAGTGCTGAACTGTGGCTCTCCTCTGCACTCAGCAGTTACTTTTATATTACTGAGAGCTCCCTGGAGTCGGGGGGTGGGCTGCTGGGAACCACGTACTGCACGGGGTGGGCAGGGAGGCAGCATCTGGCCGTGCATCCTTGTGACCTGATGAAAAGCAATGGGTGGGGATTGAGAGGCCGGAGCATGGCCTCAGTGGCAGCAGCAGCAGGGTTTCAGCCCTGCCCGGCGATCCTGTCTGCACACATACAGAATACAGAGTACCCATCTCTGAACCAGTGTTGCAAAGGGTTTAGTTCAGCATCCCTGCACAGCAATTAATACAGCAGAGCTGTGAGCAGATAGTCTGAATGCTTGCAGCAGGAGCACTGCCACGCAAGTTAGTTCCTGGAATTTGTAAAACATTTCATGCTCCTTGCTTGTGAAACAGCGTAGAAGTGCGTTGTCCAATTTCTACGAATATCCTAACTTCTGTATAGCATGCCCTCAAATCACTGGAATAGTCATCTGACTTCAGCAAAGACAAGGGTGGAAATGGAGTTGAATGGTTCCAAAAAGAAAAGCTATCAGACCTCAGCTGTGTTCTGCTTATTTTTTTTTCAATTTGCTTCCTTTTCATTGCTTTTTCTATTTACAGAGACATAAATAATGTTAAATTCCAGATCACCCATGGGTCTGAAATCCAGCTGAAACAAGGACTCCTGCCAGTTTTTGCAAATGTGAAAGAAAAATAGCTCATCCGTAGTAAATGCTCCTTCTGACTTATGTTATCCCTTTGCATTTAAGGTCAGCTATCTCTGAGAGGAGGGGGGGAAAAAAAAGATACAGGATATGCAGAGAGTCAGCTGCAATAACAAGCCAAACCTCTGCATGAAGGTCTTCTCATCAGGATTTTGATTTTCAGACTGTTCACAGCTGCCAGCACATTTCTTTCTTTGGCCTGAATAGCACAAATACTGGGCTATGTAGTGCTGTTCCTTATGCTGGTGTAAATCTAGGTCAGAGCTTAAACCTTGACTTTTGAACATATACACATTTTATCCCTTAGTGGGATGGAATGTGGTATAAAATTAATCACAGGTATAAATCTATGCAAGTTGTCTTCCCACTTGTGTGAATTTGACTTCAGATGACCTCAGAGTAGTGCCTTTGGAATTCAGTTTGTGCAACACAGGCAGATTTTGGCTTGGTGCTCTCTGCTCTACCTGTGATAGGGACTGAGAGTGGCTGTTCAGTTACAAACAGATCATTCTGAAATTCTTCCAGTTTTCTTTTCTTAGTAATGTTTCTCTGTCCTGACAGAGAAAATGGCTGCAGGTTTTGTAATCAGTTTATTCTGCTGCTCATGCAGTTGGAAGGGCTGAAGGAGGCATCCTTTTTTGCAGGTATCTTCATCTTTATTTCCTTTATCCGAGATTGTACCCTCATAGAATCTTAGAACCACAAGGTTGGAAAGGACCTACAACATCATCTAATCCAATCATCATTGGTCATGATTCAAAACAGGAGCAGTGAATAATTCAGATGTGGTATGAGTATGCTAGAGATGAAGTATTTTCATACAGTGGCCAATTAGAAATGTTATTAATGATTACATGAAGGTGCTGAAATGCAGTTCAAAGAGGACTAGCTGGGTCAAGAGATGGCAGCTGGATTGAGACACTTATAAGTTCTGTGTCCATTTTCTGCATGTCTGATTCAAACTTTTCTTTCACAGAATCATAGACTGATTGAGGTTAGAAGGGACCTCTGTGTCCTCTGGCCCAGCCCCTCTCCAGTAGTGCTGCCCGGAGCAGATGCACAGGACCATGTCCAGGCAGCTTTTGAAGCTCTTCAAAGGAGGAGAGTCCAGAAGCTTTCTGGGCAACTATGCCAGTTCTCTATTGTCTGCTGAGCACAGAAGTTCTTCCTGATGGTCAGACAGAGCCTCCTCTGTTTCAGTTTTTGCCTATTACATTTTGTCTTGTCATTGGGCATTGAGTCTGTCTCTCTCTTCTTTGCACTATCCCTTCTTCAGGTGTTTGTGTGTGTTGATGAGATGCCCCTGAGCCTTCCCTGGGCTGGACAGACTCAGTTCCCTTAGCTTTTTCTCACATGGGGAACGTTGCAGTCCCTTCAACATCTTAGCAACCTTTTGCTGAAGCATTTCCAGTAGTTCCATGCCCTCGCTGGGGAGTCCACAGAACTGGATGTGGTCGGTCCATCATTGAAACTTTACCAAGTTGGTCAAGCATGACTTCTTGGTGATTCCAAGCTGTCTACTTGTGATGATTTTCCCATTGCTTATATGTCTGAAAATGGTTTCCAGGATTAGCTGCTTCATCACCTTCCCTCTCCAATTTGAGGCTGACCGGCCTTTAGTTTTCTGGGTCCTCTTGCCCTTGTGAGGTGCTTCTCCCAGTCACAGTGGTCAGCTAGAGGTTGTTGAGTGCCTGCATTGACAACAGCCAGCTCTTCCTGAACCTGTGGGCTCATCTGTCAGGGCCCACAGGTAGGGACTGCTCCTTGAGGCCAGTGTGTCTGTGCTCCCTCCTGCTGCTCTTTGGAGGGGGGTTTTGTTTTCTCTAAGGAGTATGCAGCCCTGTGATGCTCACTGCTGTGTTCAGGAGAGGGGGGGGAAAAACAGCTGAATTCCTCTTGGTTCTTGAAATAAACTTGGAAAAACCTTTGAACTTCCTCTGCTGGAGGAATATGTTTATATGTTATTTTCATTACGTTTCTCTTCCTGAGAGTGTGAGAAAGGTGGCAGTGTGGGTACAGGAAGGGGAGCTGGGAAGCAGTGTGACCATCCCATCTCAAGAACATAAGATGTGCCAGTGTGCAGCCAGGTTATAAATGGTTTCAGGAGTGCAATTCAGCTTTGATGCATATAATTTTATCATTAGAAAACAAACCCAAGGGGAAAATGGAACTTTACAAAAAATGATCTTTGTTTCAAAGTATTATCTACTGAAAATATAGTTGATTCTACTGGCCTTTACAATTGTTCTTCTTTGAGATGATCTGATGCTGACCTTAGAATGTGCCACAAAGTCCATCTATTCCAAGTAATTATCAGAGGAATTATTGGAAAGGAACTATTTAATGTAATGCATTTTATATAAAATAGTATGGCAAAAAAAAAAAAAAAAACTTCATTTTCTGTACTGTTACCTCTGCTCACAGTGTTTCAGGACATTGGTGCTTGTACACTTCTAGGTGGATAGCAGGAGCTGATTCTGCAGCAGCTGTTTTCTAAGGCTGCACCATTGCACCTCACACTTGGGTATCTGCGGTTAGGATAATCAGAAGAAACAAAGCTTCTCAGAAGAAAAAAGACAGCAGGTAAGGAATAACAAAGAGGAGATTAGCTATATGCCTAAATTAAAGCTTATGGCTTGATTAAATGGCCTTAGCTGTCTGCTCTGAGGCTGTAGTGCTAGGAGGTCTCGTGGGTCTCATCACCAGGTACTTGTAATAATGTCACTATTTCCAGGACTCTTAACACAAGCAGCATGGCAGGGGAGGAATTGCTGAGGGTAGCTGACTGAGGATAATGGATAGTAGGATGAAATTGAGAGGAGAAACTTAATTGGAATTAACTAGCTGAGAAAAGCCTCTTGATTTGTCAGACGGTGAAATTGCCTCCCAGGAGCAATGGGATAGTCCCAGCCACGTGGGCATTTAAAGCCAGTCTAATGTGTATGATTCCCTGAGTTAACTGGAGTATCTCAATAATTGGAGCTGACACAAGGATTTATCTCCTTTGATTGACTCGCTTTCAGGGAGGCTCATCTCTTTGTGGTAGGGTGCAAAGCTTTCAGGGCAGCTGTTTGCACTTAAACTGCCAGAAGCTGACAATATGTATCCATTTCAGCTCTTGGAATGCCTTCTTTGAGAAAACACTTAAATCACTGAAATAGACAGTGCTAATCAGTCTGCAGGAAAATGGAGCGTCCTTACCTGGGGCTCTGTGCCATAAATCTTCTTGTGGCAACGCTCAGTTATCATACAGCACTAGAAAGCCATTTAGGTGCATTACTGCCAAATGCTCAATCAACCTGAAAAATTGGGCTGATTTTGGCCAAGCCCATAAAAGGAAAAAGTGTTTTGCCAAACGTATAAAAACAAATGGTCGGTATTTTGGCAGAAGATACCATTTGCAATAGAGATATTAATCACACTGAGATGATGGAAGTGATACCCCGTGCTGATTTGCAACAAGCTGATGTACTGCAGCAGGTTGGCCCTAGAGGGTGAGCTGTGCAAGGAGCTTTTGTGATCAGCTGTGGCCAGCAGCAACCTCTGCTCTCTCACTTTGCCCTCTCAGTCAGCACAGCTCTCTGGATCAATGCCTCCTCCAGTACTCCAGTGCTTTTCACAGCGTGCTGGTTTGTGTATGAGGTTTATGAGATATGCCCAAATCCATCAAGTTGGATAAGGAGGAAAAAGCTATTGCTATCAAAGTTGACATCAGCTTGGAATGTTTGCTGACTGCTGTGCTTCAGGTCACAGCTGGTGGCTGTCTGTTGATGTTTGCAAGGCTGTGGGATGACTGACTCAGCCTGACTTCCCAGCTGAGAGGTACAGCCTCCCAGAAGTTGACTGGCCTGTAAGCATACATTTCCATGGTGAAATTTGCCTTTTTTTTTTTCCCTTGGAATGTTGTCAGATATTGCAGTATGAGGGTAATACTGCGATTTACTTTTAAAGAGTGAATGGTTTTAAAGGAACTTGCATTTCACTGGGACATCCTGTTTCAAACTACTGTTTTTCCTGTAATGAGAAGGTTGGGTTAAATATATCTGTGCGAGTGCAGGGATAAAAAAAATCCAAAATGTGAAGGGAGAACTGAGGAGAAGAGCTGGTGGAAAAATGGAACATACAGAAGTTATTTAAAGATACAAAAAAAAAAAAAAAAAAAAAAGTTAAAAATACCCCGTGAGAATCTTAGGCTTTGGTAGTATCTGTAAAGCTGGTTTTGCTTCCAGCCCACCGTTCCCAGGCTGTTTTTTTCTACACATGTTCTCTTTCAAAGAGTCCTGGAAGGGTGCTGGCCTGAAGCTGCTCCCTTGTGTCACGATGCAGATAAATTGTCACTTTGCATGTTGTGTGAGAGTGCAATAAATAAATTACAGTCTCTTGTTAAATCCAGCTAGCCTGCTTGGCTCTTAGTCATGTCAGCCCTGAATTTCATGTCTGAACTAGACACAGTGCAGAGATGGATTTCCTCTGATATGTTCCTGAGTAACTTGCCATTTAATTTAACTGAGCAGGTCCTTGTTCTCCTGTTCTGGAATGATGGATTGTGAAATACACTCCTCTAAATTAATCCGGGCACTTGACTTCCGTCTGCAGAGTGATCTTTCTCAGCGGTATGCTAAGTAAGCTTTTAAAAAGTATGCTGAATATGAATGCTATGTGCTTGGTCGATGATTTAAGCATTTACACTTTCTAGACTTCACAGAAATAACAAATATGGCTTAGCAGCATTTTTTATACCCTTTCAGAAGTGATCATTCAAGTAACTTCAAAGAGACTTAAATGGATTTTTAAGTATGATGATAGAAGTGAGGGCAACTCCCCTCTCATCAGAAAGCCATCAATTGGAAATGTGGCTGAGCAAAGCTTGTAAGACTTCTGATTGCAGGGCTTCCATAGATCATCCGGAAAGCTTTATATTGGAGCTATTAATGGTAAAATATTTAGCATGGGTGCTGTCACTGCTTATGCTGGCTTGGTGCTGGAAGGGAGCAGCGCCCATTTATTTTTTTTTTTTTTCCCTTTTTACTGTTCATTCTTCTTTAAAGATGACGAAAGGTATTTCTGGGAGGAGGAAAGGAGCGTAGGAATACTCGTATTCCTAGTATTCCTAGCATAGGAAAAGTGTCTCCTTTATAAGAATAGCAAGATTTGCAGTGAAGTTGAGTAACTGATATTGATGTAAACCCACTCACCAGCTCCTACCAGCCTGGGTGCTCCCTCACTCCAGAGATAAGGACTGTCACAGAAGGGGTTTCACAGCATGCCTGGGGGCCAGCTGGAACCCAGCACTCTTGAACATGGGGAAACATGACAAATGCTGCCATTACTGAACTATGTCACAGTGTTTTCTGGGCAAAGGTAGATGACAGTAAACTTTTGGCAACAGATGAACTGCAGCACATGCTTGTCCATCAGTTCGTTCTAGGTGGGTTTGTGTCTATGGAGAATGATGCATTGTTTGGCTGAAACCAGGTTCCTGCTTTGATGTTTAGTTTGTATGTGTTAGAATTTGACTGGAATCAGAAGGCCTGATTCCTTTCACTTCACTACCAGTGGTGGTAGACATAGGGATGGTATCTTCTTTGCAGAACAGGCTGAGAAAGATTTGTGTTGTTCAAAGCATACTAAGTTAATATTTTGGACAAAGTGAGAATGTGCACATGCTAACATCCTGGTATTGTCAGGATAATGTGTGTTTTTCTTGATCTTTCTAAAGACTTTTACATATGGAATGTAAACTTGCTTCTTTGACTAGGTAGATGAGGAGCCTTCCAAATTTTACTCTGTACCAGCCTCTGACATTTGTAATGCCTCAAGTAAATTTGGTGTGTATTTGGTAACCAGAAGAAATGACACGTATATTTTCTATGATACCAACTTAACCAGCTGTATCTGTCTCATTGCTTAAAAATAAACTGAAGAATTGAAGCCCACTTCTTACTTTCTGTCAGCAGTCTCCCAGCACAACACATATGTGATCTGCCAACTCCACGTCTTGAAACAGAATACACAGCCAACCCATCTAAGGAAAAATTATTTGGTTCAAGAATTGTGTCGTGCCTGGGCACAAATAAGACCTTAACCTCCTGTCATGATTAGGCTGGCACCGAGCTCTAATTCAGTCTTAAGGAAGGACTGAGTAGCAATGAAATCTGAAGGCAGCTAAGGCAAAACATGATCTTTTGATCTGAAATGCTTTTGTTAATGGGTTTTAGTTGTTTGCTAGTTTTAGTATCAATATTTCATCTCTGAGCATCATCCTTAAATCTGGAATGTGAAATAATGTTCTTTTGAGTTTGGAAGGTCTATAAAGACAAAGTAGTTTAATAACCGAGATGAAAGGCTTTGAAGTCTTCAAGCCTTACAGGCTCATGTTGATTTGTGGTGGAGTCTGGACAGGGGATGCATTTTTATACCTGTCAGTTGGTGTGGGCACCGTGTGATCAACCGCAGGTGTTATGGAGGATGCAGCCATGTATCTTTAATGTACTTAAATGAGATTTAAAATCCAATGTCTTGTCTTGTGTCCACAATGCCGTGTGAGATAGCACTGAGGCTCAGGTGGTTGCCAGATCTATGCCTGGATCTGGCAATGCTTTGTCAGCCAGAACAGGTGCTGCCAGCCCTGCTGGGAGAGGAGCTGGGAAAGGGCCTTGCCAGCCATCCCAGAACCAAAGCGGTGGCTTCAATACTGACTTTAGGTTCTTTGTTATCTCCTAAAATGAAAATCATGACTAAGCCACAATGAAGGTTTGGTGTCTCAGGCAGTTGCTCTTTAAACATTTAGCGCTCCATACTGCAAATCCCACTGAGACAGGCTGAGAGCTAGGATGCTTGCCAAGGGCTTTAAGCTGATATGAGCTGCAGCCACTTCATAAACTGCTTCGGTGCTGCGCCCATTTTGGGCCAACCCAGCTCGAGGAGTCTTGACATTTCTGGATGTCCTCTAACCATGTAATGCTGATAGAAATGTTTAAAAAGTTGTGAGTTATTTGATGCACTGTGTTTAAATAAGCAGTCTTGTAATGCCTGACAGCTGGGTGAGACGAGCGCTCTGGGGAAGGAAGAGGTCAGCACGAGTTATGTGCAGAGCTTAAACTCTGACGAGGGACATGTTGGATCCACAGAACAGAGAGCAAAGCCGATGGAGTGCTGGGAGTGCCGTGCTAAAATGTTAGATGTTTAGAATGTTTGAAAAGCTGCAGTGGACTCTGTACTCTTGTTTGAGTAAGCGCTTAGTTTGGCACGAAGGGATTAAAACTGGTCACAAGGCATGGCTGAGATACATCAGTGTGTTACAGAGCCTACCACCGCATTTGAATGTAGCTTTATGTTACCTTTACGTTGATTTGAAGCCATCTCCAGACCTGTTGCAGGAACAGGTGTGTGATTAGGGTGCCAGTGTCATTGTAGCAATGCTTTTCCACTTCTACAGAATCACTCCAAAGAAAGTTATCTTAAAGCAATGAGATTATTGACTTCTTGACTCTTGTCACCGTCCATATGGTGGCTGCAACTGGAGACCCTCTGTCTGCTTTGAACATTTGGAAAACGGATTGGCAAGTTCTTACTGCCATTCCACAGTTCGCCTTTCACGTTCTGATTGTGGTCTTTTTTTTCTTTTTTCTCTTCATTTTTTATTTGTGTGCATCAGTTGCTTTATTTGTGTTCTCTTTTAATGTCCTCTTCACATTCCAGTTTCCAAACTGGAAAGCTGAAATGCATCTCTGCTTCTCTGACACCCCAGAGAATGTGTGTGTGTGTGTGTGTGTGTGTATATATATATATATATATATATATATATATATATGCACGTGTGTATATATATGTGTGTGTGTATATAAATATAGATATGTATTAGAAAAAAATGCTGTTTTCTAGAAAGGTCTCAAAGATGTCAAGGATGTGTCTGATGATGAGCTTGATCCAGGAAAACAGCAAATAACATGAATTATATCATAAAATCAGTTCCTGGGTCTGCAATGACAGATTTGGCTGGGATTAAGCAGTACTTTTTTTCTTTCTTTCTTGTTGACACATTCTTGGAATAGAATGGCAAACAAACATCAAATACCACTGGAAAAAGTTTCAGCCTATGGTGGGAATGCAAGCTGATCAGTCACTAATGAACAAACATTAGCTGTTCATAGAGACCAGCAAATTTCCTAGCTACAAGGAGGAGCTGTTGGCCACAGGTTATTAATCTGAGCAAAACTGTGGGCTCTCAAATGCTTGCAAATAACAAAGTAAGGGTGTGAATGTGGCCAAACCAAACTACTGTAGAGAACTCAAGCATTTGCTAAACCTCTTTAGTCTGCATTCTATCAGGATTTCATTCAGCTTTTACTAGATTAATAATTAGTTTCATCAATTACTTATAACTGAAGTTTCTCTACTCCAGTGCTTCTTATTAAGGAGAACCACTGTACCCAGCTCTCCTGTGACAGGATTACAAGTTCTTTGCACCACGTTGCTCCCATTGCTCCCATGCAAAGCCCCACTAGTGGTAATAATTGGTAAAAACCAATTCCAAAACACCGATATTTGGGTGTCTGGTTAACCCTGACACTTGCTTAAATGGAAAAGGAGGTCGCTCAGGGAGACCAGATGATGTCATAGTGACCCCCCAGCCTTTGTCCATGGGGAAAATACTTTTTCAATCAATATATTTTCTTTGGTTGGGAGCTTTTGGTTTTGTTAGACTTATTAATTTTATCTGATTACTTCCTATATTAAGTCATGTTTGTTAATTTTCTTTTGTGGAACTGACAGTTCTTCCCCATTGCCTCAAATATCCATCTTTTAACTGTTGTCTTAATGTATTACCTGTGTGTTCTGCATTGTATTATTATTTCCTGCCCATCAGTCTAACCCGAATCACGCAGCTTTTCTATGACCATCTGAAAAAGACAAATTATGAGCTCTTTTTATTAGGAAAGCAAAAGTGAAACTCTCTATCTGTATGTATACTTCCAAAATGGAAGCACTCAATTTTGAGGTGAAAGTTCATCTTGGAGAAAGAGATGCCTGAAACACTCAGCCAGGTTGTACACACCTTCTCAGACTCAGGACACCACACTCATCAGGTGAATGCAACTGCAGTAGTATCAGTGCGTTTCCATCTTCACTGAGATGTTCTGTGCAGCTAGGCACTACAACTTGTAGCTATACCAGTTGTTTTCATCCACTCCTTTTCATGGGAAACAGACTTCAAGATGCATGCCATTTTGCAACCCTCTTGCTGTGTTTTCACTTTCCTAGTGCTGGCACTGAGGTGGAACCTACAGCCAAGTTGGAGTTTATTGCTTCTTGCACAGCTGTTTTGTTACGCTCTCAATTGTGGTGTTTGACATCTTGGCCAGAGTCAAAGCTGGCCATGTGAGAGCATCTGGAGGCAGCAGCCTTCATGCCAAAAACTTCAGTATTAAGGCAGTTCTATACCCCTGTGAAGAAATCTTTTAGTTTCTTTATGGCTCCTGTTGTTAAGATATGCAAGCATCTTTCCCTTTGGGAAGTAAAAGAAAGATCCAGGATCTTTGTGTTGTAAAGACAAGAGCCTGGTCTCTTAATGTTCCCTATGCCAAAGAAATCTTCAAAAAGCACGGTTTAACTTGTGACGGTTGGTGTTTGTTGAAATGAGGTCATGCCTTTAAGTGTATGTGTATATGTATCCACATAAGAAAACATAACCTGTTTACTGGTGCTGACTGTGGCACCAGGCCCCAAATCCTTATGCATTTATTGTCACATGCTACTGTTATTTTGCACATGTGTTGAGCCCCCCTCTGGGCTTTATACTCTCATCTCCTTGGTAGTGGAAGGTGCGAACTTGACAAAATGGCTCTGATTTTCTTTCCCTGTGAGCAATGAAATAGTCAAGAGAACCTTGGAGGCCTGAGTGTCTTCATGATATTTTGCCTATGCATGCCTATTTATTTGGCTGGCAGAAAAAGAAAATAGGTGGAAATTATTTTGTTCCATTATTTTGTCAGCAGCTCAGAAACAAAATGTGGGGTTTCTTGTCCAGCTTCAGATTCCTCAGCCCACTCTAGGGCATTTCTTATTGCAAAAGATTTTTCCATTTCCGTGAGCACCTCTACGTACAGTCGTTCCTCCTTTTGTTGTCATATAATGTTTCTGTATTTGTTACCATCAGGAAAGAGTGGATTTCAGTTGCAATCAAATGTGGCTGTGCAGAGGGAGCTTGTGGCTGCCTTCTAGAGACTACTGCATTTCTTTGGGGCCCAGGCCCAAGAAGAATTCTTGTTTTAAATAGAAAATTCTTGCTTATGTATTGCATTCATTCCATCTCCTTTTTTTTTCTTTTTTTTTTTCCCTGCTATATATGTTATTTTAGTGTTCCAGAATACAAGAGCCTTAACATTGCACATTGTCCTACAGAGTTTTATAGACACTAGAGTGGCTCATAGAGTTTGAATCATCTTTTGGTCACTGTGGATTACTGCAGCATTCTACCTTATGTCTGTCCTATCTAACTGTAATGCCTAACAGTCCAGAACAGTCTGGACCTAACAGTCCAGAAGCTATCAAATTAGTAGTGATTTAAGTTAACTTCCAGGGAAGTAACATTAAATGTTCTAGTTTTTCTGAGACCAGCCTACACAGAGCTCTTTGCCTTGTTTCACTATCCCTGCACAAATGCTGTTCAGGCTGGAAAGGCTGGTTGTGCCCTTCTATTAGAAACTTTTTTATCATTAAAAAAAAAAATCATTTTATATGTCTCAGCTTAAAAATCAGAACTAAGGGAAACTTAGTGTTATGCCACAGCATAGGCAAGATGCTTTTTTCACACTACTTCTGTAATACAGGTTTATTGATGTTGGCTGCACTGGAAGCAAGCAATTACCCAAGCTGTTACCTACAGCTCCTCCTAAGTATTTCACAAGGAATTTATCTCAGTCCCTGTAAAACACCAGCCATGCAGAATGCTGGAGCTGCTGCTGTTGGACAGTGTGCAGGAGCAAAGCATGGAGAAGCACTGGGTCTGGGACTGCAGGGAATTTTATCTCCAATCTGCTTGGAGAATACTGCTCAAGTGTGATTTTAGAAATCCTCTAAAGTCAATGGGAGTTGGACACCTAATTTTGCTGAGTCCTTTGAAAATCACATGGAGCAAACAGTACTTCCTCTAACATGTAGAAAGAAATTAAAAGATCAGCGAATGCTGGCAAGCTAGTTAATGTGATCTGCAAAGAAAATGCCTTTAGACTTATCTGGGTCCCAGTGACTGCCAAGGGAGGCTAATGACAAGGATCCGAGCAAAGATCTTAATGGTGGCTTGGGAGCCCCAGTAATCAGCTTGGGAAGCTAATGTCAAGGAGCTGGATAAAGATGCAATTAAACTCACCGCAAAGTCTGGGGATAGATTGCACTTCTCAGCTGTGATAACTGAGGAGTTGGCTGTGATTCCAAAACAACAGCATGACAGTAAAGTAGGAAACAAAGGGCAGATATCTCACTGCTTACATTTCCAGATGTACATATTTATTGTCTGTGTAGAGCCTAAATTACCCTGGCAAAATTCCAAGCAAGGATGCTTTTGCTTTTTCTCTGGTGGATTAATAAAGTGCAATTAGTCTTTGCTGTGTTACACTGTATGGAGGGCTGCTGGCTGTTGAGGAGGCTGAGCAGGGCAGTGGTTTGGGACTGCTGGGGAAGGGAGGCAGCGGCACTGGCTGGGCTGAGGAGCAGTCTGCCTTCATCTCTGATAAAACAGGTTTCAAGGAGGGGTGCCTGGGCCTTGTCTTGTCTGTTGCTGCTGTAGCAGGATTAACACTGTGTGGAAGAAGTCTTCCCACGTAATCAGAAATTGGGGAAGAGCAGAATTCTTTGGACTTTTTTCCAGTTGCCTTCCAGATTAGGGTAATATGTAATAATAATAATAAAGGCAGAATCAGTTGTCTTACCTGCTCTACCTGTATTTGCATGGCACAGGGAGGAGCAGAAGTGCCTTGAGAACTTGCCTTGTTGAGCAACTCTGTTATTTCTCACAAGCAAAGAACTGCAAAAAAGCTGGAAAGTAGGGTGCTGGAGTAACTGACGTCAAGGTGCTGTCAGCAGCAAGAAACCTCTCCTTGGTATGGGTTTGGGGGAGATTGAAATCGCTCTGAAGTAAGACTTGACCACCACTCAAAAATGGAAGACTGCATCGTGATGGGACGAGGGGAAATGATTTCAGATGAGAAGAGGGAGATTTAAATTGGGCATACAGAAGTTGTTCACAGTAAGGGTGGTGAGGCACTGGTAGAGGCTGCTCAGAGGCGTGATGGACTGTTCTTGGAGGCATTCCAGGTCAGGCTGGATGGGGTTCTAAGCAGCCTGACCCAGTGTAGGTATCCCTGTTCATTGCAGTGAGCTGGACTAGGTGACTTTTAACTCTAAGAATTCTTTGATTGTCTCAAGGTGGGAGTATTGTACCTGCCACAAGTTTTATAAATACCCTGGAAAATTAGTTCAAAGATAAGAGAGCAAATCAGACCCCAATGTAAAGAAGAGCACATTCATGGCAAGGATTCCTACAGGGCTGGGTGGGCTGGGCGGGCTGGGCAGCCTGGCCCCATGCCTTGCCCCACGTGTGTCCACCACTGCCCCTTCTTTCTATGGAAGAGGCCACCTCTAGGTGTGAAATATCATTGTGTTTTCTGTCCTACTCATAGCTGGTGTCATTGCTAGCCACAAAATATTTGTTTGCCTCTTCTTCTCATCACAGCTTGGGTTTTGGTTTGCTCTAAAAAGTGTCATCCATCTAGAGTGTTGGGGAGTAGCAAGCAGGGCTGAGTGTGAGACCGATGAGCTTTATTTCCGTGGTCTGACCCATGTGCAAACCTCAGATTGCTGTGCTGTTATACTGGTCCTTCTCCTGGCTCCTGTCAGCAGGTTTGCTTTCTGTTGTGGTTTTCTCTGTGAGTATAATGGTTGTGCTTTGTCGGTCCCCTGCCTTGGTATTCAGTAAGTGCTGCATTTTGGTAAAGATTGTGATAAATTACGGTGTTGGGTACAATAATAAATGTTAGCATAGCATATATAGGCCATTGAGGAATACGTCAGACTTGGTTCTGCCTTTTAAATGTGCTTTTGTAACATTCATTTGAAAGGAGCCTTTGCCTTTTGGTCCAGCTCTGTTCTGACAAGTGCCATAGTATATGAGGATGTTAAAAAGTGTGCAAGCATGGGATTCCTCTCCATCAACAGACCCAAGAGCTGCCAGTCTTTGCCGAGTTAGAGCCTTCTGGCATGCACTCATGTAAACATGTTTATGTTTTGAGGCATCTGTTGAGTGTTTCTGTGAAGTTACATTCTGCTCTTGCTCCTGTGGGAATGGTAGAGCATTGGCCATAGGTTTCTATGGATTGTCAGAAAGTGAGCAGTTAATTCTTGACATCTGTTATGCTGAAGTGACTGCCAAGTTGAGTGGGAAGTTGGCAAGGAAATAAATATTGATGGGCCCTAGCAACAGGTACTCCTGAGAACTCTTGTTCTGGGAATGCTCAGGCAGAGTCCACGTTATTAATGTTGTGATAGGATTTAAGGCCTATTTATAGGGTTTGTCTGTGTCTTATCAGCTCAGAGCACACAAATGATCTTTACTGTATGAGGGCCCTGGTGCATCTCGAGTACATGCTTACAACTAAACTCTCATGTTTGATGTCTATCCTATGTCAGAACCACTACTACAGAGATATGCGCATGTAAATGCGCTGGATGCAGTGAGTTTTTTCTCTTAGTAGTATACTGATGATACGTTCATATACAAGGCCCTTTGGGAATCCTCTGGATGAAACTAGCTTGTGTATTCTGTAAAAGCATTACTCGTGAGCCCTATAAGTGAGCAGTGTTATGTTCTCGTTGCAGAACTTGAAGCCAGAGAAGCCTGTGCCTGGCTGCGGGCTGCCGGCTTTCCCCAGTATGCCCAGCTGTTTGAAGGTATGATCCCAAAGAGCAGCTGATACGGAGCTTAAGCAGAACTGCTAATATGAATATTCTTTCAGAATCTGGCACTTCTGATGGAGCACCTCCAAATTCTGCAGTATCTTCATGCGAACCTATAGAAAGCGTGCAGCACGGTGCATGTTCTTGCAGGAGTGACACCTTATTGAGGCTGGAGTGGCCTCAGGAGAATTCTGCACTGGACCAGAGCTTTTCTGGTTGAGGTTAGAGTGTGACTTCTGCTTCTGTGATGTTCTGTTGCTTATAATTTTCTTGGTCTCTTCTTTGGAGCATTATTCTTTGGACACGCAGAAAAATTGTCGAAATAGACTTTGATGTATTTAGCCTGTGCTAAACCTGTGGCAAAATTCCCTGCCATTCAAATTTCAGCTCCAACTTCTTTATTTGCAGATATGCAGTTTCCTATTGACATAAGGACTGTGAGGAAAGACCATGAATTTTTAGATGGAGATGCAATCGAATCACTGTTCAGGTAAATGTTACTCCTGGATCATCTTCAACACCTGCAGGTTCCACAAGGTGTTTGTCACTCAGCTGTTCCTGGCTTGATTTGTGTCAGCGTATGACAGTGTCACTTATGCTGTGACTGTACTGCGTCATAACTGACTCTGCAGGCTCTAATTAAAATATTGGATAATAACTCTTTCCAAGGATTTAGTTTCACAGCCTCATTTTTTTTATTATGTTCTTTTAAGAAGTCAGCACAGTGTTCTTTCATTTTCAAAATCTTGAATCAGTTTTTCACAGTCAATCCTTAAAGCTCGTTATAAGATTTTTTTTTTAAAACAAGTGCATGTGATTAAGTACAGTCCTCTTTAGTTTTGAGATGGCAGAACTGGACCTGTGAATGTCACAGGTTAGTGTTGTCAAAGTTAGTGGGCACTGGTTGGCCAAAACGTATGGAGAACATCTGGCTGTGCACCAGTTGTTGGAACCAATAATGCTGACTCAGTTTAGAAGTTTGCTACTAGTTTGGAGCATGTTGTTTTTTGAGGGGGAAAAAAAAAGATTAAATTCAACTGTTTTTCTTCTACCCTAGACGGCTGAACACGTTGAATAAGTGTGCATTGATGGAAGTGGAAATAAACTGTCAGAGGAACCAGGTATGTTTGTGAAATATGGTTAATGTTCTCAGTAAGAAGGTGATTAACTGTTATATTAAAATACTTTTTTTCAAATGTGTATGAAGGATTGCTTGTTGCCAGGCACTCACTTGGTGTGCGGGCAACACAGCGAACACGGTACCTGGTGCAAATGGTTGGTGTGGCTGAGGTCTCCAAGAGGAGACTTTCTACCTGGAAGTTTTGGTCACTGAAGCATGAAGTGTTTGATTTGTTTGTCTTTGGGTAAAAATACTTGGCCAAATCCTCCAGATTTGCTGCAAAACTGAATTTTTTATCCTGAGATCAAATCTGCCATCTTTTCCTATGGTAAACTTAGCGGGCTTGTCAGCATGCTGGGCTGTGGTTTGTCACCATGTTTTTCAACTAACAGAGCAGACCTCAGGGTAGACCTTTGCTAACTGAATGTTTACATTTCCGTATGTAGGTTTTAGAGATAGGCAGTTTTGTTTTGTTTACTTTTTTTTTTATAATGTAATGTTTTCAAAACTGCCCTTGAAATGTACTTTTCTTCCAAGAGCGACGACTCCGATGATGATGAACCTTGTGCAATAAGTAATAAATGGGCGTATGAGCGGTGCAGCCAGAAGTGGTTTCGCCTTGAGAGCCTAGAAGGTTCCACAGAAGGTGCTGGTGCATCCCTCCCAGGCAGCCCGATGCTGAAGAGCACTGGTAATGAAAACAGAGTCCTTTTGGACCATGGTGACAAACATGATACGTCATCAATTCATAGCACTAGCAGCGGTGACAGTGATGCCGTTAGCTCCCCAAAGTCTTTTGAAGACACGGAAGCCAGCCCGAGTTCTTCCAGTAAAGTTGCTTCACTGGAATCTGCCTTTAATTGCTCACTTCCCCCCAGTTTAAATGCCACCAATGAGAAGAAGCTTTGGGATAAGTCACCGTACAAAAAGAGGAAGAGCCTTTTAAAGAAAATGGAGAAGTTGCACTTAAGGAGCAGCAACTTAAGGAGTGGTCAGTCAAAGGCCAAACCCATCATAAGTGAACCTTTCCTTCTGGAAGGACTTAATGAGGAGAAGATGAAGATGCTTAACTGTGTAAATATCACTGACCTCCCTGGCATCCAAACAAAGAACAATTCTTCCTGTTCTCCTCCTAGCTGCATAAGAAACAATAAGTTTGAAAACAGAACGGTGAGCACTGCCCGTCCTCTTAAAAAACCAGAAAGCTGCTGTGAAAGAAAGGGGAGGTGTGCTGAGGACTTGGGCAAATGCCTGCTGTGGAGTGATGCATCTCAGGGAAACCTAAACAATGAAGTAGAGTTGCAAACAAACCAGATGTTTCAAGTACCACGCGGCCACAAACCTGGCACTTTCCCCAAAGCCCTCATGAAAAGTCCTGTGTCTCCAGGAGATGACTCTCCTGTCAGCTGGAGAACTGGCTGCGGAGGGAGCCGGAGCAGAAGCAAGACCAAGGACTCCAAAGCCCCCAGCAGCCCCATCTCACGCGCAGATAACAGGCTGAGTGTGTATGACAACATGCCTAATGTTGAATTTGATAAGCTGGAAGCAGCAGAAGTTGGAGATGATGATGTTTTTTCAGAACTGAACAGTGTTATAGAAGATGTCAAGGGTCTCAGAAAGCTGGTTGATCAGTGGACAGAGAAGTTCTCAGATGATGGGTATTTGGACTTACCCAGTGACTTAACGTCTCTGTATCCGTCCTCACCTAAAGAAATCTCTCTTGACACAGAGCACTTGGAAGTTAAGAGAGCAGCTGTGCTGTCCTCTGAGGGAGAGGACAGCTGTGAGATGGGCAAGGAGCTCAGCTCTACAGGCCTGGTGTTCATAACAGACCCTACAAAGACCAACAGGTCAGTCATCCTTGGGTTTCCCTATTAAAACACCTTTCTAGAAGCTTTCCCTGTTGATTCTTTCCACTGAAAACGTAATTGTTATTCCAGAACAAAATATACTTAAGGGAGGCTATTCTGGGAATTAGAGTCTGCACTGGTGGTGCCAAGCACTTCTGGGCTGTAGGCAGCATGAGGTCTACTTACGTCTGCTCTGATCTTGTTGGAAGCAGGGCTCTCATGATCTCAGGTTGGGTAGTTGGAAGCTGTTATTCTCAGGCAGAGTGGTAATGCAGTGACACAGCTGCCCAGGGAGGTTGCGGGCTCATCGTCCTGGAGTTGTTCAAGAGCTGTGGAGATGTGGCACTGAGTGACACGTGAGCACAGTAGGGATGGGCTGGTGCTTAGACAAGATGATCTTAGAGGTCTTTTCCAACCTTAATGATTTTATGACTCAATCAGTACTTAGATATTTGGAGTTAGACTTATGGCTGGCTTGCTGTGCTTCTTACTGAAATCTTTGGTACGGCCATAGAGAGTAGCACTTTGTAAGTGATTAACCACAGGTTGTTTGGGAGGCACAGGTTGTGTTGAGTATTGGAGGTTTCCCAGAAGCAAGCAGAAAACTAAGAGGGACAATGGGAAATTGTCCTTTGGCATGACCAACATTTATCCTGTAGGCACAGGAAGCAATGTGGGTCTGTGGAAGACAGCAGGATCGTGGAAGGCTTTTCCACACAGGCTGACAGTCCATCAGCCACCCAGCTGGCCCGGGCACAGAAGCTGGCACTGCTGAAACTCACTGCTGTCATGGACAGATACTCCCCTTCCAGTAAGCAGGGCTGGAACTGGTAAGTAGTCTGTTGTTAAAGCAAATACTGTTGGAAAGACAGGATTTAAAACAAGCAGGTGAATTTCCTTGTGTGACTAGGTGACATCGTCCACAACGAAGAATTTCATCCTGCTAAATCAGTGCTGTTTTGTGCTTATTGCAGTGGCTCCAGCAGTTCATCTGCTGTAAACAAAACTTCTGTTTCTCACTGGTCCCTGGTTTCAGAGCACTTTGTATTTTCTCTCTGAATCTTCCCATGTTTGGGGCTCTGACAGAGGTGCTTGGCAGAGACTACAGGACCGGAGGCGAGTGCAGACTGGGCAGAGCTGTGCTGGACAGCTGTTAAGTTACGTGTGCTGGTTTTTGTTTTCAGGACTATACCAAAGTCAAAAAAAATAAACACCTCTGACTACAAGGACAGAAATGTCTTTGGGGTCCCCTTGCTGCTGAACGTTCAGCGAACAAACCACCCGCTGCCTATCGGCATCCTGCAGGCACTGGATTATTTAAGAAGCCACTTCCTTGACCAGGTATGGCCTGAGGACATACCACTAAGCAGTCATGGTATGCCTGGGGGATTAGCCATGCTGCTTCCACTGGTACCAGAATATGTTGGTGTTAAGTCCTGCTACCGTAGGGTTTTAACTATCAAAAGGAAAGGGAGGGAGCAATGATTTTGTGTTGAGGTTTGAGTCCTGATGACTTTGTCTTTAACTTTTTCTTTTCCCTTGTAGGTTGGCCTGTTCCGCAAATCCGGTGTTAGATCCAGGATCCTGTCCTTAAGAGAAATGAATGAAACCAGGTCGAACAGTGTGTGCTACGAAGGGCAGTCAGCCTTTGATGTGGCAGATATGGTGAAGCAGTATTTCCGAGACCTTCCTGAGCCCATATTTACCAGCAGGCTCTGTGAATCCTTCCTCCACATCTACCAATGTAGGTAACAAAAGCTTTGGCTTTCCACTTCCTTGAGTATCTTGTGCTTCTTTAGCATTTGGCTGTATAAAGCTGGACAGACTGGGACTGGTGCTATGATGTTACCTTAGTGTCACACAGTCAGATGAGTCAGGGCCTGACTGAAAAGACAACTTCAGTGCTGTTATTTGGGCTGCAACTAGAGCCAGCTCTGTAAGCCCACTGGCATGACATTGAAGAAAAACTACAAACTGTGCACCAGCATTGTGGAATGTGTATTGCCACGTGGTGGGCAAAAGCTGTACATGTGCTGTGATGCCAGTAGCAGCCTTCGTGCTGTGAGCTGGAATGAAAGGGCAATGCATGAACCTATGTTCTCAGTGCCCTGCTTGGCATGCCTTTAGATGCTGCCCTGCAATCACGTGTGATTTCTATTGTTTTCTGTTTCCAGATGTGCCGAAGGACCAGCAACTGCAGGCTGTCCAGGCTGCCATTCTCCTTCTGCCCAAGGAGAACCGGGAAGCCTTGAAAATTCTCCTCTTCTTCCTACGAGATGTGGTCGCGTGTGTTGAGGAAAACCAAATGACCCCAACCAACATTGCTGTCTGCCTCGCCCCATCGCTGTTTCACCTCAACACCCTCAGACGGGACAGTTCCTCCTCCTCCACTCGGTATTTCATCCTGTTGAGCATTGCTGCCTTGCAGCAGCATTTTTCTTTGCTAGACCAATGCTTTGTGTAGCTGTCACAGACCAAGTGCTTCTAGGGGCGCTAGTTGGGGTTTGGTGCAGATGTGGGAGCTGTCCTCAGTTCAGGCTCAGCACAGGCAATGTGCCCCTCCTGTCCCACTGCTGGTGAGTGTGTGAGCAAGGCAGCACATCCCTGGCACTCTGGGGCGCCTCCTGTTCTTCTGCCTGACTGCGCCCACTGCCTGTGTTACCGTGGGGTGTGCAGGACCTGCAGACCCCTGGCAGCCTGCAGCAGCTGCTGTCACTCGTTCCTCTGGGCGATAAGGGATTGTTTCTGCCAAACAGAGCCACGAGGATCCTGCATGTTTATCTCCTTAAGCAGAAGTTATGCTATCTGGGTTGCATAACATCTCCTGCTCCTACGTGCGGAGAGGAAGGTGCCCTTGGGCCAAAGCAGGCAAATGGAATCTCAGAGAGCATTCAGCCTTATCTATGCTCCTGAGGCACAGCTGTTTGCTGTGCTCTGTGCCCCTGGGTGTGGACAGACATGTCTCAGGGCACGGAGGCTTTAAGGGTAGCACAGTGCCCAGCAGCACAGCCACTTGTCACCCCATAGGTGACTTAAAAATTGGGGCTGCTCTCAGTGAGGCAGGAGCACAGGGCAGCTACTCCTCCCAGCTGCAGGTGCCTGTGAGCACCTCCTGGCTTCAATTCAACAATCCTCTGAAATACCAGGATCAGAAGGAGAGTCTGAGCTTTCCCTTTGCTGTCACTGTGCAGAAGGGGGTTCCTTTGAACCCTCAGCAGTGCTGTAACCAGGCATTAATGCTGCAGAGCAGGGTTCAGACTTCAAAGCACAGGGCAGGCAAGGCTGCCTTTGAGGTGTGTGGCTGAGGACTTGATCCCCCAATGGATTTTGGAGCCGTTTGGCAGGAATGCACATAGCTAAGAAGTGGCAGAAACCAGGATTAATTCTGTCATATAGTGAGTATGAAATAAAGAGGGGTCTGTTTTTTGAAACGTGGACCGTGTAGTCCTTGTGGATGTTGCAGGGTCTCAGACAAGCACAGCAGCTGAAGGCTGCACAAAGAGCAGTTGGGTTATGGCTCTCTGTGGCCATGTGTGATGTGATCTGGGAAGCAAAGTGCTGTGCCCTGTCTCTCCTGAGCAGCTGACCCCGCCTTGGTTGCAATCAGGGTGCCCCAGCAGGGGTGATGCAGTGATGCTATGTAAGCCTTGCACGGCACTTCTGATCCCACACAGTTTCTTGCTCACTATCTTTTCCTTTCCCATTCACAGATCAAGCCAGAGGAAATGCAGCCTGGGGAAGCCGGACCAGAAGGAGCTGAGCGACAACCTGGCAGCCACGCAGGGCTTGGCCCACATGATAACAGAATGCAACAGGCTCTTCCAGGTAAGGTGCTGGATGTTGCACTGCGAAAGCATTGGCAGGGGTTTGCTGCCTTGGGCTTGGGGCCAGCTTGGTGTTTGTGCAGTTGAGGGCTGCCCCATTCCCACTGGTGCCAGGCCTGACCCTCCCATCTTGAGGGAGCTGGCAAGGGATGACACTCTGTGCTGGAACCGTGGTTGTAGTGACAGCCATGCCTGCGTCTGGCCACAGCCCCTCACCTCCCCCCCATTAATTTGCATTTGGATCTTCCCACAGACTGATTTCCCAGCTTGACCTCGGCCCTTCCTTGTTATTATGGACTTTGCTAGCACTTACTGGACTGGGACTCACGCTGTCTACTATCACCGATTCTGAGCCTGCCCTGTTGGCTGCTGCCCCACCTCCTGGCTCACTTAGCACTCCTCACCATGGATGTGCCTGATGATCTGCACCTGGGGCTGACCCTGTTTTCCACTGTTGTCTGCCACTCTCTCAGGTACTGGGGGACAGGGTGGCTTCTCCTGCAGCCTTATCACAACTGATTCACAGCCCCATGATCCTGGGGAGCCCTCGGTGCATCCCATTATTCAGCTCTGCTCTTCTTTCTTGCACATGGCTCTTAGCAGTATGGAGCTGCCTCCCTCACCCTTCCCCAGTGAGCCCTGAAGCCAGGGTGGGGTGTTCTAAACTCTCTCATGGCTCTCAGCCCCAGCACTGCTGCCTGCCCCAGAGCTACTCTTGGGCCAGCAGCCATCCTGCACCATCCTGCTATGAGTAGTGCACAGTGAGGGGCTGTGACAACATCCTCTGCCCTTCTGGGGGAGGGATCTGGTGCTGGCACTAGAGGACAGCTGAGACAGGGTTGCTCCCCTTCCTGATGGTGACCATGAGGAGTGGCCCCTGTGGAGCTCTACCTGGATGTGGACCTGCTCAGCCAGACTCCAGCCTTCATCACTGGACCACGCCTGACCCTGGCTGCTGTCTCTAGACCAGAACCTACCTGGCTTGGCCTTGACATCAAAAAGCAGCCGGTGCTGGAACTTGTGCTCAGCTGCTAGGCACTGCTCAGGTACTGTGGGATGGCTATGGTGCCCAGCTCTGCCTTCTGAGGCGGGATGGTTCTGCCATAGGATGGGGGCAGCTGTAGGAGGTGATACTCACAAACAGATGTATCAGCAAGCAGGTAAACCAAGGGAGATACCCAGTGTCACAGTCCTTCCAGAGGATGGCAGAGGGGAAATGCCTATCCCTGCTGCCAGCAGTGTTCAAAGTCCCCCGAGTCCTCATGCACCTTTGCTGCCTTATGTTTAATCTCATGCACCTGTGGTCTCCTTTAGCTTTGGGTTTATTGGAAGGTGCAGTAACAGGGAAAGCAGCATGGAGTTCCCATTTTACCAGCTCTGAGGACTCTGCTAGTAGATCTGCCCTAGGCTTGTGCAGCAGTAGAGTGTGGCTGCATGCATACTACTTAGCAGCTGGGCTTTGAAGGCAGGAGGCACTGCTTGTCTGGGTGCTAATACAGGGCCCTTGCAAGGTACAGCAATAAGAATGTGGGATGTCCTTGCAGGTGGTATGCCTCAGTGTTCTCCACTGTCCTGCTAAGTATTGATTCACAGCCCCCTGCTGTTTAAAGGTTTCTCAGATATGGGTTGGAGTCAGGGTGCCCTAGCAGGGGTAATGCAGTGATGCCATGTGAGCCTTGCACAGCACCTGTGATCCCACAGTCTCTTGCTCACTGCCTTTTCCTTCCCCATCTACAGATTGAGCCAGAGAAGAGTTTGACCTCTTCTGCAGCTACAAGTGTGCAGCCCTATCAGTTCACTATCACCTTCTATGCAGTGAGCACCCTGAGCACCAACCCCGCACTTAGGTGAGGGCTGTGAAAGACACCATCAAACATGGGACGCCCCTTGCAGATCCCTTGTATTTCTGATTTCTCAAACTTCAGGATAAGGAGTACAGCCATGGGGATTCAGTTCCTGTGACCACAAATGCTCTTAGCTGTGCCCACATCACCTGTTGTCTGCCTCTGGACCTGGATACGATTGCCAGCGCTTGTTCTCATGGGAGACTTCAACTTCCCTGATACATGTTGGAAACATAACACAGCACAGAGGAAGCAGTCCAGGAGGTTTCTAGACTGTGTGGTTATGCAGCTGGTAGGAGAGCCTACCAGGCGCGGTGCCCTGCTGGACGTGGTCTTTGCTAACAGAGAAGAACTGGTGGGAGAAGTGGAGGTTGGGGACCATCTTGGGCAGAGTGACCACAGAATTGTAGAATTCTCCGTTCTTGGAGACGTCAAAAGAGTGACCAGCAAAACTACTTTCTTGAACTTTCAAAGGGTGGACTTTGATCTGTTCAGGGTGCTTGTAGCACGGGTCCCTTGGGAGTCGCTTCTCAAGGGTAAAGGGGTCCAGGAAGCCTTGGACGCTCCTCAAGATGGAAATCTTAAGGCACAAGAACAGGCTGTCCCCTGAGCGCCGTAAGGTGAGCTGTAGGGGAAGACAACTGGTGTGGATAAGCCGGGAATTACTGTTGAGGCTCAGGGAGAATAGGAGTGTCTACGTCCTCTGGCAGAAGGGCCAGGCTGCTTGGGGAGATTACAAGGGAGTAGCTAAGGTATGCAGGGAGGAGGTGAGGAAGGCAAAAGCCCAACTTCAACTCACATTGGCCACTGCCGTAAAAGACAATAAAAAATCCTTTTATAAATATATCAAAGGCAAAAGAAGAAGCAAGGATAATTTTCATCCTGTACTTGATGCAGCAGGGAATGTGGCCACGGAAGACAAAGAGAAGGCTGACGTCCTCAATGCCTTCTTTACATCTGCCTTTAACAGCCAGACCAGTTATCCTCTGGACATTTTACGCCCTGATCTGGCAGTCTGGGATGCTACTCAGAATATGCCCCCAGCAGTTCAGGTGGAGACAGAGAGCTTCTCCTCCATCTGGACTGTCACAAGTCCATGGGACCGGATGGGCTGCACCCTTGGGTGCTGAGGGAGCTGGGGGGGGTGATTGCCGAGCTGCTCTCGGCCATCTATCAGCACTGGCTAACTGGAGAGGGCCCAGAGGATTGGAGGCTTGCTGATGTGACTCCCATCTTCAAGAAGGGCTGTAAGGAGGATCTGGGGAGCTATATGCCTGTGAGCCTGACCTTGGTACCAGGGAAAGTAATGGAGCAAATCATCTCAGGTGAGATCGCAAGGCAGGTGCGCTGTGTCTGGGGGATCAGGCCCAGCCAGGGTTAGTGAAAGGCAGGTTGTGCCTGACCAACCTCATCTCCTTCTATGACTGGGTGACCAGCCTGGTAGATGAGGGAAGGGCTGTTGATGCAGTCTACCTGGGCTTCAGCAAAGCCTTTGACACGGTTTCTCACAGGCTTCTTCTGGGGAAACGGGCTGCCTGGTGTGTGGACTGGACAGGTCCTTTGGGTAAGGAACTGGCTGAGGGCAGCGCCCAGCAGGTCGTGGTGAATGGAGTGAAGTCCAGCTGGTGACCCGTGTCAAATGGTGTCCCCCAGGGCTCGGCACTGGAGCCCATCTTGCTTAATGTCTTTATTGATGACCTGGATGGGGGCACTGAGTGCACCCTCAGTAAGTTTGCAGGTGACACCAAGCTGGGAGGTGGCATCGATCTGCCTGAGGGTAGAGAGGCCTTTCAGAGGGATTTAGATAAGCTGGATCACTGGGCTGAGATGAATGGGATGAGGTTCCACCATCCCATTCAAGCATCGGGTCCTGCACTTCAGGCACAACAACCTCATGCAGTGCTATAGGCTTGGGGACGAGGGGCTGGATGGTTGATGCTCAGCTGAACATGAGCTGATAGTGTGCACAGTTGGTCAAGAGGGCCAACGGCATCCTGGCCTGCATTAGAAACAGTGGGGCCAGCAGGAGCAGGGAGGTGATCGTCCCTCTGTGCTCAGCGTGGGTGAGGCTGCACCTCGAATACTGTGTTCAGTTTTGGGCCCCTCACTACAGGAAAGATGTTGAGGCCCTGGAGTGCGTCCAGAGAAGGGCAATGAAACTGGTGAGGGGTCTGGAGCACAAGTCTTACGAGGAGCGGCTGAGGGAGCTGGGAATATTCAGTCTCGAGAAGAGGAGGCTCGGGGGAGACCTCTTAGCATTGCACAACCCCCTGAGGGGAGGCAGTGGTGAGCAGGGGTTTGGCCTCTTCTCCCAGGCAACAAACACGACGCGAGGAAGTAGCTGCAAGTTGTGAGTGCCAGTGTGTGATGGTGTAAATAAAGCAGTGATTCTACACCCTGCCATGGGACCAGAAGAGGGAGAAAGCAGCCAACAGCCTTGTCAATAACACCAAAACATTTTTTTTCTGAACGTGTTTTTATTTTGTCTCCAAAGAGCAGGCTGGGAGGCAGATGTTGGCCTCCCAGCCCCCTGGAGGCGTGCTTTGATGGCAGTGGGACGAGGCCTAGCGCCGTCGTCGGGGCCGCCTCTTGCGGGGTGGGGGCGAATCCTGGGGGCTGCTGCGGGCCTTCCTCTTCGGGGCGCGCCGGGGCCCCCCACACGAGCGGTCTCTGCTCCGGATGGAAGGGCCCGCAGCTGCTGCCTGCCCTGGCTCTTCCTGCGGCTCCTCTGCTGCGGTGGCGGGGCTGGGGAGCCCAGGTCCCCCAGTGGAGCCGCTGAGCAGCTCCTCGGTGCCAGAGGCCGGAGGATGCTGATGGGAGGTGCTGATGTTGGGGCTGGCTGCAGGGCCGTCCTCCCGCCCTCGTGCAGCACGGCCGTCCTGCAGGTCCAGCTGGCGGCGGATCAGGGGGCCATACAGGGCTGCGGCGATGCTGATGAGGTGCTGCACAAAGGGCACGATGTCGCCGTGGGTGATCACCTGCAGCTCCTGTACCAAGGCCGCCTGGTCGAGCCCATGCTCACAAAGGAAGTTCACAGTGGCCCACAGTCCCGCTTGCACCTCCCACCAGTTGTCGCTGGACATTGTCCGGATCTCCTCCTGCAGCCATAAGAACAGGGGTGCGAGGTGTTCTCGATGTTGACCGAAAAACGCAGCCCAGACCTCGGCAGGGAAGTTGTGCTCCGGTGGAATGAGCTCCGGCTCTGCAGGCACCGGCTCTGCAGGCACTGACTCTGCAGGCCCCTGCTCGTCCTGCAGGCCATCATCTGAGTGTCCCGTGGGCTGCGGGATGGGACACTCAAGATAATCGTCATCCGCCCTCATGGAGTAGCGGATGGTGATTATTTTGTGCCCACATATGGCACAAGTTGGTTTCTTCTGGGCCCACCAGATGGCACAGCCATAGCAGAGCCGATGCTGGCAGGGGGTCACACAGGTGACATCCTCCCGAGCTTGCCCGCAGACGGGGCAGGTCCAGTTGGATGGCACGTCCATGGTCCCGGGCTCTGCGGTGGGCTGGGGAGAGCTGAGGTTGGGAAGCTGCTCCCCTCACAGATGCTGCAGCAGGCAGAAGGTATTGCAAACTGCAAAAGAGAAAGAGAGGCCACAGTCGCTTGCTGCCCCAGGGGCAGGCAGCAGTGATGCCCCCCCCCCCGGTCCCTCAGCAAGAAACCCTCCCGGTCCCTGTTCTCCACCAGCTGCTGCAGGGGCCACGTCCTGCACCTCTCACCTCTGCTGCTGCAAGTGCACCTTGCAGAGCCCCAGCCGCCTGAGCCAGGCAGGGCTGGGGGAAGCGCTGGTGATGCTGTGGGATGGGCAGCAAGAACTGCTGCCAGTAGCCCCACAGCGCAACACAACCACTTGGTTCAGTGCTCCAAGTCCGGCAGCTACGCTCAGCTGGAGTCCAGGCACGAGTGCACGCTGGCCTCTGCTGGCACCCAAATGGATACAGCAAGGGCTGTTGAGGTCACAGTCGTCTCTCGTTGCCTCACAACCCCTCGGTCGGTGACCTCACAGTCCATCACTGCACGTATTGGGGCACCAGCCTGGGCTTCCCTCACCCTCCGTCATTCCATGATTTTCTTTCATAATGGCGATATACTTGGAAAAACAAAAATTGCACGTTTCTACTGCACATGTAACTTGTAAGCAACTTGTCATGAGGTGGTGCCACAAGATGACGTGACAAAGCTAGGCAGGTTCAACATGCAGCAATGGATGCCGCTGCGGTTGGCCTGAGGGCCAGCTCCTCAAAGTCCCTGCCTGCCCGCCCTGCGTGGATGATGGACTGCGTGCCTTGCTTGCAGAGCGGGCACTGGGGCCTGCTGCTAGTCCACCGCTGGATGCGGTGGAAACAAACCTGGTGGCAGCATGGCACAGTGTATGCCACGCTGTCCCAGTTCTCCAGGCACAAGGGGCAGTGGGTGCCTAAAGCTGCTTCCACACTTCCACCAGTTGCAGCGGGAATGGAGGAGTGGGAGATGACAGTTTGCTCCCCGACACTGATGCTGGGGCAGCAGGTGTCACATTGCAATAGGACAAGAGACCCCACGGGCACCGACCAACCTGGGGAGGGTTCCTCAAGAAGCATCCCCCCAGCTGCCAGCGTGAGGCATTGCCACGCTGCCTACCTGCACTGCTGCACGCGACTCTGCGCAAAGTCCCGTCTGCCTGCTCCCAGCAGGGTCAGGGTACGGCACAAGTGGCTCTGAGACGGCCGCTGAGAGCTGCGCTAGCAGCACCCAGAGCACGTTCCAGCTCCAAACTCGCCCTGTTGCGCTCCGGTCCTCGCACACACGCTCGGTCCGATGCCAGGCACGAACTGATCGGCTGGGCTGCCGCACCCGCGTTGCAGCAGGGTGGGCTGAGCAGTCACAATCCACCGCACAGCGATGTCACAAAGGATCACTTGGCCCTGTTGCCAGTCCTCACCTTCACTCCGGGTCATCACCACCCGTCCCACAGTGATGCCGTCATCCGTGGCTTGGTCATCACAATGAGCCTCACCTGCTGCACGTGTGCCAGCAGCACTCAAGCCCCAGCAGACGTTTCTGGGCCTTCCCCTGCACCTCTGCTTGCTTGGCATCAGTGTTTCACACCAATCACCGGTGCCTGGGACATGTCTTTCCACAGGCCCCATCGGGTTGCTCAGGCCATGGCACGCAGCCCCAGGCATGTACAACAGGAAGGTTTATTCAATAAAAGGTCACACTTCCCTCTGGCTCTTGGCCTTGATGATTGTAGAGGTCTTCTCCAGCCTTAATGGTTCTAAGAGGTTTTTCCAGGCAACAAACAGGACCTGGGGAAAAATCTTTCCTCTCAGAGAGTGATCAGGCACTGCAATGGCTGCCCAGGCACATGGTGGAGTCACCATCGCTGGCTGTGTTCAAGAGGCATCTGGAGGAGGAGCTAGGAGATGAGGTTTACTACTTGGGGTAGTGAGAAGACAGTTGGACTAGATGATCTTATCGGTCGTTTCCAAGCTTGTGATTCTGTGTTCCCTCCAGTTCCCTCCCCTTTCCCCCTCTGGGTGCTGCTCCTCTACAGCGCCTTCCCTTGCCATCAGACACGGACACAGGCAGTCAGTCCTTTTATTGTTACCCCACAGGGAACAAGTTTGTTACATTCTCTCCACCGGCTTAATTCCCAGGATGTCAAAACCCTTGGCCATGATGGTGGCTGTGGCCTCACACAGCAGCAGCCTCCACATATTCACCTTCACAATCTGGCCTGCAAAACAACAACAGACCAACATTGAAGCTGGAGCCACTGCTCAGACGAACCACCTCTGCCCTCTCTCTTGGGGCCCATCTGCCCCCAAGCTGCCCCTGGACGGGCTGCTCACAGTTTTATCCTCCTCCTCCGCCAACCCCTTCAGCCCTCTCCCGTGGACAGCACTTGTTGGACCGCCACCAGTAAGGCAACAACCGCCTTCCCCACACAGGGAAAGACCCTGCAGTACACAATGACATGCACAGCACCGCTTGGCCAGCACTCACCACTCTGCCTGTCCTTCTCAACGCAGTAGCAGTTGTCGTAAAACTCGGTGAAGGTGGTGGCCAGCTCATAAAGGTAATCACAGAGGGTATGCAATAACAGATCATCCAGGATCTTCTGCAGAATTTCTGGGAACCTCATGATGCACTTGCCCAGTTTCCACTCCTTCTCATGGTCAAGGACAAGTACCTCCTCTCTTGCTGCCTTCCGCAGCATCTCCTCATCAATATTGGCCAGACGAGCAATAGCCCTGAAATGATACAGACCACGGTCTGCTTGTCATTACCAACAACTTCCACCATTGCAGAGCAGTACCCTGCTTCAGGTACCACAGCAAACGTCTCCAATGACGTGGACACTGGACAATGAGTGATGGAGCTGACTTCTCTTTCCACATACCCCTAACAGCACTGATTGAACAAAAGCCACTCCTTCCCCACCCTCCCTTTGCACTACAGACTCAGAGCTAATTACATGCTTCAAGTGACTCCCTCCACACTCAACTCACCTGATCCGCGTGAAGGCATACAGCAAATAAGCAGCTGTATTTCCTCGGTCATCCAGCATCTTGTCAAAGGAGAACACGTAGTCATTTAGTCTGTTGTGGGAGAGATCTGCATACTTAATGCATCCAAAAGCGACTGACATCTGGGCAGCTTTCAGCTCTTCTGGTGTGAGGACCTATTACAATTTTAAAATGGGTAATGATCAAAAGGAGGAAAGCTACATTGGCACCACAACGCCCAACAGCTTGCATGAAAAGCTCAGGGGTTTTTAACTCATGGCACATGGAAGCAAGTTCCCAACCGCCTTTCCACATAGGGGACTGACACCCCATCCGTGCCTTCAGGCCTGCATGCACACAGTGCATCCTCTGCTGCTGAAGGCCTGCCCCCCACATAACATCTAACCATCTGCCACCATGCAGGTGGACTTTCACACTGCGCTCCCACTTCTCACAACCTGTGCACACACACACTGTGCTCTGAAATGCCCCTACAGAGCATTTTGGATCAGCCAAACACTCAAAGAGCACCTCTCTGGTACAACTGCAAGCTGTCAGCATGGCCAAGTGGTTTGTACCTACAGCCCTTGAGAGATCTTCATGTTGTTTCCATTTAAAAGGGAGCTTTCAGCAAAGCATGAAGGAGCCATGCTTCCCAATCCCATGCAGCCTGGCTGCATCCATTGTCTCAGCACACATCCAAAATGTCAAAGTTTTACACCCGTGAACAAATCTGTGTGGTTCCCTGGAAATATGAGCTACCTTGTCCCGTTCCTTGTCTTTCAGCTTGTCCATGGCCCGTTTCAGCCCCTCTTCCAGAAGATCCATAAGACGCACTGTATCCCCTGAACGAGTTTTGAACTTCTTCCTGAAAACATACACAGCCAAAATGACCACTTACACATGAGGCAAAACACTCCCAGGAATTTCCACTGCTAACACCTCTGGTACATTAAAAAAAACCAAATGATCCCACACATTGCTTTGTACTGAAGAACTGGGCACCAGACAGCCAAACCTAATGAAAGGTGTAGGAATCTAACAATATACATAGGATAGGTGAGAGTGGGGAAACAGGGAAGGCTCCAACAGCTAGAACTGTCCCAATATCAGGCAGGACACAATACCAGTGCAAGACTCGAATCCAGCAAGGCATCTTTACTTTTGTAACAAGCCCACAGCAAAACCACTCGGTCTGCAGCATTATGTGACTGCAGTACACAACTGGTTCAACTGAAACACAAGACCAACTCCGGAGCACAAGGGCATAACCTGCACACCAGAACACTGGTGTGCTTTTCCCAACTTCTATTCCATCTTCTATTCCATCTTCTTCAGGGCACACAGAAAACAAGAATTTCGTGGCCTTTACCACTGCCATCTCCAGTATTTGCATTACCTTCCTCTGCATTTCTACCAGCCAATTCACAGCCCTCTCCCCAAATACGAGGCAGCAGAAGCCAGACCTGACTTCAACACTAAGGGCCCTGATATGGCATATCACATACATACTTGTCAATAAACAAGCAAAGGTCTTCTGCACTCAATCAAACATCCTCTTCAGAGCACGTTCAGAGGAAAAAAGTACAAGTCTAGGGACTTACTTGTCTTCTCCCAACACCACTCCGAATGCAGCGTGAGTGATTCTGGTTACTTTGGGGTCATACCAGCCAATCATCTGCCCAGCTGCAAACACTGTTTGCAAATGCACCGACTGGAAGGAAGAAATATCAACAACCAGTTCTCAACCCACTCTTCTGGACATGGCTTTCTCATCACTTCCATTGCCTTTACAATGTTGCTTTGACAATGCGAACTTTAAATGTTTTTGGCTCCACTTCCCCTTCAGAAAGTTTAACCTTCCAGAACTTGCTGGGCTGACAAAAGCAGCAAACAGCAAACTTACATCACTGCTCAGATACGGCACTGACAGTCCTGCATTTCCTCAGGTAAGGAGAGATGTAAGGTATACACAGTACATCTCTCTATGAGATTTAGGCTCAGCATATCTCCAGTGGTCACTGTGCTTCTCTCATCACTTCATTCCACAGCTCTTCACAGAGGCCACCAGCCAGCACATCAGATTCACCATTATACCACTAAGGTCAAAAGCCCATACAGCACATGGAAAACCCTACAGAGGAGTTCCATTTAACTCACTGTTGTGCTTGTTATTTATGAGATTTCTGATTATCTGTATCAGCAGAAACAGGAGAGACTGACATACTCACCTGGCCACTGTCGACAACATAGATAAGGATATCACCCTTCTCTTCAAGCAGCCTGTGTCTAAGTGCAGCCAAGTCAGACGTGTCATATGTGTAACCTCCATCTGACTTCACGATTGTCAGCGGGACAGAGAAACCTGGGACAAAGACCACCTTCCGGCCATCATCCACCTGGACAAAGCCTAGAACAGCAATGCAATACTGCACTGTATCTCAAGGGGAGGCTGTGGAACTCGATAGGCAGAAATGTCTCGTGTTCTGATGCTATCAGAAAGAGAAGTCCACGCACATGCATTAATAAATACTTAACATCTCAAAACATGAACAAAACCAAACACTAAGCCTAAATGAGAACTCCCTTAACAGCCAAGTCAGATTTTGTGTTGCACTTCCAGAACTCAAGGCCAGGCACAAGAAAGCAGCTCTGTACCACTCTGGCTTTTCCAGAAGAGACTTAGTTGGATTTAAAAACCCACATCATTGGCATCCAGATCTACCTTTGCAGCTGCAAAAATACCATTACAAAGGAAGGCGTAAAAGGCAATGGAAGCTACAGAGATGCACAACATATTTATAGGAGATAAGACTAGTTAGAGCAACACAGATGGTGAGACTCAAAAAATGCAAAATCTAGATAGAAGCACATAAAATTATAAACTCATTACATTCCACTTGGCTTCCTGTGTGTCTCAGAGTCAATGTGAACCAAAAGCGTCCCTGCCTTCACAGAGAAAATTTCTCTAATGCAAGTTCACCTATAGTCACAACACTAAGAAAGATAGCTGGTGAAAATAAAATAAACTCCAGAAGTGCCTCGTGCTATTTCCAACAAATACCCCCACAAACTACTTCTGCTGTCAGCAGGAGAGATTCAATCTTTCTGGAGTGATATATGTAATGAGTTCTGCCCGTGCTTCTTTGGGAGGAACTTCCACAAAAGACCCACTCAGAAATTGCTGCTGAGAAAAAGAGCAAAGTGCAGAGAACATGCACCTCTCTGAACATCAGTCCCAAGCCTCGGAGGCTAGGAGCGAAGTTACCTCTTGTGCTGATCTGCACCATTGCTGATTTCAAGACAAAAAGCCTCACCTTTATCTTCAAATTCTTTCACGATGTCTTTCATCATATCTTGGTAGAACGACTCCCCTCTCTCTGTGAGCGTGACGTCCAAGCAGTTGTAGATTTTCTGGAACTCTTCAGGAAGAAAACAAATAGAAAATACTTTCATTAAATCATACAGTGGAAATTTTAGTAGCATATATATTTACTAACAAACACAGCAAATCCCTAAATATGTTTTCTATCTCTCGGTCAAGCTATCAGAGAAGGACTCAGACCAGACCAAGGAGACAAAGGCTTTAGTTGAACTCCTCCGCAGACAGGCCAGTCCCTTGGCTCATAACCCTTTTTCTCTAAACTTGTTATAGCATGGTGGCAGTGACCTCATTAAAAAAAACTAGAGGACGGTGAGAAAAACCACACCATCCATGTGCTGAGCTACGGCTGTGAATGGGGCAGTCACCTTTCCGAGACACGTCACAGATCAGCTCCCACGCTTTAATGAAGTCAGGGTCTTTGCTCTGCAGCAGCACCACACATTGGTAGGCTCGTTTCTTAAATTCCTCCTCTGTGTCAAATCTCCTCTTGGATTCCTATGGTAAAACACACTGCATGAAAGAAGCACCTGGTTTTTCCCTCGAAAAAGAGTAGAACATCCACAACACACTCCCAAAGCACGATCATCTCAGACCACAGGTTCTATAATCATTCCCCACATGGACAACTCGAGACCAGATACTGTAATTAACTCATTATCCGTTGGTAGGTAATTGCAATCATCTATTACCTGAACCTGCTTCTGAGCTGTTGACATAAATATCACAATTGTTTGCTACAAATACCTTGTAAAAAGCTTGGAGATCCCCAATGGGAGGAGAAACAGTTAAGTAATCTGGAAATTTGTCTTGCAGGTGAGCAATGAGCATTCCGAACTGGGTGCCCCAGTCTCCTAAATGGTTTAACCTTGAAGCAATTAAAGAGCACAACAAAAATGATTTCTCAAACATATGTCTTAAAACACAAACATTTAAAATACATATATTCTACATGAAAAAACACACAGGAAGAGAAACCAACAGCAGGTAAGCTCTGCCCCTGCTTCAGGGAAATGAAACTGCTGCCAATCTTGACTCCTAACCTCACTACACTTGCTCGGTTTCCTACCTTGCTGCACATCAAGGACTACTTTTTTACGTGCTCATAAAGAAGATCACTGCTGACTAAAGCACAGCGACAGTTACTGTAGAAACATAGCCAAAGAACCTTATCCCACCCAAAAAGCAACTCTCACCTCAACACATCATAACCTGCAAACTCGAAGAGGCGGCACATACTTTCTCCAATGATGGTGGACCGCAGGTGACCAACATGCATCTCCTTCGCAATGTTAGGGGAGGAGAAATCCAGTATCACCTTACAGATGGTACAAAAGGAAAATATGAATAAAGGCAACAGCCATTACCTCATCCCATGTGTTTCACGTGGATTCTGTTGGGTGGGCAGAGGGAGGAATGCCCACACTGCTGGCAGCACATGACAGCAGAGCAGCCCGTGTAGGACCTCAGAGCAGGCTTCTACCCAGGTCTCCACTGCATCTGCCCCAGAGGGTCAGGGATCAGTCGCAGACCCGTCTGGGTACAACATGCCACCCCCAGGGAGCCCTGGAACCTCAACATCTGGTACATGTGGGCCCCGTTGGTCCCCCCCCGTCCTGAAGTCACATAAATGCCACTGTAATGCCCAGCTGACATGGCCACCCATCCAACAAATCACTTTCGGGTGGAAGGGGCAGGACTTGAAAGCAGCCTGCAGCCTGGCACATGCTTCATCCATGCGGGTGCAAGATGCCCATCTGCTTACTGCCATCCATACCCTTTTCCTTTTTCCAATAGCTGGTGGTTGAACTCCATTCATTAATAAACTGCTCAGGTGCTTTGATACGAAATCCTTCCGCAGATGGACGTTGATAAAACCTTGGAGGAGAAAATCAGCAATGAGCATAGGAGCTGCTTAACTGCCATTTTTCCTATCTTTTCCCCTTGGATTTCTCTTTCCTCACACTGAGGACAAGAGCCTATAAGGTTATCTTCACTAAACAAAAATTTATTCCAGCAACAGCAGAACAAAGCTGTCACTAGAAGACAGATTCTGTACCCAGATTAAAAGAGCCTGTTTCACCCAGTCATGCCCTTTACTGCAGCAGAGTCTGCTTGACCACCCACAACTCCTTTTAGCACACTATCACTCAGAGCTGAATTCATAAAAACTTTCTTTATTAGAAAAGAAATAATCTTATCAGAGTTTGCAGAATGCAAAAAGTAGTCCTACTATCTTTCTTTTTTTTTTAATTAATGTCCTAAAATGTAGTTCCATCTGCCGTAATTCATGCTTGTAGGACAAGTGTTTTACTTCTAAGAGTTAATTGCCCAAGCCCCCTGCAGGCCTGTGCCACATTATCTTCATCTTTACACTTCTGCCCTAAGGAATATGAGCCCTATTTCTTCCTAAGTCACAGGGACAAAACAGATGCAGCAGTTAGTAACTTCCATGCTCCTGCAGTGCCAAAAGGGCAAGGCCTCCCCTTAGCCCTATAAGCAACAGTAGACATGCCAGGTCTTGAATGAGAAGGACACACAATTTTTCAGTAATTTTATACGATTGTGATCCCATACCTGTGCATTGACACTCAAGGTATAAAACTGGTCCTTTAGGGGTTAGGACCACACCAACCAGTTTAAAACAGAGGTAGATCTGCTGCTGTGGAAACGTAGGGGCTACGAAGCTCACCAAGCAGCAGCTAATTCATCTCATAACATCAACTGTAAATGAGAAGTGAGTCAAACTCAATTCAGCTCCATCCAGTATAAAATCACCCCTTCAGCTTTCTAACATAAAAGACTGTAACATGAAGTATCATACCAGGACCAGCAATTTCAACCTTCTCAATGCATTCGTTTGCAGGAATATGCTCTGTTATTTTCTCGGCGATCTCTCTCGGACTAACCTTCTGTTCCCTGGTTTTGAGCAGTATCTGAAAAACAAGAAGAGCCAGTGAAATTCAATCCTCCACAGCATTCCACAAAATCAAACAGAAAACGTAGATACTACTGTGTTAGAAGAGCCCCACGATCCTTTATCCTCATCACGCAGGCACAAACACACCAAGGAAAACAACTCCAGCACCTTTTAAAGATTAGATCAGCTCTTTCCACACAACAGAAGGCTAATTAGACCCAACACATTCAGCACACCCAAAGGCTGGACGTCAGATGAAAAATCTTTCAGGCCATTAAGTGCTTTGGCAAATTTTGATTTCCTTAAACTGACTTAACACTTTAAAAATCAAAACAGCCAGCACATCCTTTGCATTACTGCCAAACCTTGTTAACCCATTTCACAGGTATCTTCAGCTGTGCCAGGCCTCCTTTCTGAAGAATTTAAGTTGTCCCTGAGAGAATCACAGAATCATAGAATGGCCAGGGTTGGAAAGGACCTCTAGGACCATCAAGCTCTAACCTCCCTGCCATAGGCAGCACCTGCCAACCTCCTCATCTAATACTAGACCAGGCTGCCCAGGGCCCCATCCAACCTGGAATTGAACACCTCCAGGGACGGGGCATCCACAGCCTCTCTGGGCAGCTGTTCCAGCACTTCACCACTCTCTCTGTAAAGAACTTCCTCCTGACATCCAACCTAAATCTCCTCTCCTTCAACTTAAAACCATTTCCCCTTATCCTGCTATTATCTACCCTTTGAAAGAGTTGCCTCCCCTCCTGTATATAGGCTCCCTTTAGGTACTGGAAGGCTGCAATGAGGTTACCCCATTGCCTTCTCCATGGTTTCTGATTTCTGATTACAAGCTACCGAAACAAAGGGCATTCCATTCTTCCTTAGACTCAACCTGAATCAATAAGTAAGTAATAAAAAGCAGAACCCAAGCTACCAAGGACAGTCCTAATGCTGCCTGATTTTCCTTAGAGAACATCAGAAAAACTGCTTGTGAGGCAGCTCTCTTTTTCCCTCCAAACTTCCCACAGAGAGGAGCTGCAGTAACATGACTCAGGTTTCTGTTCTAGGTTATTCCACAATTCACCTGTCCCTTCCCCAGACCTCTCACACAGCTTCTTGCAGATCTTAGAAAAACACCCTTCAGGAGGATGCTGTGAGCTCTCCCCTTGCAAAATGCTACATTCATACTATTTCCTATATTACTGCAACTACTTGTTTCTGATGCACGGTTTTTCGTTCTTAATGTGGCACGTTTGAAAGCATTCTATCACCCCACTCCTACCAAAGCCAAAAAAGAACAATTAGATCTTGGTCAATTTAGAATCTAAGCTTGCTACTGCTGCTACATGCTAACTTGCAGTCTGCTGCAACATGTGACTTCTGCTTAGATGTTAGTCTGCAGTTCAGATCTGCCACACCACTGATTACTGCAAAATGGTTACGGCTTTGAATGGGCAAGAAATGCAAACTTCTGCAGGGATCAAATTATGTTACCCAGAGTGCAGACTTCAAGAAGAACAAATGCAAAACCAGACGCTAAGCATGTTCCACCGGATGACAGGCATGTGCTCTGAATCACTCCAGAAACAGCCACAGCACTCCTATTACTCTAAGGAACAGGCAGAGCTCCTTGCTCAAGCCCCTGGCATTAATATGCTAACAAGTTCAAAGGAAAACAATATGCATTTGTGTGGGCTGTTTCCACATCAGCGCCTGGAAGGGAGAGGCTGCTGTCTGGCACGTAGTGGCTGCCCTCAGTCAGATGATTCCTGCTCCTCTTGTGGTGAGCAATGCTCCAGCTCCAAAGGTAACTGCAACACGGTTAGATCTCCGACCTAACTCACTGCTCTCACAGAAATGACTGCGCTGCATCCACTGGCTCTGCTGCACTGATTACCCTGCGTGTGTCAGTCAGTACTCCCAAGCCCAGTGTGTCGCCATGCCTGCCAAGGAACAAACCCTACAGCCAAGCCCAGCACAAGGAACATTTACTCACCAGTACTGCTGACAACGGGGAACTGGTCGGACACTGAGTTATGTGAACAATGCTGACACTGAGAAGCCAGGACGGCTCAAGAATTCTAACAGCGACTTAATTGGGGTAAAGCAGCGGTCAGAAAAATGGCAGAGCTCTGAAAGTCTGTGTCGGTGCAGTCACCCAGCGCAGCCCTCTGGCTGCAGCCCAGGCACAGTATGCTAGCAGCGTGCTAACAAGACCAAGGGCAGACGTGTATTCAGGAGGCTGTTTCTGCCCTGGCACCGCAGCCCCAGAGCCTGCTGCCTGGCACGTATCGGCGCTGCCCAGGACACAGGCACAGGCACTGCAGAGGGCAGCCTGGGACTGCAGAACTTCATGTGTATTTATCTTAAGAACAAAAGTTGCTTCTGTTGAGACCGCTCACTGCAAAACCAAAGATCTCCAGTTACGAAGAGTTTATCTATTCCCCCAAAGGCAGCAAGGCATTGGAAGTGTGGACACTTCCTTCGTCTAAACGAGGCTGCAGCACCTTGTTCCTCACCTCCTCATTTCACTTCACTACAGTCCCTTCCTACTGAGCAATGCGTAAAGTGCCTCTTACTCTGTCTGGGTCCTCTTTGGCCAACACCTTCTACAAACCAGCAGTGCCCTACTTTTCCAAGCAACACTGCTGGTACTCACCAGGATTAAAAACCCCACTCCTTCCTTGGCACACACACCACAGGTGTTCTGTGAAGTGAAGCCATTGATATAGCTGCCCCAAAACCTCCATACATATCATAACAAAACCAACACTATTTCTAACTTCCGATCCATATTTCAACAGAAAATAAAGAAGTAATTAAGAAATACTTAATCATAAATAAAGGAATACAAATGATTTAAATCCTACAGACTTGCCAGTTACTCTGTGGCAACATATAACTCAGATATTCTCAACTCATTACAGTCATCTAAAAAGAGACATAAAGATCTGCTCTGTAAAGGTCAATGCTTTCTCGATGCCATTAGATATTCAGTGAATTCTCACCCCAGAGGGCTGAAACAAGCCTTAATCAGGTTCAATACTGCAACTGTCACCAGGCTGTCTACCATTGTGCTTCTAGCAGGCAACATTCCCACTTTTCTTGTCTTTGCAAGATCCCTCAGATTTACCTGTGTTATGCCCATGGCGCTGTTGCACTGATAATCCCCAAATTTGGGCTGCTGGCTCGGTGTCACCACTAGTGGAGGGTTTTCTAACTCTGGGTAGGCAGCCTGAATGGCAGCTCCAAAAATCTCCTGAAGACGGCTGTTGATATTAATCATGCTTTTCACTGTTTTACTTTGTTCCTCTTGAAGGCTCTGGAAAAACAAAACACAGAAAGCTCAATTCACAGCACATATAGAACAGTCACATCCTGCTTTTCTCCTTGGCTGCCTGGCAAAGCATGACTGAAAGATCTGGCTGACATCTCTAGGTACAAGAGCAACATATACAGCATGGAAATCATGAGACTCAAGAGATACATCTCCCTTTGAATATCACAGCGCAGACACTTCCCCTGAACGCAGTGCTGCGTTTTATTTCTCACACCAGTCAGTCAGCGATCCTGGTAAAGCAGCTGGGCTGCAGCTCCATGACCATTTGAGGGAGCACAGCGGGGGCTTACAAACCGACATTCTTCATACAGTCACGGTTTGTTTAAGGAACCAAGAAACATGTGAAGCACAATCAACAGTCAAAACGTTAGAATGCAGAGTCACGCACCACTAACTGCAACAAACCGACATCATTTATTTACTTTCTCTTAATGAGAACAGAACCACGTAATGCACCTTAAATTCTCTATTCCCTTACCTTCTGAAGGAAATTCAACCGATACTTCAGTTTCGCGTTTTCGTCTCGCAAGCCTTCCAAACTTGGGGAGACTCCCAAGCACCCAAAGTTCTTCAGATGCTCAATTTCTGCAGTTAGTGACTTAATCTCGTTTTCCTGAAAAGCAAATGAGATGGACACACAGTGGGTCTTGGAGAAAGGGAACAGCAGGTGGGGAGTGCAGGACTTCAGGTGTAGTCCTGCCTTATAAAGGTAACAACTACAAGCAAGTCAAGTAATTCCAACCATCTGCTGTTTAAAGGTGGTTTCTATTTGTGCCAAAAACATGGGTCAGTGAGGTAGTCATCATCTTACTAAGCTCACAACAGAAGCACGAGAAAGACAACAGGTAAGGCTAAGAAAATACATTCTTAAAAAAAGCATTTCCTCCAGCTTTTCCTTTATAATTTAGCAAAGACATCCAATGCTTCGATTCCAAATTCCCTGAAGCCTCCTTCAGGAGTTCAGCCAGTTCCACCACTTCCAAAGCTGGGCCACATTTTCTCTCCCAGAGGATGAACCCACAACCACGGATGCAACCTGAGCTCACGGGGCAGTGTGAGGCTGGCCTGCAGCGTGTGCTCGCTCCCAGCTCACGGCGTGTTTCCTCCCCTACTGCCGCAGTGGCTTCTTCTCTTAAAACTGCCATGGGAGAAATTTCAGGTGGACTTTCACACTCCAAACAAACAAGCTCCAGCTTTCAGCCATCCTTCAGGTTTGTGCCCTCCACAGCCCAAGAACTCTTTGCAGGAGCAGCACCCACCGCTCCCCTCGCCCCTCCTGACCTCACAGCCCAGGAGTAATCACACAGCCCAGCAGCCCAATGCTGCTGCAGGGAGCAGCCACTTCCTTCTCCCAGCCCCAAGGAACCCAGCTCTCATAAGCTTCTTCCCTGGTGTCCACCTCTCCTGTAACCTGTTCCACAAGGAGAAGTCAGGGTGCTGCTGGAAACACGTGGCAGCTCTAGGAGGCAGCTCCCCATCCTGACCCCTCATCTGACCAGGCTCTGGGCTATCAACATGCTTGCAGCAGGAAGCAGCTCAGGCTATTATTACAGACAAATATGCTGCCAAAAAGAGCTCGTTTGCTTTTTGCTCTTGGAACAGTTGAAACATTTTTTAATTAAGGAAACAAAATCTGGGTCATCCAATCTTCTGGCCCAGTATCTTCACCTGAACAGCAGCTCCCACAGGTACCAGCGTCACTGCAGATGCTCAAAACTTCAGAGCTGGGCCAAAGTGATCTTAAGATTGCTCCACCCAGATAGCAAGCTGGAAAGCTTTTGAAAAGTTTTGAGGTCATTCCTCATTTGCACTTCAGCTTCAATGCTTCCAGCACACCTCTTGTACAGCCCCAAGGTGTCCTCTGCCACGGGAGAACAAGCTGTGCCCTGCAGTGTTAGATGATGCAGAACCAAAGCTATAGCTCAAGCAGACCTGCTTCCAACAGCCGGCTGGTCTTTTGTATCTTATTACTTCTCTTTTGAAACCAAAGTCAGACCCTTTTGCTTTCATACACCTTTCCTCCCACTAATCCAAGAGAAAATATGCTTTCCTTATTTAAAAGTTCTCTTACTACCCTGACTTGGTGGTATTTCATACAGCTTACGGATCTGCTCGACAAATTTCCAGACTGAACTTCACATTAAAATAGCTTGAGAGATTTCTTCACATTATTTCATGGCTGTTTCACTGTAAATTTAAGTAAGCACTATGGCAACAAGCAACTCGGAGCAATGCTGGAGAAGCAAAACAAACAAACTCACCTACACTCAAAAAACCTAGAATGTACTTTAAGAAAAACACAAAGATCAGGTTCTACTCTCAAGGTCACGTTATCTGTTAAGTCCTGCATCCACCAGCTCTCTGGCTGCCTACCCAAGCATTGCTGCTGCCATATAAATTTCCCTTTTTTCGCTCTTCAGCATCTAATGCAGACGACGAATTGATCTCATTCAGAACCACTGAGCAGAAAGACTGAAAATCAGCTGGCATTACATCATGTACCAGAACAGAGGGGATGAGAAGGGCTGAGCCAGCAGCATGACCACAAACCCATCATTAAGATCACCTGAGAAAGTCTTTGCACACGCACATTACAAACACCCTTAATGACAACCACCTGCAATAAGCCTGCAAATAAATCTAGCAAATCACCTGTGAATGCTGGGTATTGTTAAACAGACATAAATCCTGAAACCTTCCTAAAAAATAGATTACTACATTAAAGCATGGATATCCCTCCTTTCCCGCAGTATATTCTGAAGGAGAGAATACAACAGCACTACGCCTCTGATATGCAAAACAAGTAACTGAGGAAAGGAAGGGAAAAGCTGCTGTTCCAGGAATAAAACTCTATCCCCTACTCTACCTGCACAGCCCTGGATGCATCACAACTTGTCAGTAAAGGGTCATACCTGATGACCACCTCACAAGAAGCTGCGGGAATTGCATGAAGCCATGCTGACATCTCCAAGGGCTCTTTGGTCAGCTGAGTACTAGCAATCTTCCCCTCACCTGTAAATACAAAAAAACTATAGCTTTTTCAAAAAGACCAAAATAATCCTTGTATTTTCCGTGAGCGTGTAATTCAGGCTCCACTGAACTATCACTGAACTTGTACACACTTCAGTCTTGGGTACACAGTGTTATTCCGCTGCATTAAAAAAATGAGAAAGCAAATGGCTGACAAAGCGCAGCAGCGTTAGGAGCAACTCTCTCCCTTTCCCTTCTCGCCACCTGCACGGTTTTATTGCTCCTCCCGCCTGCCTCACCAGCTGCTGAGCCGGCTCAGCATAGTGGCTGAGCACACTGCTTTCTTTGCAGACTCGCTCTCCTGAAGAGCTAATGAACCCTGCTGGCCCCCAGGGGTCTCCGGAGTTGGGACAAGGGCTCAGCCCTGAGACGACTTTCCTCTCAGCAGCTACAAAGGAAAACGCAAGGAGCTGCACACGTTCAGCAACCAGATTTATTATCTCAGCGTTTAACGGAAGTACTTCTCTTATGTTTAAATTGTGAGCTGAAAACGTACCGCAGCTTTGTCTGAGCACACGCGTATGGCAGGGAAAACTCACAGCTCGGCTGTGCAGCAATCCCTCATGCCCAGGCACGTCCTGGGGCACCGTGAGCAGCACACCTGCAGAAGGATGCGACGTTTTCCTAAAGCTGTCCGTGTACTCTACTGTTAACGCAAGCAGTGCTAACGCTGACTGGACAGCCTTTCATCTTTACATACAGCCCCTGGTAACAGCTGGCTCCATCCCCCTTCCCCACCACAGCGCTCTAGGGCCACCGCTCCCCTGCGGGAACACCCGGGGCTGCCGCCTCGCCTGGGCCAACCGGGATCCTCCGGCCCCGCGCAGAAGCTGCCCCACTCCGCAGCAGCGCTTTGGCTCTGCTCGTTCCCCAGAAGCACGGCCGTGGCAGCACCAAATACTCCGCCCGCTTTCTTCCTTCGAATACGAAGCCCGCCCCATAGCCCGCGGCTGCACGGTTCTTCCCCCCCCTCCACCCGAGGATCTCCGCGCGCCTTCACCACCCCGGAGAAGCACCCGGACGAGCCGCGCTAAGCGCTCCACTCCCGCCCCCACCTGCCGCGCCAGCCGGGCCGCCGCCTGCGCCACGCGTGCCTCCATCCTCCCGCTGCCGTAGCGGGCGGAAGCGGAAGCGGCAGCGCCAGAGCGGAAGCGGAAACGCCGACGTGAGAGACAGCGCCCCCGAGCGGAGGGGAGGGCGCCGCGGGTAGGAGCCGCGGCTGGTCGGGGGATGACGTCACGCAGCGCCGGTATGCGGGAGACAAGAGCAGGCGAGGAGCCACGGGTGTGCAGAACGGTTGCTTTATTCGAAAACCCCGCACGGAGCCGGGGGCCGCCACCCTCCGCCCGCGGCTTCAACGGGTGCCGCAGTCCCGCAGCCCTGCGGCGCACCGCGGCCCGTGGGCTCACGCTCCCCGTGCAGCACCTGCGTGCTTCACACGGCCCTCGGGCCTCGCTCACCGCACGCACGGCCGCCCCGCAGACAGGCAGCTGCTGCCGCACCGTTTCTCCACCGTTGCCGACTGCCGTCAGGCTGCTAAAATGCTGAGCTGTACAAAAGGTTTAAACAGCGTTATTTATGAATAACAGCACCGGATGCTGCTGCTTTTGTTCTTATTTAAAATTCTATTTCCCAAAAATACATTCCTAAATATACAAACTATACAATCTTGTCACTTGAATGCTGGTTTCTGTGATGATATACGTCAACCTGAAGTCCTTAAAACATCCACGCACTGACAGAAGCTCTAACGTAAAAAGGCCTCGGTACCTTCATATACCACATAAATAACTTCAAAACAAACAAACAAACTGCAGTTGTAGAAGTGTCCCGAAAGCAAATACTTTATGGTGATCACACGTCATCCGCAGAGAGTGTTGGAATGTTTATCCTGGGCCGTGTGAAAAATGCCATTTTCTCTCTAGAAGAAGATGATCACTGTTAGTGCAATAGAGGTCCCGCCAGAAATGTGCATCATCAGCATTAACATGTATCCCACCATCTGCCACCACCAAGAACAGCAGCACACCCTCTCTCGAGCTACACCTTTTATGCACACGCCACAGATCCTTGCAGCTAAACCCACAATACTGATGTAATTAAAAAAAAAAAAAAGCCATTTCAGAAAGGATCGTTATTAGCACGATGAGTAATGTTACTTAAGGAAGCAAAGGACTGCTTCTGCATTAAAATAATGATTTGCATGTTTGGTGCCAGGCGGGGAATGATTTGGACTATTTCTAGCTGCTTTGCATTCACATGCAGTGCTGCAGTTAATTCTGACTTCCAGATTGGATTTGAAAATTGAATTGGTTTAGCAGAACAGTTCACTACTTGTACAAAAAACAGCTGTATCAGTACAGTAATCATCCACAAAGAAGGCAGTCCTCACCCCCTTTACCAAATGATCCATGATTACCTGAATGACTGCACTTCCAAAGGCTCCTTCCGACTCTGCCCTCGGAGCCGGTGAACGTCCTTGGCAGCAGCTCTCATCATTTTATCAGCTTTGAGCTCGCACTTGTGTTCTGTTTTTTCCACCTAAAAAAACCAGAAGAAAGCTGTTTGTGTTTCCGGGAGGAACTGCTCTATTTGAATAAATCTGTAAATACAGCAGTTTCACCTGCAGGTCTGAATGGTTTGAAAACTGCTCACACTGGAAGCAGAAGCCACAGAAGGTAAATCGAAGGCTTGTCAACCACTGTAACCAGGAGAGCTTTTTGTAAGGTCTTCTTCAAGCCCCTCGCTAAGACTTATGGCTATCATCTGTGTCTTCTTTGTATCATGATTCTATCATGATTCTTTCAGTTTATGCAAGAACATGGTAATCTATCTTCCAAGCTCTATCCCAGAGGGCTTTTTTTTTTTTTTTTTTTTTTTTTTTTTTTTTAAATCAACTACATGCTGCGTCATCAGAACTTAAAATATTTCTGCCTGATGCCAGAGGTGCTGTGATAAACTAGGAAAGCTGAGAAGCAGCTCTATGTACTGGGGAAAGGAACTTGTAGATGGAGTAAGGTTAAGTGCTAACCATTGCACACTGCACCCTACTGTAGCTTGGGAGGCTGAACTTTACAGAACAGATGGGATTTGTGAGTTTCCATACTTGCACCTGAACTAAGACAGGAAACCTTGTGCTGCACGGGTTCAGGAGTAACAGAATGCCGCAAGGAAGCTAAAGACAAACTCCAACAAGGTTAGGAGAGAACTCAGCTCAGGGGAGTTCATACATCCATGCTAGACGTACACTAACTAGAAATGATCATCATCTTAACCTCATGATCATCATGCACAAGTTTTATTGAGCCATCATTTCTCTTAGGAGAAGTAGATTTACATGCTATCCTCCTAACCTTTGTATTTGCAGGCAGGCAGGCACAGACTGCAGTCTGCAAACAGAATCTGAGAACAGCAACTTCCATCATCAATAGCTTGCTGATGGAATCGTAAGTACAAGACACGAGCGAACGCAGTGCTAAGGTTTAATTTCCAGGTTGTCTGAAACCCCATTTCTCAAATCACACTTCTCAAATGTTAAACAAAATCCAAAGGCAGGTATTACTTACTCGTTTTTCTACTAGCCTCAGCAGCAGTCGAAATCTCTCATCATCCTTCACCCACTGCGGTAACTCTTTCTCACCCTGACTTTGAGCTTGTTCTAACTGTTCCTTCAGTTCTCTCAGCACAGAGATCTCCTGAACCAGCCGCTCGTGCCAGGTTTTTGAAGCCTGCAGGTCCAGCTCCAGGTCCAGTGAAGTGCGAATCAGGCGCTCTGTACCAACGGACTTAATTGAAGGCTGAAAAAAAATTTATGGACAAGAGTGAGAACTACCCAGAGCTCACTGAAGACCCAATAATTTTATGAGACTGTTCTTGTTCTTGCAATACCTCTTAGTTAAAAAAAAGAATCTGTCCTGAGATCTGAAGCTGTATTCTTTTTACCTTCTTTCCCAGCTCATCACAGCACAAGCACTCAATGCTATTACAACAATAAACACAGCAGAAAAATTTTTGCTACTCAACTCTACGATGGGAGATATCAAGAACAATCTTTCTAAAATGATTTCTCTAAGCAAACTGCGAAGTTAAACAATCCTGTCACATTCTGGTATTTCAAGTAAATTATCCTTAAGAAAAGTATCTCACATGCAAAGAAGTTTCCGAATGAAAACACTTGGAAACTGATTTGTGTTTACAAAACATTCTCCCTTTTAAACAGTTTTCGCTTCTTTTCTTACACATCTGTACTAGACAAAAAGCAAGCAGTGATGCTTTTACCCGTTTCACTCTGACGCTTCGTCTCTCCATTGCATTTCGAACAAAGGGGGTTTTTTTGGATAGCGTTGAACTGTCACTATCACTGCGATTCAGCTGAAAAATGGAAGTGAAAAAACATCCATCAAACATACAAGTACGTACTCACGTTAGCAGCAACATCACAGTATAAGCTGTGATGTAAGCAGAACTTCCAGGTTTTGTAAAGACTGCAGTAGACACTGCCCCCCCAAAAGACTGAAACTTCTGAAGTCAAAGGGGAAGAGAAGAAAGCAGTGTCAGGACTCGGTAAAAAACTGAGACTGTGCAAACACTGGTATCATTCTCTCATTAATGAAAAGCAGTATGGTATAGATCCAGGGCTGCATTTTCCTTACCCGACACACATACTGACTTTGTGGTCCCGGTGAAAATGTTTTGGAGCGGATGATGGTGCTACCCCTGACAAACTGAGTTTGTGGTGGATTTGCTGCTCTTTTGTCTTTTGGACGAACTACAGCAGAGGATTGTGCGAGGCTCTCTGTGTTTGTCTCTTTATCCACCTGAAAGACAGATACTGCGGTGTAAAATGCCAGCTCGCCATCTTAGCAGTGACATACCAGGGCTGTCTGGCAGCCACCTGTGATAGATCTCTGCTTTCAGCCCAGAGGCATCGCACTAAAAGCCAGATGCTCTTTAGCCCTTTTCATACAGTGTGTTCTGACACTTCACTCTGAACTCAGCAGCTGCTACATTAACTGTATTGCTCCCTAAGGGCTCTGTGTCCATTGATTGCTGTGCAACACAATTGAGTCCAATGAGCTTTGCCTGTTGGATCCAGCACATCAGTGTGAACCAGCAATTTCGCATACAGAAAGTGAGTTACAATTTTGAAGACCACTCTCTTACCTTTTGTGCATCTGCAGCAAATACAGGTATAAATAGCTGTACCTACATGCACAGAGAGCAGATCTAGAGCACATTAATTATGCTTCTGAGAATGTAGTAACACTCAGAACCATATAAGGTCAAAGCCACAGCCACATATTAATGAAAACAGTTTCCATGAATAACAAAAGAAGGCGTGAAAATACTTATTAACCATGGGGAAAAGTGGTCATGCAGTTATTTAATATTTCAGTTAGGTAAGCATTTAAAAATCAATTATGAGCTTTCAAAAACTGCTGTAGCTCTATAACAGCAACCCAATCAACTAAGCAGCAGCAATTTCTCCCTTTCAACTGAAACCTTAAATAAAACAAGAGCTCCCTTAGCAGGAGATGAACGGAAAGGAGAAAAATGTTGACATCAGACAACAGAAAATATTCCAATAAGAACAACAATTTTTTTGAGTTTCTAGAAGTCAGAAAATCTTTTGTTTGAAAGAAGAAAAAAGCACAGCTGATAAAATACACAGCCTTATGTGCAGTATCACAGGATAGACAATACTGGTTCAGCATAAAGGACTTTGGGGTAGCATTACACTTCACTCTTCAGAGGAAGCATCTGGTGCAGACCATTCACACTAGCAATGCCTTGTGGTTGCGTAAGTAAATCAGGTTGCTGCCCAGTGAAATATGAAAATGATTATTTTCAATGCCAATCCGTGAGAGTTTTTGGTAGGAGAAAGTCTGCACAATCAAGCTAACCACACAAACTCATACCTGCTGAAAGTCAGTTTCCCAATGTAATTTGAGTTTTGGCCATAAACAGAATAAAAATCAAGTACAGGTACCTCTTTATTGCAGACGGCTGCGTCTTCAGTGTTCATAACCAGTTCTCAATCATTGCCTCACCATGGCTTTTTTTCCCTGAGGGTTTATTCCTTTTCACATTTTAAAACTAGAGTGAAGTATGAACACTGCACATGTAAGCACTTAAGAGAAAAGCAAAGGAAGATTTCATCCTCAAGTCTTCGGATGGTGCAATCAAACGGGGGCTGCTCAGAACACTGCATTAAACAACAGGAAGTTTAACTCAAGCTTTACCTTTACTGCCATTTCCACGTGAGGATGGGAATTCAGACTTTCTTCTGTTTCCCACAGCAATTTTCCAGCACAGAATTCTTCCTCCTCTTCTGCTTCATTTTCACTGATCTCATCCAGTTCTTCCTGCTCAGCAACCTCTTCATCTTGCCTGTTAAGAAGAGCTTCTGTTATTGAACTGGCCTGTTTTGTACAACATTCAGGTGTCCCAGAAGGGGGTTACTTCCCGTAAGCTGCTGAACAGAAACTCATCCCTACAGCAGTCAGTTGCACCTGTTGCCAGTGGTTCTGTAGCAACTGAGATTACACACACTGAAGTTTTATACACAAGAGAATAAGGAAAACTATAGTGAAGCTGCAGTAGAAGATGACCACTGCAACCAGAACCTTGCATTCACACTGATCTTGCTATAAATGGAGAAAGTTCAGGGTTCAGCCATGTAGTCTGAGCTTAAGATGAGTCCATTTCTTGGGATGCAACTAATCTTAGTTTAAGAAGTGATATTGGAGAAAATGGAAGCACTTTTTTAAACATGCTTTTCAGCTCACTTGAACTCTCTGCTGGCTTCTCAATCAAGTCCATTGGTCTGGCTTGCATTTTTATTTCAAAAGTAAGGCTCCATTAATAGAATTTGAAGCTGAACAGTGTAAGCAACCACCAGAACTAATACTGAAGCAAAACCATCCACCATGCAGCGGAGCTTTCAGAGGTTCACAGTACATTCTACCAAAGAATGAACACGGTGCTATCGTAACTATCTCTAAGCTTTGAGCTTTGTTCTAATTTCCCAAGCACTATCTCCATAACAGAAGAAATACAAAATTCACGGCAAGATGGAAGCAGGTTTCCACAGATCGGTATCACCTACTTTTTTTTCTCTGCACGTCAACTTTCAGTCTTGAATCCCCAAATGCTCTGATAATCCCATGATAACGAGAACAGTAGAATGCTACCTACCAGCCCTCTCCACTAGTTAAAGTGGTTCTGCTTTCCTCCAGTTTCTTCTCCACAGCTTCCAGTTCAACAGCCGTCTGCTCTAAGAGTGCTGATACGGAGTCCTGAGGAGAGCAAGAGGCTTCTTTTAAAGGTAGCACTCTGACAGCAACACACCCAACCTTTTGGCCAGAACAGCCCTGCCAGCTGTGTAGCAGGAGAAAGTTGTAATCTCTACATCCACACTGCTCAAGCAGCTCATTACATGTCAGCATACAGTCAAAACCACTAAGTATACCTGGTCCAGCTTTCGCCAGTTTTGCTATCTGCACAGCATGTGTGCAACTACCAGACTGAGCATATTACGTTCACGCTGCATGCCGTGCACACAGAAAGGGTAAGTGTGTATTCTCACTTGCCCAGCAAGTTTATTGCAGCAAGGTAATCTGTCTAGTGAGAAGAAAGGCAAAAGCTGACACACTGCTTACATCAGACTGCACACCATAGTCCTCATGCTCCACAAGGTGCAGATTTCAGTAAGCAGCTAGCCTGGGACAAGGGCATATCTGTAATCACTCTACTATTTTGCTGCATTTAGTAACATTCTAAACATAAATACGACAGACTTTGTTTCTTGTCTATTGTAAAAGTCCTTTCTTCAGCCACCCCAAAAGTACTATTGAGAGGGTTTGTAAGAGATTTCTTTGATTTAAGGAGTTCTTACTGTTTTATCAGTGCTGGATATTTCAGAATAAATGTTTCCTTGTTTATTTTTTCTGTTTTGCTTCTGCAGATACTTAGAACTCAGGAGGTTATACCAACGGGTTGATCTCTCTCCAGATCTACATATTTCAGCAAGGCTAATTTGTGCTCCACCCTATTTAGAGGGAAAAATAGTTTTAGTAAAATACTGAAATGCATTAGTACTATATACCAGTAAGAAGAAAGCAAAAAGTCAGGACTACCCGAGTTTGGCAAGTTCACCAGAAAGAAAACTTGCCCTGTTTATCCCCATCATTTCAACAGCATGTGAGGAATTGCATTATTAATGTTTTATGCTTAATTATTTTAACATTGGTTAAGACTTCCAATCCAAATATCAAGTGCCTTACTACAGGTCCTGTGTACAAGTACTAACAGTCTTGCTGCAGCTGGGATAACTTACAGCCACAGCTTCAAAATAAAAAGGAACAGGAGAAGACTCCTTTCAAGAGACCTGCAAGGCTGACAAAAAATATCACTCTTTCAGACTGTGATGTTATAGTTCTGTGTATTCCGTTCTTCACCTGCCTTCCCTTTTTCCCACCTCATATTTAATAAACAAATTTACAACCAAAATAAAGCTGTTCTGCAATTAGTTTAATTGGCGTCTGAGCAGACTCCATTTCACTAGCACAGTTCAACAGACTGCACACTGAGCACACGTCATGCGATTAATGTGGTCCCATCAGGAGCTCAGGTACAGTAAGACATTACATGCTGCCAGACAGGAAACCTCTATTTGGAAAACAGGTCTTTTCCTGACCCCGGATTTGCTTTGCAAAGCAGGTGAAGGAAGAAATGCAGAACCATCATAAAACATGCACTTCTTTCCACCATAGAAGACGCTACAAAACACTTGCAGGAGAAAAAAGAATTCTGTAACTTCACTTGCTTATATCCCAGTTCGACACACTCTACTCGTGTTCTAGAGTATATTACTCCAGAAACAGTGGCATTTAAATCAAGTTATCCAATTAGCACTGAACAAAAGGCTGGTCTAACAAGAAGGGGCTACGTGCCTAGGGAATCACAAGCACTCAAAACAGCAGTTATGTGATTTTTAATAGTGAAGCTCAGGGTTATAAAAAACAAGACTCTGGGAAGTTGCCACAATTCAAAGTTTAAAAGTTTGCTCAATTTAGAAAGGAAAAATCAACACAGAAAATGTGCTGAAATAGATGAATACTAACCAAACATTCTTCAAGGCGAGATTTATCTACAGTGCAAACATCAACTCTTAAAGTCTTCTGGCGTAAAGCTGGGTAAGAGATAGAAACCCAAAATACTTCATTGTACATGAGATTGTCTGAAACTTCCAACGGTCTCGTGCGAAACAAGCAGCTTGTGCTTTCCAAACAGGGCAGGACTGCCATGCGAACGTTCCTATTGCAAAAAACATGCTGCAGTCAGTACTGCTGGACAAGTTTGCAGTCATCTCCATTGCAACAGCTCCATAGATCTGTAAGCAAAATTCTTCCTGAGCACGGTGAACATGATTGTCCTATCCTGCTGTTTGGAATATTAGTAAACTGAGGAAAGAAAAGGAACATCTCATCACAAAATCAGAGACAAGGTGGTGTTAGTTGCTGTAGGTTTCATCTCTCTGAATCTTGTGATGGAAGATCACGGGATTGCTTCACACAGTGGTTTACCTCTGCACAGCCTGTCACTAAAGAGAAACTTATATGACTAAATTTAAACTTATATGACACACTAACATGACCCTTTAGTAGAAACAGCAGTGCAAAAATCAATCAAGCTTATGTCAGTTTACTCACTATACAGCTGAATTTAAAAGTTATGCCTCGAATGAGTGTAGTGGAACCTGTGCATTTCCCTGTATATGGATGCATCTGTGCACGTTTCCAAGATGAGTTCTGCAGTAGAATGACAGCCCTCTCGTCACTTGACATAGTTGCTCTGGGTGCTGCAAGAGTTAAGAATCTTGCTGGCCAGTGTTAACCCCAGCAAAGTTTGCTCTTGTTAATACAGACCTTTGAGGAGAAAGTTGCATCTTCCAATTTGAGTACAGGCCTCATAAAGGATGTGACATTATGAAACTCATAAGCATTTCAGAAGGGGTACATTTTTTTGAATTATATATATTATTTATATATATATACACACACATTTTAAAAGCGTGAACAAAGAATCAACATCTGCTTAGCTCCTACTGGAATCTAATACAAATACATCAAGTATGTTTATTTCACCCACTTACACTTTTTGGTCCTGTTGTAACAGCAGTGCTTGAACATTACTCAGCTGGATAACCAGTATTGCAAATTGCTTATTTTTTTCATCATATCTGAATTGAAAAGACACAAAAAACCCATTAGAGAAAAGTCTGTCACAGATGCCATGAATGAGTGTTCCACTTCTTTCAACAGTACTGGAAAAAGCATTACACACTTAAGACAAAACTATAATGGGAACATGGCCTGCCTGTAGTTTATAATAACATCAGTTTGTGTTACATGAAATCCTGCTACAAGAATGTGCAGCGTAACTTTAGAGTTCGTAGATACAATGCACTACAGATTTGTTACCACACTGATTTTTTGGGGATCTACTTAATTGCTGTATTGAACTAAAACCTTTTGAAAGGCCTTATATAATCAATCTAATACAAAAAAAAGTTGCATGCAGAAATACTTGATACAAGTACCGCAAAGACATTATGGGTAACCATTGTTTCACTGTTGATGGCCAAGTCATGGTAATTTTACACTTCTTCTATTTCCTCTACTAATAAATCACCTTCTACTGAATCATTTAGGGACAACACTTCTGTGCCTACCCTCCTATGCCTTACCTGCTTCTTGTGGGATTCAGGTATGGCCAATGATTACCATTTACCCTCATCAGCTTTTGCCCCCACAAACTGCATACTGAAGGAGACAAAGGGAACCACCAAAATGCTTCCTGCAGTCCAGCAATGTCAGTGCTCCAAATGTTACTTTGTACTGTCATACCACTATCACCAATTGACTTCTAGTGACATGAAAGAAGGCAACTGGGCCAAGGATCTCACAGAGATGAGTGTAATTGTCAATGACAGTACAAAGAGAGTGTTTGTTAATACCAGTGGGATAAGGTAAATATGGTAAGTAAACAGAACAAAGCATAAACTTGAATATTCTTTCTATAGGAAGGAAAATCCAGTAAAATACATAGTGCTTACCTCATTGCAATTTGCACTTTAGCTGTCCCAACTGTTTCTGTATCATCACTGTCAAACAGCATCACTTCTGATGCACACGGTCTAAGAGAAATCAAAGACAATTAAGGGCTTAATTTCCCTCTTATTGAAGGTGCTAACACACAAGCAATAGGAAATCTTTTGCCTTCCATTCGGGAGTTGAGCATATAGACTTTGTAAAACCAGCATCTAGAAGAAAGCCCAATTAAAGAAGTTCAGTCACCCTTAGAGGTATGTATTATGTATTGCAGTCCTTATCAGCAGAAAGTCATATGCCTTCCCCTTTTGCTGCCAAGAAAGCCACATGACAAACTGTGCAAAGAGAAGGCAGGGAGGGCTATTAAAGGGTTCCCTTGACAGGATTTTATTAAAGGCAGCTGACTGCCCAACAACAGAAATAAGACTTAACAGTTAAAATCCTATCCTGCACCACGACAGCAAACATTCTCAAGTTTGATTAGATTTAAGTCATTCCTTTGTTTCTTTAACAAATCAAACTTCCCTAGGAACATTAAAAATAACAGAGTAGCTTGATAAGTTTTCTTTATAGTAGCCACCTGCATAGTTTTTCCTCCCAGTTTCTCCTCCAAGCTTTTATGAGCTGTAAGTCCCAACAGCTATATTCACCATCTAACTAGCTGAGAGACTACCCTGTAGCATGTTAAGACAGGATCAAAGTGTCTCCCATATTACTTGGCAATCTTCTGCATTTCATCCACAGAGGACAAATGTATTGTTCATCCTATGCTCACTATTTCTTACAGGAATCAAAACAACACTGCAGCCATTACAAAGGTTGCCAAGTCAACAACCCAAACATTAAGTCACGTAAGACATGAATACACACGGGATGCATTCTCTGCTTCCCCCCCCATTCTCTCTCCTTCCCTCCCTCCCCTTGCCACAGAGTTTCCTGCCCCATGGAGAGGACACAACAGCCCTAAGATATCTCTGAGTGATTGTTTGACGTGAAACGACAAGGTCTAAGTTACAAAGCATTCCACAAGGGAATAGTCCTGTGAACATTGATTACTCATCTCTCTGGAGGATTCATTAGTAAAATGGATGGGAGTAGAGATCAGCTATTTTTCACATCAACAAATTATATACAGGAAAAAAAAAAAAGCCCCATAACATATATCTCTGTCAATAAAAACAGTAAGATAAGTCGTGGTAGATAGAATCAAAACAGGTATCAATCAGAACAATATCTTTCAGTGTACTTTTTGTCAAAGCCCTCCAGATAGCTTTAGCCAGCACTAAGTCCAGAACACCAAGAGAAGCAGTAATGCACATATCATTCCTAAGGTAGGTTCTAAGAGATAAATATCTGCACGAGTCACATACTGAACCCAAAACACCCAGAAACTGCATCACAGCTCAGATAGCTATAAGGTGCTTCTTTGTTCCTCCATAGCATACCAGAGGCCTTTCAGGCTGAGGGCTGTCACTGTCACAGTAGGGCTGGCTGGCAAGAGGGGAGCATTACACCTGCCAGATGGCTCTCTGCTGTCACAGCTCACCGGTGGTTTCAGAAACAGATGAGCTGTTCAAGCAGTTCTCCATGAAGACAGAAGTGAAACCCTTGTTTCCAGCAATGGGATACGCAAGTCATGTTTGTAATCCAGTGCAACCTGCTTACAGTTTTGCTTTTTTCAGAAATATTATAGAGCCTGAGGTCGGGAATCTTAGTCATCTAATCACAAAAAAAAAGCCATCCAAGCAGCGCCGCCCCAGCTGAATCCTGTGTGCAATGCTGAATCGTTAGCTTCTTCCTAGAGAAAGATCTGATGTCTACCTTTGCACAGAGGCTTCATACACCCCGCTATCTCCAGCAACAGATTCATCAGACACTGCAGCTGACACACACGCCACCTTCAGCGCTGTCCCTCCGGCTGCATTTACACCTATCAGAAAAGCACAGAAGAAAACCAAAAACAAATGTTAATGATAATGGTCTGGATCAGAAGCAGCTTTTTCCTCATTCTCCCCTTGAATTACATTTTTTTTCCCCACCCCTCTTCAGGTAAACAACAGCACATTTCTGAACACAGACAGCACAAAGACAGGGTGACTTGTGCTCATCATCCAGAGTGGAATTAGTACTTATGGAGAGGGCCAGACTGACTTGGAGGGCACACAGCTTTGAGACAACCAGAGGAACAGCATGTGGCAGCAAGGAGAGCAGGAGTTGCACAGTCAGTGCCCATTTAATACCTGGGTCCTGCAGCAGAGTGCCCACAGATGGAAGCTACACTGTGCTGGCTGCAGTACCACGGCTGCCCCAAGTACCTCTGGGGGTACAGGGAAAAGAAGTGATGATGCTTCAGAGCATTTGAAAGGCAAGGAGGTATGCAGGACAAGAGGACAATGCGTAGAAGATATAGAGCTTCTAAACTCCCAAAAAAATTACATCAATAACTGATAAAAGAGCTTCTTCTGCAAGTGAGCCTTGAGCAGGTACTAGCCCTTCTGTCCTACCACCACAGAGAGAAGCAAGGAAGGCAAATACTGGTAAGTGAGCTCTGGCCAGGAAGGGATTATTTGAGGGGTATATCCTACCTGGAGAGCTTACACCATGTTCAGCCTCAAGGAGGGGGGAAAAGCAAGAAAATATACTCCCATACCCCTTGACCAACTAGGTTAGCATACAAAAGACACAATATAAGTTTGGAAAGGTTATCTAGATACACATGGGGAGAAAAGTTACAGGACTCGGGTCAGCAGACACAGAAAAACACAGAAGGCAAAACAGAAATGGAGAGAGGTAAAGCAAAAAGTTTTGCATATGGATGTTGAGGAGGTGGTGCTGGTCTCTGCTGTATGGGAACCACAGGGTACACAGAAATGGCACAGAGCTGTGCCCAGGGAGGGTCAGAATGCACACAAGAGAAAATTTATATGCAGCAAGGGTGGTCAAGCACTGGAATAGGCTTCCTGGAGGAATGGATGTCTCACACCATCAGCATTCAAGAGGCATTTGGACAATGTTCTCATTAATATCCTTTAATATTTGGTTAGCTCTGGAGAGGTCACACAGTTGGACTCAATGATCTTTGGTACGTTCCTTCTAACAACTATTCTATTCCATTTCTTGTGCTACAAAACAGGGAATGATGCACACTCAAAATTTTGGCAAACTTTGCAGGCAGAACTTCAGCCATAGGTCTGAGAATTGGGTGTGCCAGAGCAGCTAATGAGCACTGTGGCACATCCAGCTCATCCCCCTCCGACGCTGGCAGGGCCCAGAAACATGTGCTCTGTGGGTGAGGACGCACCGTGCTGTCACACAGAGAGCAACAAACCCCACAGCAGAGGTGTGAGGACACGCTCCTTCTGTGGGATTTTTGTCTTTCCAAAGAGATTCCTTATGAGGACCCTGAATCAATCTATTGTTTCCATCCTGTGTTTTATTATCAAGCAGATTTTTTTTTTCCCTGCACACAGTTACATAAAGCCCCATAATTAAAAACAGATTTGAAAAGCACCGATGCAAGAAGTGTGCAAGTTCAACACAGGATTGTAGACTGATAAAAAACTTGTTCTACAATTATCAGTAGATGGTGCTGCAGGTAACATCAATATGTTGCTCATGTGTGCAAGTAATTTGGGCCAACTCATCCTTTTCTGTTGACAGTAGCACCAAAGGATGTTTGTTTTTTTTCCACCCGAAAACACCCACAGAACTGCTGGACAGAAATTAATATCCAGACCTTTTCCCCAGAGGTCAAACCACACGAGTAAACTTTGCCATCCATAACACAGCAGCTCAATCATTAACAGAAAGTAGTGGAGATGTTTCATGCTGGCACTCAATTCAACCCGTTTGCTCTCACAACATGTGGGAGGGCCCGGCCCCTTGTGCTCCCCACACCCTGGCCCCGGTACGTGAGAGGCCAGGAGTATTTCCTCTTCCTTCCGCACTGCTCTGTGCCCTTTCTTCCCTGGTTCCTCCCCTGCTTTCTAGTTGTTGGAGGTTTATGCATTGCTCCCTGAAATGCCAATCCAGGAATCTTTTCATATTAAGCTTCTTTATTAAGAAGAACGCTGCAAATCGGTCTCCACACACTTAAGCTCTTTTTCTCTTTTGATTACCAGTGCCATTTAATCACTTCAACCCAGAAAGCCTTTGCTTTTGATAACTCCACCTGAGTATCTTGTGGTCAAGGGCAGTGAACGAATCCTCTCAGTTTCCCAACGCACACTTCTGATCCTTGGACACATCTCAGATCTGCAACAGTTTGCAATCACTTCTTTTCCAGCCCCTTTTTGGCTTGCTAGCTTTGCAATTAAGGAAACTTAAGCCTCCCTCTATTGGAGGCCTGTTTTGTTTTTTGCTGTTTTCTGGTGTCTTTTTGGGACACCTTCACCCAGAACAGGAGCCCCTGGCACAGGCTAAAGTGCAGAAAACTGATGGGTACTGAGATGTAGTTGGGGAATCTCAGAAGCAGAGATTCCCTGTCTGATGTTTCAGCTCCCAGCTGCTCTTGAGCTCCAAGATAATTGAAATCCCACAGGAAAAGGCCTCGGAAGAAACAGGAACTTGTGACAATTTGAACCTGCTGTGTCTTGTTTGGCAAACGTGCATCTAAAATGAAAGCAACTGGCAGAATTCTGACTCATCCTTACCCCAGTAAAAAACAGGGAACAGAGAGCATGCACAAACACCAAAAATATAGCGTGTACACAGACATCAGAATGCTGAAGTGTAAACCTGAATAAAGATGAAGGGGTTTGCTGAAAATGACACCATGCACCCATCCTTCCCCCCCTCACATTTCCTGTAAACCACTCAGACACTTTACGACTCACACATGCACACTAGACCTGGAACTTTTTCATGTAGCTAATTAATGCAAAGTTTGGGTATCTTGTTTTAAACTGCATGATTTTGGAGAGATATTAATCAGAAAAGCAAGTTAATGGAAGTTTACTGGCTCTACTCCCTTCTTAATTCACAGGGTGGCTGGTAACACTTGCTATGTTTTTTTCCCCTCAGTTTTTGTATTTAATTCATACAAAAAACGTTAAGTTTTCTTTTCATGCCATTTCCTCTTTCATGGGCTGTCACTGACACAGCATAACAAGAACTTGAAAGTACATGCTTTGCACTGTCCTCATTCCATGCCATTTCCTCAAAGAACGGGACACCACCAAATTCCAAGTTTTGCTATTAGTTTCACCTAAACCACTCAGTTGTCACTCAGGTAGTAGAAGAAACCTTACATTATTAGCCTCAGAAGTGGCAGGGATTTTTTTTATTTTCCTTTTTAAGAGGAAACAAAAGCAAATCTTTCAGATCCATGCTGTTCAGCTCTTCTTAACAAGAACATGTGAGCATGCTTTTGCCACGAGGCCATGGACTGACCACACAGCTGCAGCCACCTCATTTTGGGTGCTATACCAGACTGCCCACAAAATGCCAGAGGAGTAAAATCTCGTCTCATTATTGCCCTGAAATAAACTACTTATGGTGATTATTTTGTCTGCTGACTGGGTAACAGTAATAATCGCTTAATCTGCTTAACACCTTAGCTTTCACTTCAACAGCCTTGACAAATCTTGAAGAGCTAAAAAGGTTAGAACTAATCAGTGTCCTGTTCTAATAGGAATAATTACTGTTTCCTACTCAAACCCATAATATCTCCTGCTTATAGGAAAATAGTAACTTAAAGGGGAAGCTCTGCACTCATGTCTTTTACCATATTTTAAATAGCACCAGCTTTTCTAATGGCAACCATGACAGAAGGAAGCGATGACATGGTGCTAGTTCCTTTATTCACGTAGGCTTTTTTTATGATCCCGTACAAAACTGAAAAAAACGAATGGCCCTTTCATAACTTTATAGCCAAGGAGTTCACACTGCCTTAAAGCTCTTCTTTGCCACACGCACAACTCAAGCTCTTGGAGTTGTTTCCATTGGGTTTAACCTAACTGCCAAGACACCAGCTTCAGACAGGCCCCAGCTCATGGCATTAACTGCCACTTCCTGCTTCCCCTCCACCACAGCAGGGCCATCACTCTAAAAATGGATGAATATCTCCCAACCACATACGAGCCATATGTATGCATCAGAACATTCACACTCTTTAAATGGCTTATTTTATCATGCTTACAACCTGAACACGTTTTTGTTGCTAAGAGACCACCCACTCAAAACAGCAGAAACTTGAGCACAGCCTTGACATGCCTGCTCAGCTAACATTAATGAATTCACTGCCACTGATTTACTGGGATCCAGAGTGAGCTGTCATGCACGCTGAAGTGGCAGGGAAGGATTTTGATTATCATTTGTCTGCTGTTAAGCGGAACGGCTTTCCGAGTCATCCTCAGATCTCACCCAAAACATTTTCATCAATATGGCATTATCTGCCTCCTAATGTCAGACCTAACACAATAGACCACAGTCTGAGTAGTTAAGTGCCTAATTAATCCAGACATCCCACCACTGAAATTTATATTTGTGTATACGTACAAGTCGCTAAAAACAGTCTTCTGGATGAATCATCAAATTACTGGTAATTTTGTGCACAAATTAAAATACCAAGCCTTTCTCCCAAGCAGGATGTACAAAGGAATGCACTGTCCAACACAGGTATCGAAATGAGAGACAGCTTTTGCGACACTTGCTTCGTAATGCCTTCTAAACTACATTAAAATAAACCCATACACATGCACAAAAATGTTCTGTTATCATACCTTGACCTAGATGTTTATCTCCTGCTCTAGGCTCTTCCAGTCTACAGTTGCCACTCCCAATGTTTAGGGTGATTTCTGAGAGATGTGTACTTATCTCTGTCTCATCAAAATCCATATGGCTTGAAAAGGCATCACCAGTAAGGAGTGGGTCTATCACCAGTGGAGAGCAAGGTGGGGATGGAGAAGAGAGAGATGACCTTGGAGATAGTGATGTCATGGATTTTGGAGTACCAGACAGCGATCTCAAAGCCTGTATGCGACTGGTGGCATCTGCTTTGTGAGTTTTTGTGACTTCATTTTCATGAATAGTAGTGATACAGCCTGATGGCCGAAATCCAGTGGCTCCTTCCAAGAGCAAGTCAATCTTGTTTTGATAGTCTGAGTCCAGCTGCTCCAACTGCTCCATGTGCTCACAGTAGAGGTCAGTGAAGCTGGCAGAGGTGGATGAATCCTGGCTGGAGGTGGCAAGAGATCCTCTACTAGATGCAAGAGAGCCAGGGCTGCTGCTTGAGGAGAGGGAAAGCATGCTGGCGGAGAGACTGAAGGAGACAAGTCAGAAAACAGTTATGTTGTATTTCTTGACTTCTGAAATAGACACTAAAATATCTCCAAGTCTCCAAGCGCAGACAGTGCATTTTGCTTTGTCAGCTCAGGCCATATGCATTAGCTCCATCTACCCCAATCTAGAACCACAGCCTACCCAGTGGAAAAGTTAGGCCACTTTTTAATAAAAATAGAGTTCACGCACATTTCTGAACTCACCATTAACATTCTCCTAAGAACTCCTGTTCAGCCAAAGCAATACTAAAATAGTTTTGAAGCAATCAGAAATTAGTGACAACATTCTCCTCCCACTTCTGTTTGCAAAAATCTGTGGTAGCTGTTAATCTCCAATAACCACCACATTTAAAAAAAAAAGAAAAAGAAAAAAAAAAAGAAAAAAAAGCAAGGTCATGCAAGCAGATCGAGTTATTGCATCCGTCTGTCCATACAGAAGAAAGTTTCTATCCACCTCAATCTTGGAGCTCAGCTCTGAAGGACAATACCAGCTGCCTGGAACTTGTCCTCATGGCCCACACAACATGCAGCACTTTCCAGAACACTGGAAGGATTTACCTGCTGACGTAATGAAAGGCTGCTACATGGATTCCAGGGCCATAAGAGCAAAGGCAAGAATTGGGGCTGAACTATGAAATTAGTCCTCACTAATTATTTTTCCCTAGAGACCCAATAACAAAATATAACAGTAAAATTAGTTTTGAGCAAGTGCTTAGACCTCTGGTACTGACTATGTATACCATCTTTAGAAATTCCGCTTCAATCAGTTCTGCTGCTTCAGATAATAAATACCTTGTTTACTGCTGACTGTTTAAGGACCTCTTAATTGTTACTTTAGATATGGATTAGCTATTAAAAATATCTCTGTATATGTGTGAGTGGTTTAGGCTTAAGTTGTCTCACAGAAAAACAGTGAGGATGTTATTAAGCCTAATAATTCATTATTTACGGGAACAAGCTAGAAGCTTAATCATAAAATTATACCTATGACCTTACAAGAAAAAGAATCCAGTATAATTTTGGCACAGAAGGTCTTCATTTTTATGACAGATGTGCACTGCACCACATTTGTTAAAAAAAACCTTTGGATGAAACAATTGAGATGCGATAAACATTTCTGCATTTTAGCAATATATGTAAATCTGTTAAGGGCTAATGAATCTAGAGGTCTTTAGTACTTCTCTACAAAAACGGAGCGGGTTTCTTTGTTTGTTTCTGTTCTAAATTAACTTTGTCCTCATCAACCAACTGGGCTCGACTTCACTTTGTGCATACCTTTGAATGGCAGACATTTCGTATTATAGGGTTAATAGCAAAGGCTTATTCTTATGAAGGAGCATGCCAAGAACACTGAGAACACAGTTAGGAAAAATTAGTTTCACATGCTTCTTGGTCACCTCAAAAGATCCCTGATCAGCTAGAAGAAACCAAAATGATGCAGCTCCACTGCACAAGAACATCACAGATAGCTATTCTCCATGGTGGCTTATTTACAAATCAGTCTTGCACTATGTTTTTTTTCCAGTCTTTTCGGTATCATCTTCACAACATGAAACAGAATCCAAGTGGAACAGAAGCTACAAACAGAATAAATTCAGTACAAATAGAAAAAACCTCAACCAAAGAAAAAACCCCACCGAACACTCTTTCTAATCAAAAGGCTAAAGACATAGTTGCCACTTATAAAGATTTGACTTTACGGCTTACAGACATGCATTTGTCTCTGAAAAGAGTAATTCCACTGCTTCCAAGAACTACAACCTACATAAGCAGACTACATTAAGATTACAGAAATATTTCTGTATACCATATTAACCACAGCAGCATTGGGGTAACACAATACATTGCCTACGTAGTAAGCAACAGCATACTTGGAATCGTAACACAGTAACACATATTTACATTTTTAAGACCCATTTCACTTGCTGTGTTGATATTAAGCTGTCTTTAACATACATACTAATAAAATAGCTCCAAATATTTGCGAAAGAAAAAAAATCAATCACTCCTAGCCGGTCACCTAAGACTCCTATGTCAGAAACAAAAGGGATTGTTGGAACTCACTTTGTTCTCAGAAGCACCATTGCAAAGACACTTATCGTCTTCTAAATGCCTATCTAATTCGAGTGGGGCACATAATCCTCAAGGTTCCTCTTTCTACTGACTACAGGAATCCCAGGCATCTTAGGCAACTACTTACCAGGTCTTTAAAGATCACTCAGCTGAGAGGTGAAGTTGTTAGCAGAGAAAGGGCAGTTACACCACGTGCAGTTAAAGAACCTACAGCTTCTGTTAAAGGTTACATACCTCTTCAGCTGGGTGTGCAACATGGCAACCAATCGTGTTGTTTCTTCCAGTTCTCGGACTAGCTGATTTCTTTTGCTATTCAATTTCAGTCTAAGAGAAAAGAAAAAAGATGATCTAAAACAGCATTTGCAATTTAAAATGAAGAGTAAAGGGAAATTCTATTCCTCCAGTGAAATCCTACTAAAGTTAATGACTGTGTACAACATAAAGGACAGAACTCAGTTAGGATGTGCAGTGCTTACCAACTTCCAAACTCTTAGAATGAAGAACTCAATCCTGAAAACATTCCCAGCAACAGAAAATTATGCATCATAATATGAAAGTTAATGTTTCTTAGGATCAGGCCTCACAAGAAGTCTAACAGATTTTGCTTGCCATATGACACTGAGTTCTTATAGTCACTGGGCTAATAAAGAAGTGCTTTCATTGGCTTTCAGTAAGGCTTATACGATTCAGTTATTAACCATCTCATTATGACTTTACATGAATTAAGGGAATTTAAGAACATCTCAGTTTTATTTCACACCTGGACTGTTTGAGGCACAATGTGCAGTTAGGTGCTTGTTCTCTAATTTAACAGGCCTTCAGGCACGAAATCCTTCCCAAGAAACAACTTATTTCTTCAGCACACTTGAACAGAACCATATTCCTAAAAATCACAAATGAAAATGTTCATCTTGCAGCATTGCAAAGAAACATTTGGTCAACCATAGATTTTTCATGCTGGTGAAAATCCTGCAGCTGAGACTCCTAAAATTTTTCCAATACGATAAAACCATAAAGAGACGACATAGAAAATTTGTGTAGCCTTGATACTGAGCACGTAGAGGAAATGAAAATAGAGACAGACAAATGAATGCAGTACTCTTATTCCACATAAATTGAAGAGACTGTGACTAAAAATAGCATTGCCATGGGCATCCACATTAATACATCCAGACTGTAAAGCAGCTGTAGGCAGCACCTAATGCAGCATTCATCCTCAGTGTATATTCCTACTGCAACAAAAGCAAAATTAGGGAGGATAGCTCTCATTTCTTTCAGCTAGTTCAGATTCACAGGACAGTCCATCTATCTCCCACAGTCCTGTCAAGTACCAATTCCTAGAGAAATCCCACACAAGGGTGTTCTGAACAAACTGAAATTTTTTAAAATTTTGAACTTTTATCTGTTGACATTTGCATGCTCCAGAGAGCAAAGCAACTGCAGCAGCTGCTGTGAGGAGCTGGCTGCATATAGGAACAACGGAGTAAGTTATCATTATACAAAGCTGTTTAGAGTATTTCTTACTTTTTCATACAGGATCAATTTGGAGGAATGTGCCCAAACAAGGACTCCCCACTGGAGATTAACAACTGTAGTCAGTTTCTTTTGAAAGATGATTTCAGAAATGGCCTTATTCAAGGCTAAGAGCACAGTGCTGTTAGTAGCCAGCCAGGAGGTACTGCTGCTTGTTCCCGATTACCCCCTCCAACGAGGCAAGCTCTGTCCTACACCCAGAGACCTACCTCTCAGTTAGAGCTTTGCTTTGAGTGTCTCTAGCAGCCTGAAGATCTTCCTCTAAGCGCTTTCTCTCCGTCTCCAGTCTCTCTACCTCTCCTCGACTCCATTTTCTGGGGCTAATAAATCGCATTTCTTTTAAGAGTTCCTCTTTCTCATTAATTAATATTAACCGATCCCGCTCAGAATCCAGCACGCCAGGCCAGGCCTCACTGTCAAGCTTTGCCAGTTGTATTTTCAGGTTTCCTATTCTGCAGGCAAAAGAAAGAAAAAAAAAACAACACAATTATTCCAGGAGAAGTGTTGGAGCTGCTGTTCCACGGATGCACAAAGATGTACCATACCAACCACATCTTCCATAACAGTGAAGAATCTGAGCACACAGACAACTCATCTCACTTTTATGCCCTCTTTATGGGGGTGTTTAAGCGTGGCTATGACAGGGGGCCAATATGCAAAATGGGATTTTAACTCATGTTTACTTCCAATGGAAAGCCAAGGCTCTAGCTAACTAGGGGTTTCCATCAGTCAGGGAATAGCATTCAAAATTCCAAATTAAAAAAAAAAAAAAGCTGTCAGATACATTCTAGAGGTGTTTCACACACCTTCATGCCCTCGCAGTGCTTAGTGTGGACAGTGTCACGCAGTAAGTATCCAACGTTTACTTGGTTTTATCAAAGACAATTCTACACTCCCTACACTGAATTCAGACAAGCTGGTAAATATCTGATTACTCAATAGTTTAGAAACAAATTCTGATTTTACAATGCTGAAGTTAATCACATGCATACACTATTACAATAATACAACCACTGATTCAACACTAAGCTTGATGAAAATATTTAATAGCTAGGCTTCTTCTGGCACAACACGATGTGAGAAGTCAGAGGCACTACAATCTCACCTAAATCCAGAATCACTTATTTGCATAAACACCGAAGTGCATTTTGATATAACATATCGTTCCAGAGTTCAGGAAGAAGTCAACTGCAACACAGATCTGCCTGATGAAGCTGTTGTTAAGTTCCAGAAGAGGATAGCAGAGCTCACAGCGGCTGAGGCAGCAGCTCACCACAACTATCTGCCCATTCCCTGTTTCCCAAGTATCTAAGTTGCTCTAACAATCACCTGCTTTGCAATGCAACAGAGGCACGCAAAAAAACCTGTGTGGGTCTTGGATCTGATGGAGTTACTGAACATAAACTGGGCACAACAAATAGTTATGGTTACTAATCTGGATGATTCTTTCCAGAATACGCTTTATGCTACAGAAGTGCAAAACCTAACAAACTCAGTGTGAAGTGATTCGAGTAACAGAATGCAGACCCGGACAGCAGCAGCTACACAATGGTTGAACAATGGCCTTGAAGAATAAAGCTTTGTCTCCCAAGCTCCACATGCCAAGAGAAACTTAAGCCCTACAGCAGCCTGTAAAATCAAGGTGCAAAAATTAGGCTTGCCCAGACTGATCTGCCTCATCCATTACAGGAGATGAGCTAGAGATCACATTTCTGAAGAGAAGCCTCATTTTTTCTGTCAACCCATCTCCCACAGCAGGTTACTTATTCTAATTAAATGTCCATAATTGTTAGATATTCAACTCAACTAGTTTTATGTTTTCTTAGGAGCTATTCTATTTTTGAGCGCCTGATTAAGTGAAATACTATGCTCCAATGAAGAATTAACAATGGCATTAATTCATAATCCAAGAATTCCTCTGTGCATTTTGAAGGAATATGAGTTTAAGAGGATTGTCTGGCATTAATCTGATCACTTCTGGCATACATTTGCATGGATATGGCTTTTCCACTGGAATTTGTTCTCTATGCACTTCCATGTCTAGCAGTTCTGTTACACTAACCCCAACTTTCACCCTGCTCTGTATATGGTCACTTTTCCTCCTTGTCAGTTTGTCTAGTCCACTAAGACAGTAACATTACAAAAGAAATGCTTTGTAGACTGACATTTGACTGAAAACTTCACCCTTCAGCATCCTCTGACTGAGTCTGGACTACATAACCCATGTGCCATGCCAACTTTGCATTGCAAGGAAATCAGCAGTACTGGGCTGAAGTCACTGCATAATATTTCTGTGTGGCTACTAGTATAAAAAATAAACAAGCATAAAACTTCAGTTATTAAATGATTTATCCACTGTCACATCAAGTGCTTTTAATTTTTCCCTTTGGGAAAGATACATGAATATCTTTATCTGGTATAAGCATAACACGTAACATTTTTAGTCCTTTTGGAGACCTCATGAAGTACACGCATCTCCAGAAATGTGCATGTTAATATACACCTCCCCAGATCACTTCTTCAGAAAAATTCAACTGGAAAGTGCACTCGAAAAAACTGATTTGTGAAATATCCACACCACTGTTCCAATGCTTCAATTGACTTTAAAATATTCCAGTTTAGGAGAATACAGAATGTACTTTTTAAAGTCCAGAGTTATCAACAATCACGTAGCACCCAAAATGAAATTTTAGCTGCTGAAGGAATTAAAGCAGTGCATGGAGAGCAACTGATATACAACTGAGTTAATATATTATGTCTGAAACTGCACAGAATCTGATGACACCTATCCTTCCAGCACTGCTGCAGTAGCTATCTCCTAGTCAAGATGCAGCACTGACATGTATTTCAGCGTAAGTCTATGATTAGTTTCCAAACCTATTAGCCTAAAATTTGTCATTGCAGTCGTCCCTAGTTCCTTCTGTGCATGTTTGACACGATCTACTTTAGGGCTCTCATTGTTTCACTAAGCCATGAAGGAAAAGGACTTTGTGGTAGATGAGGAAACACGCAATTGCACTCTAATTGCTCTGCCTGGAAAAGTTCAAAATACTCCCTTACATCTTGTGGCATTAGTCTGGTCACCTGGCAAAAGCTGTCTACTACTGTCTCTTTTCAAAATCATCCAGACCTTATAAAATACCTAATATGACATCACCTTGATCTGAAAGCCTTAAGTGTTACCTTTCCAGACAAAGCAGAGCTAATAGGACAGAGGTGTTGCTACCATTTTGTTTCCCTTCATAAAACCTGTATGAGTAAACTGCTCTCTCCTTCAGTTCTTGAAACATTTTAATATTCCATTTTGGAGACAGGAGATGCTAACACATCGTAAAGAGTAATCTTCATAGCAGCAGAAGATTCCTTGTTAGTCACTATATTCATAGTACCGTTTCATCTTAAAACCAGTTATGGTGTTTCTTTCTGCAGCTCCTAATGAAGACTTTGCCAAAACCACAGTGCTCTGACAGATGGAGACTTTTTCATTTCAGCATTAATTATTCATTCCCTTTCAGATCAATCTTTCCTCAATGCTTTTTTTAACAATGAAAAAAATCTATATATTATCTAAGAGAGACAAGAGGTATTAAACCTTTAAATGTAATGCTGTTGTACGTGCTGCTTCTTTACTTCAAATGAAGTATTAGCCTGCTCTTACAATGTCATTTCTTTGTAAAGAGTATATTCATTTTCTCTTCACATTCATTTTACTCACTTGCTCCTTGGAAAAGATACAGGCTATAGAGAGAGCTCTTCATCTCAATCTGAAGATGCAATGACTGTAAATTAAACTGCAGTCCTGAGAAAAGCTTAAAAGTAAATAATTTTTAACACTGAAACATCCTGTTACATCTGGAAGATTAATAATTTTACTATTATTATTGATTTAAATCATAGAATTATTTTAATCTTATGGTAGATGTTTATCTTGGTTTGCAAAACAGTCAATTCTGACAAACTTTCCCACAAAAGTTTCAGCTCCTGTCAACAGTGGCTGGTCACACACACTCTTTGACAACTACCACAGATACAGATCAAAATTTATGCTGCTGAGAAACATGCATGCCAGTACACTAAGATGAGAACACTATGAATATTCTCAGCCTTAAGCCTTGTATCTGAACAGCAACTAAAGAAAAAATTCTTCTCTTTGCAAATATCCCAAGTACTGATTGTTCCACACCTTTAAAGTTACTATTCTGGAATAGGCAAGTCCCTTCAGAGCAGTTAACATCAAGAACGCTACTGCTGATGGCTACACCTCTCAACAAGGACTAGCCCAGCCAAAGTCCACAGAAATAATATTGCTTCATGGTTTTTTTTTCATTTAAGAGTGGTATCGATCCATTAAAAAAAAAAAAAAAAAAAAAAGGATCTCCTAGTAAGCTGAATTAGCTCTTATCTGTACTAAAATAAGATACAGTCTAATTTTGGCAGAAGTTTTTTAAGTAGGTTCAATTTTAAAAAGTCTATTCTCCATTCATCTCAGATCAGAAAACAACAGTAAAAGCTTACATTTTGTCAGATAAGCAGACAAGCACTAAAATTGTACTCATTCAACCACGACTTGGTATGCAAGGTGTGAACGCAATATTCATTTCTTCTTATCTGACCTGAAGCCATGTAAACATTCATTACATTTTGAATAAGGTAAGGAGATGCCTTTCAGTACAGCCTCCTTATTTGGAATGGAATGGGGAAGCACTGGCAATGGGCAGCAAAGCCACTTATGTCCTCACAGGTGTGGCTAAACTGAGTTCTTGATGTATTAGTCACTCCTTAGTAATTTCTAGGATGGATATTTATTTCTTAAATGATAACGTAAGCCCAGAAAACGTGTTGCCTCCCTGGTTCAGAGATCAGCGTATTTATTTAGACTGAAACCCAGAGATACTGCTAAGTGGCATCTTTCCTAGTGGAATACAATTTCAAAATAAGCTGAATGACATTCAAAGGTAAAACAGACCATAGAATTACCTTCTCTTTGCTTCTTCATATCGAAGGCGCAATCTTACTTTCTCAGCCAACTGATTATTGCTGCTGGTAATAAACTAAGACAAAACAAAATCAGTAACTTAGTAATTACTCCTATTTTGACATTTTCTGATGACGCTAATGATGCTGCAAGTTACACTTTCTCTTATCAAACTAACTCATCAGTTATTGTAGTTATACCAATCACAGAATGGGAAAATATTTTCCACAAGATTCAGCAGCTCTTTTGCCTCATTCACCACAGTGGAGTTCCTTCTGCATGCATCTCAGGCTCCTACTTTCATGCACACACGAGTAGTTTTGAAATCTTAAAGTTCTGTGACATATTTGGTTTTGGATGAAGTCTTACTTCTGCTGTTAAGTCTTGAAAACAAATGATGTCTTACCATGGCCAAATTGAAGAGCTTTAATCACATGTGAGGCCCTGATTGAAAACGGTCACAAACATTTAAGTAATGGCTCACAAGAGAGGCTTCTGTGATGACTGACATAACACACAGCGCATTCTAAAGCACTGCTCAAACCCTCGCTGAGGCTGGCAAAAGCCTGCCAATTATGATCTTGAGACTGAAGGCTTACGTAGCACTCGCAACGCATGTTTAACAGCATCAAAATATCAGCACGTATGTTATCATTCTTACTCATTAACATTTACAAGTTGAAAGCAAAATGCATTCTCGTAAGAGAACAGTTCTCATTAGAGTTTAGTCCATACACAGCTACGGAATGTTTCTTGTCTAGTAGCGTATCACTTATGAAGAGCTTGAAGTAAGTTTCACTTATGAAGTTTAAACCAGCAGATCATTATTTCATAGACACTCACCCATGCTTGAAACCTTATTATGGTAATATTATGGCAGTACTATTCCAGTTCAGAGGAATGCTTCCACATGCAATTGGTTTCTCACTTGTTACTTACATTTCCTGAAACATCCGTCTGGGAGCTGACATCCAGATACTGCCTTGGTAACGAAGGGCTTGAGCTTTCTAAGGACACATTGCTGGCCCACAGGTCTGACTGTGATCCTCTGTCATTCACAAAGCTGTCTTTTAACCTGGCTAAACTCTGAAACCATAAAAATTCATCACATGAGCTCACTTTCACTCAAAATACCTTGGCAGCTATACGCCTTGGCTGAAACTCTGACTGTTCAGTGTGTACAGTCAGACCCTGCAAACACGAGAGCATTAGCACACTCTCATGCCCACATGTTCTCTGTTGGGAGCCTGCTGGAGGACACAGACCAAATGGGCCACTGTTTTTTTAAGGCTTCTGCATATTTGCTCTTTGACAGCAGAGCAGACAAGATCAAGAAACCCTAAGACAACAGCCCATCTCTAACCAAGTGTTCACTACTGTCAGTTATGCTATTTTGTATTTCTTATTTCCAAAATCTGAAGATTAGGGTCACAGTCCAGCCAAAATATAGAACTACTTTAGATTAATAAAAACTAAATGACATGTAAAATCAAAATAATTAATATAAAGTTAAATTTAAGTAATTTAATAGGGACAAAATACTACAAAAGCTGCTTCAGTACCTGAATGAGGTCTTGCTTTTCTTTCTCCCCCGATGTGATGGCCTTCTTGAGAGCTTTCATTTCACTTAAAATGGCTTGTGCTTCATCAAGTTTGTAGCCACCTTGAGTATCAGACATTTTCATGTCAATACTGCGTAGAAATTTGAGAAAACATACAGTAAGCTAACATCTTAAATTAACTGCATTATATAAATCACCCTAGACATACATCTTGACAATCATTTTTAAGAAAACACACTAAGTATGTCAAAAGACAAGCAGTGATGATTGGAGCTCTTTGTTCCTTTTAAGCTACTTCATCAGAAGTACATTAAACATCGAAACTCTGATTTTAGCCACGCAATTGCTTTGATTCTTTAGGGAGGGAAGACATGAGGAAAAAAAAACACCCAAAAAAAACAGTGTTCAGACAGACTTCTATTAATTACCTTGTTTCTAAACCAGATAAGTTAGCTGTATGCTAACTGCATTATTTTAAGGCACAGACCTCACACACTGATGTATTTAAGGGTACAAGCTAATCACAAGCCACTTCATCCTTCCCTCTTCTGAAAGGACCATTTACTGAAGTTGGCACTTGAGAAAAAAACTATAGGATACTAAATCAGTGACATTACTTAATAATGCCATGTGTGTATTCACAGAGAGACAAGCACCTGAAGCTTGTCCCCACCCCAATTTTTTCTATTTTACCTATTTATCTTTTTCTATCTTTCTGTATTATGACAATAGGCTGTACTGTATACATATTGACAAATACCGAGTACAACAGAATGAACCAAGATACTATCATGAAGTGTAAAAGTAATTTCCCCATGAAGTCAGTTCTCATCTAGCTAATCACAGATAGACACAGAACTGAAGGAACTAATCCCATGGCTATGAGTCGCTCATGTGCCTAAAGATCTCAGCAGCAACATATCTCAGCTTATGCTCTTCAGGCAGCTATTTGTAAATGTAGAAGGGGATGTACTACAAGCCAGAAGTGTTACCAAAAGTAAGACCTTCAGATCCAACTTACTTCTTCAGAGTTTGAAATCCATGCTCTTTGTACTGGATTTCTTGCTTCATGTGAGCTACCTCTCTCTTTAGTTTATTGACCTGTAGGAAGTTGGTGCATGTTTAGAACAATACCTCACATGAGTATTTAGGCACAGAAGTATCCATTCAATTCAAATTTTTTTTTTAGTGTAGACAATATTATCTAAAAAAATTTCACAGATAATCACTCCATCAGCAACTAACAGCTGAATGCATACTCTCCAGGACATTATCAGTGTCTAGGGATTTATCCAACACCCAGATGCCACATCATTTAATCAGGGGCTCAAGAGAAGCTCCAACCTCATAAGCAGAAAAGGTGAGAAGAAAAAATTGAAAGCCAGGAATGAAACACATGCTGATTTTACTCACTGATGTTTAAAATCTTTCCAGTCATTAAAAAACGTTAAGTATCAGGACCAGAGTTACACTGCAGTGATACAAACCATCCTCCAAGATATCAAATTAAAAGGCCTCTCTGCATGAGTAACACAGCAGGCCGATAACACATATTGTAAATCCACTGACCCTACAGCTTGTTTTATATTCTTCCACAGAGGCCAGACTGACCTACTTTACTTCAGTCCTTTCTTCTTCCCAAACCAAGCTCTGCATGAGGGAGCACGCTGCCACTGCTAACAATCTGCACTGAGCTCTCCACAAAACAGCTGCCATTCTCTGGAGAGAGCTTGTAGCTCTCTGGTGCTGCAGCACACTGAGGAGAGAGCATGCAGTTAAATGGAGCAAAATGTATTATCAGTATACAAGGAAGTCTAAACTCCATCAGGAAAACAATTGTTTCAGTCTAAGCCGGTAACATTCGAGAATTCTGGTAGTTTATCTCCTAGATAACGAACAGCAAATTAGCTCTTTCAACTACTTTTGAGTCACCTTTCAATGTTTTTCATGAGGTTTGGAAATATTTGAAGTTTGCTTGTGGCAAGTGAAAATCCACTTGCACTTCTTACCCTGGATTTCGTAGTAGCAATCTCTGCTTTGAGGATCTCTGGGTCATACTTGGAACTTGACGATGAGCCAGACAGCACTAAAGCAAAACAAACACTAAATTTAGCAGCTTTACTATCCTCACCTACTCTTCTATCAGCCCCACACTACGAATCTAGTTTACTAGAATCTCTCTTCTCACCTCTCGCATTTCCAAAAGCATTTAGCAGAACTGAAGGGAAACAGCTCCCTTCAACAAGCATAAGGATTTTTTTACACTTTCTAGCTGTATAATAATCCCTGAATATTCAGAAACAAAGGAACATGAAGAACAAGAAAGGTGATGCCAGCCTTCTCACAGGCTTGAGGACATAGCCAATCATCCAATGTGTCACACTGGATTAAATCAGTGCCCATTAAGAGCAGAACTCTCTTCTCAGCAGCGGTTAAAACTCTTATGCTTCAGAAAGTACAGAAGTTTCCCAGTGTGCAATGTTGTTAGAAGCAGCTGTAGGCAAGGGAGTTACTTTCATCCTTGAAGCCATCATCTTAGGCCATACAAAAACATGGGAAAACATTACTAGTTGTTTGGTTGTATTTTTACAAATAGCACCACACTAATGCAATTCAAATTTGTAACGTATTACTTTAATACACCAGTCAGTACTTAGGTGGAGACCAAAAAATACCAAAAACTTCATTTCAGACATGACAGAACCCTATTCAAATGTTAAGAACCCTTCAACGACAAGGCTACTTAAATACTTTCTGACATCAGGCATAAGATTCACCACCTTTAATATATAACCCAGTGAGAGTGAAGAGACAGCAGGGCAGGGTAGGGGGCTGGTTCTTTGATGTGGCTCCTGAAAACAAAGTTTACAATAGTAAGGATTATGAAAAAACATTCCTTGCAGGAAATACATCCTCCTCTGGACATTTTCCAGTTCCTAACCAGTAACTGCAAGCAGAATCTTGGCCTTCTATAAACTTCTCTGTACCTTTTTTTTTTAAGCAATAGGCATTGAGGTTTCCTGCTGTGACAGAATACAGAGTAGAAAGCAATGTTCTTCATATAGAAATACTCCACCGGTGCTTCCTTTCACTTCACATATTATACAGACTCCTGAGCATCCTAAGACAGTCACTAAACTACCTGGGACGTTAAACTCCAAAGAGGCCTGAGAGTGCTACTCAAGAGCAGCCTTCTGGCCTTGTTTCTGTATTTTGGACAGGTGGATCAAGGAACAACACGGAATCTCATTTTATCCTCCCCTTGCATTTGTTGAAGGCCATGCTTAAAATCTGTACACCACATCCAGTCACCAGGAAAACCACAGTAATAATGCTCATAATATTATCCTTTAGCAAATGGGTGTTAAACAAGTCTTGCTTAGTTTCAAAAGCAAACACACAAGTAACTTGATACAGCATAACATACCAAAGGGCTTTATTAGGGAACCAGCTTCAAGCATTTTACTCTCCTAGTGAGATCTGACTGAGAAAATCACTTGATAGTACTCACAGCTGGTCTGAGAGCCCAGTTTGTGCTCCCAAACATCATGCAGCTGCCGGTATTCTTGCTGGGCCAATTCAAGCCTCTGCTGTTTCACTTGATAGATCTCCTTCTGTGCAGCAATTGCCTCTTGGGCCAGGATAAGATAGTCCTTCAGCATATGTTCCTGCTCCCGCCGCCATTGCACACGAGGATCTTCTATCTGTGTGGTTTCTTTAAGAGAAAACAGAAGGAGGCAAGATTAATTAAAAAAAAACAGGTCTGTATTGCTGCTTGGACAAGCTCCACCATCTATGACAATATTTTAAAAATGCTTGTGCCCCTTCTCCCAACAAAAAAAGATTGTAATAAGGACACTTACGTTTTCTTTTCATCCCCTTAGGAAGTGACCATTGATTCACAATGCACTGTGATGATCTCTGCTATTCTGACTTGTACAGAATAATACAAGCTGAAATCAACACACAACTCACGACCACATCTGCTGTCGATGGCAACACGTTTCAGCCTCTTGAAACACCCATGCAAGCATATGCCCACACACACACTAGAAAACTGACATTGAATGCAAGGCTTATCTTTGTTGTACCTGGTTTATAACATTTCTAATGAAATAGCTCTGCTATTTCACTGATAGAAAAATTTTCTGAAAACTTCATTGCCACGTGACTGTAATTGCTTTCATATTATCAAATACAACTCTACCTGTCCTGTTTGGCTGCAAGGTGTCTGTTATTAGCAAGAGGGAATAAAGCCTTCACACTCACATTCTATAGGTAAGTACAAAGTATTCCTAAGTCACAGAGCACGTGTGAAAGCACCTCATATTACTTTATATAAACAGCATCTCAGGAGGAGAGTAAACATTTCCCTCACCAAAAGAAAGCACAGCAGTAAATCACTGCAGAATATACGAGGTAGAGTTTGAGATAGATTTTTGTTGGGTAACACAGGCAATGCAGTCATGGCTAGCTACATCACCTTCATCTCCGTTACCCCAAAACAACCAATGCATTACTTTTAAGATTTTTAATCAATGAAGAAGCATAAGGGCACAGACAAGTAGCTTATGTCTGTGTACCCTGTGTACCCTAATATCAATACAGCAAATTTGGTATTTGCTTCTATTGTGAAGAAGTGCCCCAAATATTTTCCATTTCTCTTTCAAGGTTATTACATGTTCTTGCTTGGTGCAGGTTCCAATGCTCATGTGACTAAGTGCTATAAGCTGTCTGAACTACAGCACATGAATAAGCATACCTAGTCACCACTCCATGAATAATGAATGAATAGCTGCTTGAAACTATCGGAGGGAATCTAATATGCATATCTTAAGAGCCTCTTTAAATATGTAGTTAGAGCAGTCACAGTGGAAGCTAGGAGCAATTCTTCAGTGAGTCAGACATAACACTAACACTGCAATTTGCAGGACTTAGGCAAGACAACATTTTGACAATAACCCTAGAAGCAGAAATCAAAATGAAGAATTCTACACAAAGGATGGACACTGAATGACATTTTCACAAGCTTGTCCACGGAGGGGAAAATTAACAGGACATCTCAACAACACAGCACTTCAAATTACATAGCACAGTCTAAACAAAAGCTGCAAAAGGTGGTTAGAGGAACAAAAAAACCTAAACTTTCAGGAAACTAACACTATAGCTCATAGAATTGTTTCAGCAAAACATTGTTACAGATCCTGCTAGCAAGCAGGATTTTTTACTCATTGTGAATACCGAAGAGATACCTGGAAAAAAAAATGCTCCAAAATAACTTGAGGAAAAAAACCAACTGCTTTTATCAGTCGAATGTGTTAGCATTATCCCAAGAGGGAGGCTGTGGTCTTGCTTAGAGGAAGAAAAGGAAAAGTCAGGGAGACACAGGAACATATCAGCAGTAGGAGTCTCAAAATCACATACTCCTGTCTCTGTACTTGCCCACAAAAAACACATTTTCCAAATAGTCATTACATACATCTTGAAATGGAGTAACTCCCTTGTCTCCATAGTTAAGCAGAAGGTGAAGCCTGCTGCAAGTTACTCGGAGATGCCTGCATATCTCAATCCTGATGGGCAGCTTCCCCAGATCAGACTGCATCAATGATCATCAGGAACCACAAGGCAGGCCTCTTTATTTCAAGCTTAACAAATATGTTGGCAAAGTATCCATGAGTCTTCAGAACTCATTCAAGATGCATGATCCTGAGTCTACCTGTACCTGTGGCTTCTTCAAGCTTTGATAATGTCCAGTTTTTCCCTTGAACTAGCAGCCTGTTCTTCCTGTAATTACAAGAAGGGCAGTGGAAGTTGCTGCAGGGAAATCCCTCCTTATAAGCCACCTGGATGAAGACTGTTCAAGTCTTCCACTCCTCCTGCATCTCTCAGAAAGCCAGCAGCTTAACTCAGTACATGGTCCAGCCTGTCTGATATAAAGACCACATGCACACACAAAAATAAGTACAGTACTGTTCATCACAACAGCAAGGGCAGGAAGCAGAGAAGAAAACTCTAGCTTGTCTGGATCTATGTGCTACACATCTGTGTGTTCTTCTTCCACACCTTACTCCTAAGCTGACACTGCCACAGCTCTCTGCTCACACACAGTAATGTCCATGCAACTCCACAACGAGCCATCCAAGAGAAAGTGCTGCCCAAAGGCACATGCCATCTGACAAAGCAAATGCTTGGCACCCAGCTCAGAGAGGATGGAAATCCTGAAATGGCTTTATTCCCATTTTTCCAAATATTCACCTCTTCTTTCTTAATAATCACTAAATGTATCCCTCAGTGGTAGCATCAAGATTTGTTATTCTGTTCTGAAAAGCCATCCACAAGCATGGTGGCCAAGAGCTCTTAGCTTGCTCTCAGCTAACAAGAAATGCAAAATACAGTTGTAAGTCAGATGCAAGAGCTACAGAAGTAAAGGTCATTATATCATGGGATGCCTTGTGAATTTTTAATTTAGTGTTGATCTTGTCATAAACAAGTCTTCATATTTGAAGAATGTAACCTCAATATGCTTGTATCTGTAACTAAAAAGAATCTTTGGACAAATCAAATTCCAAAGAAGTTCTACGAGGATCTGAGATACCCAAGGCTATGCACCAATACTGTCTTAGAAATATTCTGAATACTCAATTTAATTACATTTATTTTGCCTCTGAGGGAAGGCTAGGAGTCTTCTCCATTTCACTTTAAAGGGTTCCTAGCTTTCGATTTAAACTTAGATCTGTCCTTGAGCTTGTTTCTGATAATTAGGCTCAAATACATCAGTTCTAAAGCAAGAACCAATATGCCTCCATCCCCTGCTGCTCCTTCCTGCACAGGCCGAGCCTTAGAGAGGAGTAAGGTTTTGGACACTCTCCAGAGACTATTTGACACAAACCACAAAGATGAGCCTCTTGATTAACTGAAGGTAAGAGGATATGGTTTGCTTTATCATGATTTGGATTAGAGCTGGCTTAAGAAATAGGGTAATTATTTTGTTTCCATTCATCTTAACCTTTTAAATGAAGTTCTAGTTCAAGTACTGCAGCCTCTGGCATCTTCGAGAAGTGGAACTTCAACAGCAACTGCTGTTAAGCAGGTGTGAGCATCATTTGAAGCTGTAACTGCACACCCTTGAAGCTTGTGGTTTTGAGTAGCATGGGTCAGGGATAACTGTCCTGGATTGACCACACAGAACTCAAACCTGCAGCATAATCTTTATGCATTCACAGTGAAGTCAACTCAAATGCACAAAATAGATCTTCCTCTGTTTGTCCTAACGACATACTGAAGCTTGTTACCTGCAACACTCAAGAGGTCTAACAGGTATTTAAAAACATGTAGACATCGTGCTACTGGGATGACGTAAGTTTTAAATAAAAATATTTGTGTCACTATTAGATCTGAAGATGCTTAAACTTTGTATTGCAGGCCGTAGTTAGGGCTTTTTAAGAATACACTTGATCCATCTTACAGTTTTAATACTCTGAAGTTAGTAAACCTGGAATATGCAGTCTCAGGCAAGATGGAAATGTGGCCCCCAGAAAGGAAGGGAGAGTAAAAAATAGCTAAGACACAAGGTGGACCTCCATAATTTTAGTTAAAAGATCTTTCTTGTAGCTTGCTTAAAAAACAGAACACCAAAACCTGAAGCTCTCAGTTGAAGTCACAGAAGCAGATTTTTATTTATTTTTAAACATTTTTAATATCAAGATACATTTGAGTTTTGCTTTTTTTTTTTTTTTTTTTTTTTTTTTTTTTTTAGAAGTTTCTCTTCTCATTAGTTACAATAATCTACTTTTGAAAGGGACTGCGCAGGGCTCTGCTGTGAACCCCTGGACTACAATCACAGCCCTTCTCTAAGGGGAGCAAAAGTCACTGATTTATTTTGGTTATGACTTTTTCAGGGCATTAATTCTAGCGCAACACATTTCTTAACAATATCTGTAACAACACAATCAAGTTCTTAAGTTTTATTACAGGTAACTTCAATGAGCTGCAAAGCACAACATTTTTGGTCTATCAAGCAATCTAACAAAGACAGTTAAGTAGTGGCTTAGTTTGACCATACAGAATAAGATGTCACGAGCTTGAATTTAACTCTTTTCTTACCTACACATAATTCAGGATACCTCCAATTTGAGAATTTCCTCCCTAGTAAAAGGGATGTGAACTCTAGCAGCTCAGAGAAAGCACCACTAACCATACCAGCAGTCATTCAGTTTATCCCTGCCATGGAAATCAACACAGGACCTTTGCACTGCTTCTGATGGTCTTGTCACAAAGACAAATTCCAAGGTAAGAACAAACTCCAGATCACTGCTGCCTAGTCGGACTCTTCAGTACAGCCAAATCTTAGAGAGGTGTGTCCACATTATCAGCTTGAACATGACTGTTGATCTGAAGACCGCAAATAAACAGGTCTCAAATCCTTGTTTTAGAGGGGGAAGAGTAGCTCCCAATATGCAGAAAGGCAGGCAATTTTGTGGTTTTCCATTCAGTGCATTTTAAAGGTACAAGATAATGTCTCTGCAAAGTACAGTAACATGCCACTTACTGGTGTTGTGGTCTATGTAATAAACTCCAACCTGAGGGTCATACGCTTCTTCCCATCCTAATGGCAACTCATCACTAATGCAGTCAGCAAATGTTAGTGGCTTAGTATACCTGAAATGCAAAATATTTAGGATTAAAAATACAACACTCCCACATGTCAATTCCAAGAAGAAACCAAGTCCCTTTTTGGTATAAAACACTGAAGAAGTTGAAAACTATTTTAAAGCTTCTGCTCTTACTTAATAACATTCCCCAAACCCTTCGCTTTCTTCATCTGAAGTTACAGCAAAATGAATTCGCTGTGACAGAATGTCCGAGCCTTCCTGGCTCAGGCAGTACTATTCAAAGGAACACGAGAAACTTTGCCAGAAACAATCCCAATCTCTTCACTGAAAGAACAAGATTGTTCGCAGGCCAGTCCTGTATCCAAATAAGTAGACAAGAAGAGAAGAAGCAAGATGAAAAATATAATTTGCATAGCATGAATAATTAAGACTATACAATCAATAGCAAGTGCTGAGGACTGTGGGAACACTCCAGTCATTTGCATTGCAATATGTTCTGTTTCAATACTGACAAACTAGAACAGTTTCTCTGTATCATAAAAACAAGTAATCAACTCAGTCCAAACAAGAATCATTTCCACAAAATTGCTCTGATGAGTTTCAGCACAGGCAGCAGCTCTCTGAAGGCTTGCACAGCTAAAGCAAAGCTCACTTCTGAGCTCAGCCTTACAGACTTCAAGCTGCACTCCTTCCCTCCCTTTGACTCTGAGCTCACAAGGTTCAGCTTATGCCAACAAGGCGAGCTCAGAAGCAGGCCTTGGGGCAGCAGGCACAGGATGCAAAGCAAAGCACCAAGCACCTTCTCCAGCTGTTATGCTGCACACACCATGAGCATCGCAGCCAGAAGAGTCCGAGCAGGTCTGTGGGAAGTCCTTCAGATCCCAAGAAAATTCAGCAGGACTGAGAGCTCTGTAAGTTGTAGAGTTCTGAGCACACTTCAACAGAGCTTATCCGGAGGCACTATGCAGTGAACCAGGAACCCACGTTAATATCTGAGAACCATGTGTCAGCAGAAGAGGGCATTCTAGGAACAAGCCTCCAGATTTAGAGGTTCAACATAAAACTAACATTTAAGATGACTAATGCACGTCCCCAAAACATGACCTGGAAATCCGGTACATGGCAAGACCAATGTAGAAACACGTCCAGGAAAGCTGCATAAGCCAGTATCCCCTCTATAGTTACCTGCCTTTGCACTTCTTTGAACACACTGCCTTTGCCATATGAAGCAGTGCATGAACCACCAGTCTCTCAAATGGAAAATGTGAAGAATTATATCACAAAAAGAAGAAAATCAGAACTTCCCAGCACAGAACTGCTGAAAGTCCCTTTATCAGTCAAATTCTACTGAAAGGTTTGTTGCTTTTACTTTTAAAGAAGATTATTTAGACTGTTATCAATACGATAGAACATCCATACAGAAAATGGATTACTCTGAACAATCTCAGTATTGCTGACAGCTAGATGTGCATCTTCAGGATGCCTTCTCCCCAAGTGCCAAGCGTGTACTTCAGCCACTCAGTTCTTTCAGCTGGAGTCCTGGAGAAGGCAAAAAGGTGAGATCACTCGAATCTAGCAAGGACAGGAGCCAGCCCAGTTCTGCTGGGAGACTTGCCAGCAGGTGCTGGGGCTCAGAAGCACAGAGTCACTATTAAAGCTCGGAACATCTCCCAAAAAGCACCCACCACCAACCAGACTAATGTTGGCTCCCATTGCTGATAGCAAACTTGCAACTATCCCATTTATGCAGTTAAGGAAGTATTCATTAAAGGAAAAATTTGACATTCAACTAGCAAACAAAGAAGTAATTAGCCTCAGAATTAACAACATAATTTCACTTATTACAGACAACATATGTCATATAGCCATTTCCTCAAATAATTGCAGCTTTAGAACCAAATCACTCTTCTAAACTCCTTCCTTTGGTGCTGCAGAAAGAAACTGGCACATATCAAAGAAACAATGCTACAATGACAGATGAAAGACATGCAGTGTGGTGCACAGCCAGATTAATGAAGAAACAATTACAAGGGAGATATTACTTTCCTTTAAGATAGTGTGATTTGTGCATTTGTTATGAAGACAAATACTTCAACTTCCAACAGGAGCCCAAAAAATCAAGTGTCTTCCTAAGCACACCCACAATGCAGCACAATCTATTAAGGTAGGAAAAGGTAAAGCTTTTCTCATACAGCAAGTCACAATTCAGTCCGAGTATAATTTCTGCAAAAACAGCAGAGTTTCTGCATATGGGAAATTAAAGCCAGGACACATCTGCAGAACGACTTCTTTTGAAACATCTCATTTGCAATTCACAAAGCTTCCTCACAGCCTCGGAAAAATCTCATCAACTCAGGCAAATATATTATCATTTAATTGGCCTTCACTGTAGCTAGACTCAACTGTCTAAAAGAATTGACTCCTTTCACCCACTGTGCATGCACTACAAGGAAAAGAACCTACAGAAGTATTTATGCATTCCTCACTGTCCTTGGATAGAGAACCTCCAGACACATTCATCCAAGCTTCCCAGGGAAAGCAGCACACGTAGAAGTTCAGAAGGTCCTGACTATGCATGACTTCTGGTCTCCAAAGAGGAAACCAGAATGCGTGTGGGGGGTTGCTCACACATCAAACAACTTCTATTAAACCCAAGCAAGTCTAGTTAGAAGTGACACACTTTTAGGCACATTTTCCAGCTACACTAGGTTAGCCCTGACACCTTGCCTGTGGCTGCCTTTTCCCCTTCTCCGAGTACAGAACATTCATTCAGCAAGCTTCAATCAAGGTTGGTGTTTTTTTTTTTTTTTTTTTTTAAAATAGGAGCATTTAGAAACAGCACATCAGCTTAGTTTTATCAATTCATAACACCTAAGCTTTTAATGTGTTACTTTTTCATTTGATCTTATATTCAGGAAATTCAGCTCTAACTTCCAGCAAGTGTAATGGATCATTAAGATACCTGGAAACTAGGTGTCCTTAGCAACCAACACCCAGCAGCAAGCCAAGGGCACTGCTTCAGAGACCAATCCTGATAACTGAGGTAAAAGATAACAGCCCTACACGGCGTACTAACCTGAGAAGTATCATTCGGTCTTCAGGCGGAAACAGGAGAGAGGAAGCCTTAGCCCAAGCTTCCACTCATCACCCCGTAAATGCGTGGAGACGCTTCCACCTCTGTGAAACGTTTGCCCATAACTCCTCCAGTATTCATACATCAAATGATTTTCAAATTTCTCTTCCACAGCAGGAAACAGTTTCCTAGCTCTGACTTGCAAAGTCATGCCATTTTTAATGAGAGGTTTCTCTATTTCTTATGATTTTTTTACATATCACCTCCAGCTCCTAGTACAGATAAAACTGGAAGCCAGCATTATCATGCACAAATACTTAAATTCAACCCTGCTCATCTCGGATTTGGAAAGCGTTTCTACTATCTCCAACTCTGCTCTTGTCAACCAAAAGCCTCATTACACAGGAAACTGAAGGCAAATAAGTCTTGTATAACAAGATTTTGATTGACAGTAGGCTTGTTAAACACAGCTGTAACATCACAAAGGTTTCTTAGTGAAGTGGCAAACAGGTGAACTGTGCCATTTACAGATTTGAGCTTAATACTATAAAGGTATCAGAAATCAATTCCTGCAAAAATAATGTTACGTGTTAGCTTCAGCTACTGCATTTCAGTGCCAACTACAAGCCCCCAGCAATCTGACAGAACCATGGTGCCTTTCAGTTAAGCTGTGTGTACAGACACGTATTCATATGCGCACATACGCAGGAAACAGTGTGCTTAGGTCACAAAGACAGTTTATCAACCAACAAGGGACTGTCAAGTTCCTGCACAGTACTTAAACCCACTTAATCCCCATATTTGCAGGGCTCCTCAAACCAACACAGCAAAGTAAAGGCATTCCAAGAGTAGAGCTTTATTTCAATCAGTTCCATACAGATCACATGGCCTTACACAGAAATCCTTCATGACTCTCCATGGGTGAAACTACAAAGTTAGGGATTACCAACAGCACCACACTGACTGCAGAGCTCAATGCGCATCGAGGTGAGGCAGCTCCTGCAGGCAGCAGATCCTTGCAGCCACTGCAATGTCCACCACAGACTGGCAACTGCAGCAGCTGCCTTCAGTCTTTTCTTCCTACAAGCACACAGCTTCATGGACAAGTACCACCTCAGGTTGGATATTAGGAAAATTCCTTCTCCAAAGGAGGGGTCAGATGCTGGAACAGGCCACCCAGGGAGGTGGTTGAGTCACCATCCTTGGAAATGTTCAAGAAATATTTATATGGTTTAACAGGGAAGCATTGGTAGTAGGTGGATGGTTGGTGGTCTTTTCTAACCTTGGTGATTCTATGAAACAAGATAAGAAGTTACCAGTTCTGGCAAATATTTCAATTCATAACATTTATTTTACAGCATCAGTTTCTGAACCAAATAATTTGTGGGAAAAGGCTTGAAGTCAGGTTTTATTTTTATAGAATGATAGAATGGCTTGAGTTAAAAGAGACCTCAGATCATCTAGTTCCAACCCCCATGCAATGGGCAGGGTTGCAAACTGTTAGTTCAAGCACTCGGTCAGGCCGCACAGGGCCCCATCCAGTCAGAGCCAGTGCATCTCCATAACCACTCTGAGCAGCCTGTGCCAGCACTTCACCGCATTCTCGGTGAAAAACTTCCCCTGGCATCTAATTACACATCCCCTCCGTTAGTTTAAAACCATCTCCCCTGTCCCATCACTATCTACTTGTAAAAAGTTGACTTCCTTCCTGTTTATAAGTTCCCTTAAAACATTGGAAGACTGTAATAAGGTCTCCCCGGAGCCTTCTTTTCTCCAGGCTGAACAAGCCCAGCTCCTTCACCCTGTCCTTGCAGGAGAGGCACTCAGGCCCTTTGATCATCTTCGTGGTCCTCTTCCAGACCCCTTCCAAAACCTCCACATCTTTCCTGTGGTGGGGGCCCAGGTCTGGACGCCAGATGGGGCCTCCCAAGGGCAGAGAAGAGGGGGACAGTCCCCTCGCTCTCCCTGCTGACCACCCCTTGTTTGATGCAGCACAGGACACCGTTGGCCTGTTGGGTGGCACTGCTGGTCCACACTAAGTTTTTCATCTACCAGGACCTCTAGGTCCTCTATGGGGCTACTCCTAATCATTTTCAACTGCTTTACTTGAATAAGCTCTTCACTCAGCATTTCTCTGCGTCCCACCTGCCTGACATCCCCTTCTGGCAGCATGGCAGCCCACACCATGCAGACTGGACTGGAGCAATCCAAGAGCCCACCAGCAGCCCCTGGCAGCCCACGTTCCCCGAGGGCAGTGCAGAGGTAAGGCGCTGCAGTGAAGGCTGCTGCCACTCAGTGGGCTGCTCTGCTGCCAGGAGCCTCACCATGACAGCATACAGGAGTCTTTGTTTTTAATGAGGTCATCCTGTTCTCAAGACAGACGATGATTATTTTTAAACTCCAGCATTAAAAATAAAATCTGTCACATTTCTGACAAGTTTTCTAGGACTGGAGCAATCTACTCCTTACAAGAATTTTTAAAAATAGGCTCCCACACATTTATTACTCAAATCTGCAATCCAGCCCTCAAACACACAGGGCTACTCGTCTCTATAGTAACTCCATTTTCCCTCAGAGCATCTCCTCTAGCTGCATAGAGGATTACCTTTGGAGGCCAAAGGTGTGGTAGCGGGGAGGCCCCGTTTTGGGATCTTGCTGGCAAACCTTTCCTCACCCACCATCCCGAGCACTGTGAAACACTCCCTTGCATTTTGCTCCAGCTGCAATGCAGGGAAAGGTATTGAGAACAGCTCACCCCCGACAGCCAGCCCCTGAGATGTGACAATGGACAGCTGTGGGCCACTACAACTCAGCTCCCCAGCACTGTGACATTTTAGCGGAGGAAGTCTCCCCACCCATAGAGCAGAAAGCAGCCACTAAGAGCCACCAAAGGTGGAGGTGTTCAAGGAACATTTGGACGTTGTGTTGGGGGACATGGTTTAGTGAGAACTATTGGTGATAGGTGGATGGTTGGACTGGATAATCTTGAAGGTCTTTTCCAACCTTGGTGATTCTGTGATTCAAGGACTCACCTCATCCTCTGTCTCTTCCCAGCTTCAGAAACTCCATGCATTGAGTCACCTCTGGAAGAAGCTTATTTTCCACAGTATCTTCATTTTCAACAGTTTCATTGACACCCAATAATTCAGCTATGGTCTCTCCTACTCTTTAACCAAGACATGAGAATACAGCAAATAGCTCATTAAGGAGAATCTGAGTTGTACCTAAATTGCTAACTTACAAATTCTTTTATTCTTCTACAGAAACCAGCTGTGTTAGCATCTAGCTGGGCAGCACACAAAGCACCAAGGACTTGCAAGGACTCCAGGAATCAGGCTACACCCTGTATTCCAAGCATTCCAAATAAATGAGGGCTGGAACTAGATGATCTTTGAGGTCCCTCCAACCCAAGCCATTCTATGGTTCTATGAAATACATTTATACATTCAGTAGTAATATTAGATCTATATTACTCAAACAGACTAATGGAAGTATCAAAGTACACAATTTAACACCCCACTAACCCCAGCAAGCATCCCAGTATGCATCAGTCAACTGCTTCAGAGCTGCTTGCTCATTCTACCCATTTTTGAAAAAGCCTTGCACATTCACAAGTTCTGCTTTGCACAGTGACAGTACTTGTCTGTGCATTTCTTCTCCACACAGATTATTCACCTTTGGAAACAGAAAACTACTAAGTTATTTGTGTAGAAAAGACTATCAAAGACCAGTTACAGGTTTTAGATCATTCCTAGAGATTAACACACTGGCTCTGCTAGCAGGAGAGAGGCAGGAGGTCAGTCATACTCTCTTAATCACTCAAATGCAAAATTCCTGAGATAGTTCAAGGTTAAAAGTCAGGAAGTAGGAGTTAGGGCTTCTCACAACATTAACTTGCCTGCCAGCCTGTATATCCTGCATGCTTTCCAGAACTGATTAAACAGAAAAGATATAAAAGTGTAAGGTACAACTCTGAGAACAGTGCAGCACTACCACACTTAAAGCATACAAGAGTTTGAGTTTAACCATGCGAGTCATTCAAGCATCCTTGGTTTTAAACAGTTAAGGCTGGTTTTTCTTGTTATTTTCTTTCCTCCCAAAAGGAGTTTGACTTCAGTTCTTCCACCATCAGAAGCAGCCTTCCCACCTGCAAAGCCTGAATAGATTAATTAGAATCAAGTCAGGTCTCCCTTTCACTCAGTTCAGCTGCTTTGGAAGAAAGGGACTCTCCACTTCACAGCAACGTGTCAATTGTCTACCGAGTATCCAGCCTGAGTAGTCCGACTAGTTTCTTGATGTATTTTGAAGATTAGGAACTGGAAGGTTTGTTTCTGTTCATGCAGCCTGCGCTCCTCTGAAAGGCTGCCTACAGAGTGTGGGCAGCAACAGTTTACACGGGCAAGATGCCTCAGAGATAAAGAGGAGTAAAGGACACCCTTTCCTGCCTACCTCCAGCTTATACAGCAGGGAGCCAATAGCTACTTTCTAAAATACACATATTTATTTGAGACTTTGGCAACATGGAAAACACTGAGCAATATACCTCAGTCTTCAGGAAGCTGTTACGCCAGGGATGGAAGCGTGCACTCAGAACTCAGTAGTGGCAGCAGAGTAGGAACTGAGCTGCCCATTTGGAAGTGATTTTTGGTTTACCCTGCAAACAGACATTGGCAGGCACCCTGAATTTTCACTTCACACAGTACTATTTGGCTAGTAAAAACCTGAATTCTTCAAGGAACAGCACACATCGCCTATTTCTACCGGCATGTTCTATCCCTACTGAGGAAAAAAAAAAAATACAGAATGATAATGAATGATTCCTGCTCCTTCACTTGATAGGGTCTTGGCAGCTCTGAAGTCCTGTCCAGGCAGGTTCAGCAATGGATCCTATCAAGCCACAGGAGCCCCAAAGAGATCAAGGGCAGTTAGAGGAGGCCAATTGCTCCTTTAATGTCTCCATGACCTCAGCACTGCCAGATGGGAGCCACAGTATTTCTGTCAGCCTCTAGAATCAGAGAGAGTTGGTCAGTATAGTCTTGGAGCAATGGAAAACAGTTTCTAGTTGGAAAGCCATCCTGAATTCAAGATATGGAACACAATAGTTAAGCATAAACATTACCCTGGGAACTGCAATATGTGCCATTCTGCTCAAGAAAGGTAAACCAAAACTACTTCAACAGGCCCACATAAACAATTCCTAAGAGCTTTGCTGCAGAGCTTCCTGGGGTAGTTCTTCAAGAAGTTAGTTTTTAAGTTGAGAAGGTTACCAGTAACACAATGTACTATGTCAACAAAGGAAAAGCACTGATACAGCTACATTTGAACTGGAAGAAGCTCCCAAGAAAAGCAGAACACTTCAGCAACACTAAGATCAAGAATGGAGTACTGCCTACCATATTACACATGGAGCATTCAGCACTCTCGGTTTCCAAGACTTCTCATCCAAGAAGTAGCCATTCTTACATCTGCCCGTGAGCCCATGAGGCACCAGCACAGCCTCAGACAGTATGACCACAACAGTACGACGCCAAAAACATTACTGAGAACAGCGACTGCTGTTTCTGGTGCTGACGCAATTTCTTGATTCCTGTAAAATCATACTGTTTTAAAGTAAAAAGCAGAAATGTCAAAGAAGAGCAGATGTCTAACAGTACCATGGGAGAGTAAAGCTTCAGGGGATGAATAAGAAGCCTAATATAAAAGCATCAGGGTAAGAATAGGTTTATCACTGTTTTCACCCTGGGAAACAGGAGCATTTACCAAGTAGTTATGCCTAGTAAAAAACAGAAATAAACAACTCCAAGCCATACTTAGTGCCATGAACAGTACAAAGCCCAAAACATACTCTCCTTCTATTGCAATGGAGTCAATACAGATCAACAGCTACTGAAGTTTACCTGCTCGCTTGAGGACAGTAAAAGTGAGATCTGCATTAACAAGAGACTGAACATTCGCCCTCTCCACCTCTCACCCCCCTCAAAAGCCTCCCGGCCCATGTTCTACTAGGCACAAGAATAATCGAGTCCGGTGCACAGATCAGGGACCTGGGAACCACAGCTCAGACAAACAGGAGCAGAACAATGGCTTGGGTGCTGAGCATGTTCGAGACTCCCCAGCAGTGCCACAGTTTCTATATTGGTGTAGAAGACTGAGAAAGAAGACAATATTCCTGAATTTAGTACAACTTTCACTGTATTTTGAATTGCAACTTGTCTGCTAACTGGGATGAGCAGTCTGCTCACATTCAACATTTAGAGTATTTTAAGACAAGATACAGAAGCAACATATGTTATTTTTTCAGAATTCAAGGGAAAACTCCTTATGAAAATTACATTTCCCCAAACCATTTCCAACTCAAATATTGTTGCAGGGAGTATTATCTGAGGCTTTTTATGAGCACAACATTATGGATTTAATCTGTATCAATTGTTCAAAGAGGATGGGAATAGAAAGGCTCAGCAGTTAAGTAGAAGCAATAAACCAGACCGTGACAAATTGTAACCGGGTGCCAAAAATGCAAGGTGGCATCTTTAAAGTGTGTGTGCCTGTGCATGTGGGTGTTAAATTGTCATCTGTTTGGAATGGGAAACTGACACAGTTATTTTGCTGCAGAAATGAGAATGCTGCATGCTTTGGCCTAAAGTAATTAACCAGATTTGTACCTAATGAAGCGTGTCCCAAATGTATTTATTTTCAAGTGTCTGGTCTCCAACTGGACTCCACAAAGCTACCCACAGTCAAAGCTTTTTCTAGCTGCTCCTCAGAAATGCACAGCTTTTCTTACCAGCAAGTGAAGACAGCATAGATGCTCACACTCCAAACTGTGGCTGTGCACTGTGCACATCCATGCTGCCACAGAAGCACTTTACTGCCTATACACCACTTCAAAAAGCAGTGCTAGTGCCCTGTGTGTAACCACAGGCTGTGCAGCAGGGGAAGTACACTGCCGAAACTGAGATATACACTGGAGAGTAGATATAATCTAACTGCACCTGAAACACAGGCAGCATCAATCAGTAGTTAATGTTCCCATGCCACCTGCCCTGTAGTACTTCAGATACTTGTGGGATCATGCAACCTGGTGTTATTTCCATTTCTTTTTATCTGCTGCATCTCACCTCCTGAAGGGAAGGCAGTGCCCCCACCACTTAGCAGCACTGACATCCATCTCCCACATTAATATTTTCTTTTTTAAAGGGAACATTTCTACTTAGTGCTAGCTTCCTATTCTCGTTACCAAGTTCCTGCCTGGTAACTGGTGGTTAACCAGCAGGAGCAAGAGCATCTCCATTGCTGTGAGCAGAGGCCACACTTCGCAGTACCAGCTGAAAATAGAATTCTGAAGATCATTAGCACACATCCAAATTCCTAGCACACATCAGATCTCTAAAATGGAAAGTCTGATAACTGAGGAAACATTTCTGACCAAATGCTATAAGAAAAGCATTTATAAACAAGTCATCTAAGACAACAGCAAAGACCTCAATTCCTTTAATGGAAGATAAGCAGCACGGAAGTTCACATAACCAGAAGAAAGACATTACTATTTTATCCCTGTAGAGAAAACATTGAGTTTAAGTATCTGCTCCCAAAGTTGCAGCAGCCACAGTTCTGGAAGTGCCACAGTCACAGTCAGGCTGCAATGGAACTACGGTTCCTTCAGGAATGCAGCATTTATCATTTCATAGCACCTATTCATAGTAATAAGCGTCAGTTTCTTTTTCATACCACAAGAATTGTTTTACTGGACTGTGAAGCTATGTACTTTTCTGGGATGTGCTCCAGGATTAAATGCAACAAAAAAGCATTTCAGAACAGAATCCGTCTGTTCTCAGGCAGCACAATTTCTTTACCCAAGCACTCCATGCAATTGTACAAGAACACATGCTAGTAGAGGGGTGGAGGGGAGAATCTACAGCACAAATACACTGACAACTGAGCCAGGCAAATAGTTGCTGCCACAAAAAGCAGCTCTTCCACCTTCCAACCTGCACACCCTGCCCTTGGCTCTGGTTCCTTCCCGCAGCTCTGCCCTCTCCTATCATACCCCAGACCCTCCCACAAGTTGCTCCCAGTCAGTAACACAGCAGAATACCCAGATTTTAATGAGAGTCAATTCACCCCTGAGTTACTGGGGCTCTCAGCAGTCAGCTGCACACCAGAAACAGTGAGGGCCCTCAGCAAGAGAGTGCAGCCCTGGCTTCTGGTGAGGACCTGGTGAGGTGTCTGACTGCTCACCAGGATGCTGGGAACCCAGCTCTTGAATGTGCTTCATCTGCCACAGCACTGTAATTTAAGTTGGGCCTCCCGAGTGGCCCATTCACCCCAGCTGCCAGATCCAGCCACACTAATGCATCTACACTCATTATTAACTTATAAGTGAAGAGCACAGAAGTTGTCAGCTTTAGCAGCAGGTCCCCCAAATCCCTGCACACCAGCAGGAGCTGGCTGTGCTGCACGGACAGCTGTGCTCCCGGCAGTGACACGCTGCAGGACACAAGGAGCTGTCTTGTTGCAGCCCTGGGCAGCCAAGCAGCCCACTGCACATGGCTGGCAAAGAACGCACTTGCCGGCTGCACCTTTTCATCTTGATAAGGATTTTCAAGGTCATGTTTGTTTCCCTCCTGGCTCCGGTGAAACCCCAGGCACGCAGCCTGCGGCCACAGCACATTCCCACCCCACGTCTCCTAGGTACCAGCACAACCTGTCACATTCCTCCACGCCAGCACACCCCATCTCGTCAGCTGGCTCCCTGGGCTCAGAAACACCTTACTGACTGTATCCTTTTCTCCTGGGAATGAGTGGCTGCAGCACCCTGCCGCAGGGCTGGAAGTGGTGCGTAAGGTATCAGCCTGGGAGCCTCCTCTGCCCAGCACTCATCCCTGCACACACAGCAGGACCACAGGCCCTTGCTGTGCCAGGCAGGATTCCTAGGTAGCTTCCAAAAAAACCTTATGTGCTGCCCGTTCACAGGGCAAGCTAATTATACAAGCTGTTAGGCATGTGTGCATGCACCACAGTACTCTGAGTCATTAGAGCATGGGATTTATACTTCACTGCACGCATCTTGCTCTTTGTGACCATGTGCCTAGATACAGCCAGAACGAACACAACTATCTGGAATGTCTGCAGCTCACCAACCAGCCTATCTGAATGCAAAGCTGGGCTGCCCCTGAGCCTCACTGGCTGCTTACGATCGGGCTGCACATCCAGCTTTCCCAACACTGTTTAGAACCCCTATTCCTTTCCCCCTCCCCCCCAACATTCGAGAAGAGTGCAGTGCAACGTTTAAGTCATGTTCTTTTCTTGTATTATAAAAGCAACTCAAGTGCTGGGGAAAGCCAGGGCAGTTCAGGTGATCCCAGAGATGAACATGGGAAGCCCACCCCCCCGGCTCACGGACCCATTCCTATGGCAGCAGCCACACCTCAGCTGATGGCAATTCCCCCCCCTCTCCCATTCAAAGGCACCGGACACCCAAGGCCACAGCTCGCCTGCCTCAGCAAGCATGTTTCTGTCCTTCACTCACTTAGCTTTCATTTATAGAAGCCCAGTCTGGTCCCCACAGAGCTCAGGACAGCAGCCTGCAGCACTACATCCCGCAGCACAGAGCTGGGTCTGCAGGCTGATGCCCACTGCCAGCTAATTGCCACAGTCAATAGGAAGTGTCACAGAGTAGGACAGCGTGTGTTCAGCACTTCGGTTTGGTTCTCATTTTACTCCTGTGCTCATTAACAAAGCATCAGGGTGCATTCTATGTAAAAACAAATAGCAATAGCTGTGTTTTATGTGGATTAGTCAGTTTCTGATATTTCTCATATTTAAAAGAACTTCTGCTAATGATCTCATTTCACCTTCTCAGATCTCCAAGCATCTGACATTACCTCTAAACAAGCTCTATCGCCCTCATCCAGTCTGCCTCAGCCCCATAGCATGGCTCCATCCTACAGACATCCCTTTCCTAAGGGATCACATCCTACACCTCATGCTATACTCACATACAGGACTTCTCCCCGGGCCACCAGAAGCAGCCATACAGCAGTGGCAGGGCTCACAGCTCAGCCCAGACCTTCAGCACCAGTGCAAGTTGCAATTCCCACACCAGCTACTTTTTCAGCATTTACTTCTAACGCCTCACACAAACACTGACCTACTTTGTCAACGCATACTTAGCTATATATGCATACATTAATTTCCTTCAATCAATGCAACTAAAAGAATTATCATTCTTAGTCCAGGTAGTCTACAAAGACCAAGTTGAAGTCCTCCAGCAAATCAAATACTCCTGCTAACCTTGCTTTGCATATCTAAGCAAGCCTACAAACTGATTCAGAGAACCAAAATCAGTGATGAATGCACATAACTATTAAAAACACAGACCTTACCGGCAGAGGTCTTTGAGCTCTCCTCCTTCCTTCCATTAATTGTGTCCTTTATTCAATGTCCTTCTAATAATTGCCAAATCAATGGCAGAAACACGTGCTTCTACTGTTCCACACCCAAGAAGACAAAGGACAGCGATACTGCAGAGACTGCAGTGCCCAGGATGAATGAAGTCACTGAAATCCTAACAACTTTTTTCCTCTGAACTGCTTTGCAGAGTTCCCAAGCAGCAGCACTGAGTCCAGCGAACATGGAGAACAGTGCCCTCCAGATCTGCTCACAGCAGATTCAGGAAGGACATCCAGAAAGAAGCCAGCATCCTGTTAGGTGTCACCTTCACAGTGTCACAGCAGATGGAATTACAGCCTGCAGAGCAGCACTAAGACAGCATCCATCTCTGATATTTAAGCTGTCTGCCCCGAAAGGCAAACCGGAAGTGACATTGCTGCCCGTAGCGCCAGCTCAGTGCCCCTGCACCAAGTCAGGGTTTCCCAAGGAAGCACACTGTGGGGGAAGGCTCTCCTGCTGCAGAGCCCAACCCCCGTGCCTCCTTGGTTACTGCAGCAGCAGAAACAGAGCCCTGAAAGCACAGAGTAGGGTTGAGGCACAGCAAGGTGAAGGACCCACACCTCCCAGGACCCAGCAGTAGAGAGGCAGGAGGCCACAATGCGCCACAGCCATGACAGGCTCTGGGACAAAGCTGTCCAGCCCTTCCACCTGCAAGTAAGCGCACAAGTGGCCTGCACATCATAAGCTATGGTCTGCTGCACTCTCGTGATGAATCCAGAGGCAACCACTTACCACTGTCAGGATAGAAGGAAAAGAATCTAACCCACATCCCATCCAGCCTCTAACTTTACTCAATAAAATGATGCAGACAGGTAGTCTAGCGAGAGAGATCAGGGCCTAACACAAAGAAGTCAGGAGTAAAACAAGACACAGTGCTCACTATTAAAAAAAAAAGAATGAGATTTGTTAATAAATTAATGCCTTCTATTCTTCCTCAATAGCATACAATAAAAATATTCTCAGAAAAATGCAATGCAGAGCCTCACAGCAACAAGAAGTGCTGCATTTCTTCATACATCAGCCATTCCCCTATCTGCACCCAACCACTTGATGGACTAAGTGCCCATCTCGTAAAGTCAACAAGTCACCTCTTAGGATTCAGTCTCAGAAGGACCAGATTTGTTTACCCCGGTTTTGTCCTTTCTTTAAAGCTAAATAAAGGACCTAATGCTCTTCAAGTGCAGAGTGCTGCACGTTGGTCCCCTGTGTGTCCAGTCACCAGCTCGGGTGCAGTGATGCTCTGACACGGCAGACGGTAACGAATTCTCAGCGCTCATTGTAAATGCAACAACTTTCCAGTTACCTAGAAACCTTATTTCAAACCAACACAAGTTCAGCTTTGTACAGCAGAGCCTCCAGGCACCAAAGGGACATCACCTCTGCTGTCTGTCTTTTTGCTTACAATATATGACAGCAAAGGGAACTTCTCTGAGCATCAAGCAGAGAACCTACCTGTGACCGGCTAAGAAAACAAGTAAACAGGACTAAGAGGGCAATTTGTTACAGCTGTGCAAGCCAGAAAAATGAATACATAGTCCTCAGTGAATTGAGTGCACTGCCTTGTTTTTTTTGTTCAGTTGAATCAAGGCATCCCAGAAGCAGGCTGCAAGAAAGCAGGAAAGCTAAATTGGACAACACAGCTTTCAAGAAAGAACTCAGTGGGGAGGAAAGAACATGGGAACCCTGCTAGCCTTTCCCATCCAACATAGATGCATTTTATATTCTCCCCAACACAAAACTAAAGAGCAAAGGAGAAAGAACTCAAACATCAGTAAAGAGAAGCAATTCCAAGGTGAGCTGTCAGAACACTGGGGAAGGGTGCAGTAAGCAACACACATGAAGTACACACAGAGCCCTGGAGCTGACTGTTGCAGTACAGGAACGTGTGCCTCCATTTTCATGCACAGGATATCAAAGTTTAGACCATTATATTTGTTCATTAAAATCAGTTGAGAAAAACATCTTAACAAGTTTCCATGCCTTTCTTAGCATGTTAAGGTTCATAATGCTTCTTGCAGTTCTCTGCTTCACATGTTTTGTTCAAGGCTTACTGATTATCCTAATAAAATAACACACAAAAGCGCACGAAAAACCCTCTTAGAGTGAAAATTAGAGCATCGGATCTATTACACCACTCAGCCTTTCACCTCAGCTGGAGGAACATTAGGGCCTTTGGACATCTCATTTCAATGAGAAGGTTATTTAGTTCTGGAGAGTTTGCAGCAAAGTATGTAATCGCTAAAGGATTTGCAAATGATACATGAATATGCATGCCGCACTTCTCACCATGATATAAATCCTATTGTATATTTATGAATGGATTGCTTTGCCTCTAGCATCTACATGTATATAAACACAAGTTTTATTCTTCCTCCCTTCTTTTTAAGGAGGTGCTTGAACAAATTTGCATTTTTTGAAATCTATTACCTACAATGCATTTCTTGCTTCCCCCCTTCAAAAAAAAACAACAACTCTCTACATCTCCTCCTTCCATAAGGGAAAACACATACTGTATGAGAGGCTTTAAACACCCTTTAAGCATGTCCCCGAGAGAGCTAAGCAACAGTGGTACACAACTTGAGAGAGAAAACAGGAATGACAACAGCCAGAGAGAGGAGGAAAAAGTATTCAGAACATCTGAGTAGGGAATAAAGGTGTGAAGTGACAGGTCTATAGCTTGCATTTGATTGCAAAAATTCTAGCTAAAGGGAAGTAAATCCTCCACAGGCATCTAGGAAGCAACATAAATACTAAACCTCCTAATGCAAAAACCTTGTGCCGCTGATGGAACTCCATTATTCCTTTCATCAGGCACCCGGGCTGCTCAGGAAGCAGCATTTCAGCCTGTCTTCAACAATGTTTGGCACGATGTGCTACCGCCCTTCAGGAGGGTATTGCCACACACCTGCCTAACGACCTCAGAGAAGTAATTTCAGCAATGCCTTTAGATACTTGTTGGAATGATTTAATTTAGGTTATTTCATTGCAAATCTATGCTGTAATAAACCTGTTGGCAAAAAAGCACTTGTCAGCATACAGCACTCCATCAGAACCAAGTCACAGCAGACTTCCAAGCAGAATGATTGCAGGGGTGAATTACCACCACTTGCACTGCTTTCATTCCTGTTAATACACAGCTGAACTCTTAGCATTGAGAACTTAAGTGCCTCAGCTGTCCTCCTCCTCCAAGGACTTGGTGTCACTTGGCTCTGCATGGGAAACAGAAACAGCCCCCAGGTTACAGCCCCCTTCTGCAAAGGGGAGACCCACTGCAGGGAGCAGAAGGGCAGATGCAGCAGCCATAGGAGCACAACAGAACATGATCAATGCATGACAAGTTCCTTCTTCCCCCAAATAATCATTGCCTTTTTACACACCTAATCCAGGCTGCCAACTGCAACACACTCAGCTTAAGTCGTGCCTTGCCATGGTAATAAGAACAGAGAAAAAGATCCTCAGGAAGGAAGAAATGTAAAGAGCGCCCTGAATCCAAAACCACAGCAACCATGCCTGGAACAAGGACTGCCAGACCACGTAAGTTACTGAAGATGCAACAATACCATCAGAACTACAGGAGAACCACTATCCAAAGCTGCAGCAGCCTGTCCCAGGGAAGCAGACAGAAAGTACACCAGGATGCAGTCAGGGTATTAGCTACAGCCTACTGGACAAATAGGGAGTAAAGATGAGAAAATTCAACAAAAAGCATTTGTTTTAGGGCTAAGAGTGGCATTTACAAAAGAAGTGTGAAAGCAAACCTGAATGAAAGATGTCACTAAGTGTGAGCTGCTCAGCTGCAAATTGATCTTGGCAAATAATTTCAATCTGCAACTCTTCTGCAAAAGATCCAGGCAGGTTCCTAAGCCATATAACCCTCCCTACCATCCCACACATTCTTCCTCTAAAAGTGAAGTGAAGCTTAAAGAGGAAGGGCAAACTAATGCCCAACTATGTTTGTTTCTCTGATTTTACACGCCTTAAGTATTTGGGCTCAGAACATGCCTCTCTTAGCATCGAGCAATGAAAGACCATGACAGCAGATACCCTCTACATTTAATTATTAGAGAGCTAGTCGCATGAGGAACTAACAGTGCTATCAGATCTTCTCTGAAGAATTAACAGATGGCCTATGACAACACATTTACCTTTACTCAGAATTACAGACTGTTTCAGCTGCCCACGTAGCAAACCATCATCACTCTAACGAAGCTGAGAGCTGCACAGTCTATTGCAGAGCACACCAGGTGCAGCTGCTCATCAGCAGAAGCACATGCCAAATAAAGTAGCAAAATGTTAAGATGGAAGATTGCAGAAGGTTCTTTATAAGACAGAACATACTGGGGAGAGCTGTTAAGGATTAACCCTTAAAACTGACTTCCCATCCTTTAGTCAGAAGTGCTTCACCAAAAACACGCACTTAACTGGAACACCTTCTCAGATCTGATGCTGTCTCTCACCAAGACAGCACAGAAAGAGTGTGCCCCTGTGCAATAAATAGCTTGCAAGACGTGACACCAGGAGTCTCAGCTTTGCTGCTCTACCTCCCTGCTAGCAGTCTATCAGCAATCAAATACTGGGACAAAGGAAGGGAGCAGCAGATGAAGACAGTGCAAAACAGCAGAGGAGAAACTATGACAGAGATACAGGAGAGCTCAGAGCCTGAAAGTTACTTACCAGAAGTCAAGGAGGCTTGGAGCCCTAACAGCAGCTTTTTTTGGTTATCGCTCACATCTTTGCAGTATCACATTTCTGGCCCAGCTTCACAGATTGAAGGAACTGCAGTTTATTAGGCACTAGAGAGACTTTGGAGAAAGAGCAGAAAGCAGAGGGATAGGCTCCATTCACAGACAGCACGAAAGGAAGGGTGTTCAAACATTCAGAGCACTGGGTTAGAGGAAAACTATCAGAAGACGCAGATCACAAATCACACAGAACTGAAATAGGGGAATGACATCCATAATAACTGGAAAGGCATCACACATTTTACAGAGTAAGCTCAAGATAAATTCTGAAGTTCCTATATTCAAAGTTTAAAAGCAAAAAAATAAGAAGTCTAAAGCATCTAGTGTCACAGAAAGAGTCAGGATATGGATAACAGGCACGACATTGCCCCTCCCTGCACACACAGGTTAACATACAGACAGAACAACGCTCATGGAGAAAATGCAGAACTCTACATTTAATTATACAGATTTGTCCATGGAAGATCTCTTCTGTGGACAAATCTGCCTATTTCTATCTTACTGGAAAACCTCCTCATAGAGATGCACCTGTCAGGCAGCCCAAAGCACTCTACATAAGCTTCCAGATAAGAATTAAAAAGTCCTTCCAAGGCAACAGATTTTACCCTTGCTGCTTAGATCTTCTGCGGTGCGAAATACGGCCGACATAAGAAAGGACAAACAGCAAGTGTGACTCACTGCCCTACTGACTGAGCAGCTATTTGGGGCAGCTGGATGTGGAGTTTTGAGGAATTTCGGAAGAAATCTAATCAAGTGGGTGAAGTGACAGCTGAGGTGAAGAGAAATGAGATGCTGAAACACACTGACCAGCATACAGGGCAGAGTGCTTTAAGCTCCCCGTCCTCTGCAGGGTGAACACGTGCTGCTAATCAAGTGCACCTGAGCTCACCACTAACACCTTCCAACAAAACCTTTGTACAAACTGCTGATTTCATTTTCGGTTTAACCACCACAAAACTCCACACTCATGTTGAGAGGCTTTTTTTTTTTTTTTTTTTTTTTTTTTTAAAAAAAAAACTGACAGCCTCACCTGGAACACGACATCCAGTGCCGATCATCCCAAATTAGGCAAGTCATACAATTCTATCTTTGAAAGGTTTCCTTTAGTTCTCCCTCTCTGCTTTGCAGGAACTCATTCAGAACACCAGTAGGACACAAAGCTTCGTGGTTCCCCCCAGCATCACTCCATCAATCCTAGGCTGTATCTGGAGAAACACTACCAACACAGAAGCAGCTGCCAGCAGTATCTCTCTGAAAAGGAAGGTCTCCGGATAGCTGAGTCCCAACAACAGCTCAAGTCCTGTGTAGCACAGAAGACTGTGCTAACAGATGGCAAGGAATCAAAACAGCACCACTGTGAACAAAGGCTGGACTGCAGCAGCCAGAGCCTGCCTGAACAGCAGCCACCCAGCAGTTAAGAAGGAGAGGAGCATCACTTCTAAAGCACAGCCCTCTCAAGATGCTCTTCCAGATCAGCGACATAAGATGCAGAAGCACAATACATGCATGTGCCCAATCGGCTCAAAATGAATCTTTAGAACGACAGAAGCAAAATTGGCTGAAAACTTTCCCCCTGCACCAACCTGCAGTGAAGCAAGCAGTGGTTCCAACTTTAGAGCACCAAAATTCTCTCAAACACGGAACAGGTATGAATGACTGCTTCCTGCAAATCAATACTGCTCATTGGGTACTTTAAATCAATAAAGCTTTTCTCCACAGAGTAAATTCTCTTGAAACAGTGATTAGACATTTTAGGACAACTAAATAGTTTCATTAAACAATACCATTAGTCATAAAACATCAGCTTGACACCTCAGCCAGAAAGCACTCCATCAGAACTAATTAATCCCCACAGCACCTCCACGAGACTGAGAGCACCATTCATCTGTTTTTAAATGTGCTAGGCATTTCTCTTACGGAATACAGAGGTGGGGTGGAAGTTACAAGTACCAGAACAAACAGAGCAAGCTGAGCCAGCCCAACACATCCAAGAGCATGAGAAAGCAGAAGAACACTGACAGCTGTAAGACTTGGCTTCTCTGCATCTTCCCGCTGCAGACCAAACCTCCTGTGAATACCCAGAGAGTCTTCCAGATGTCATCTGACTGGCTGAGTGGCAGTGAAAAATGGTTATTATTCTACTGGGAGCAGTTTTGTCTGTTGTTTGCTCAGCAAATTATCTATGCATGCAGCTTGAATGTGTGTGGGGGGACGGACAGGAAGGGGGAGCAGTAACCTCAGGCTCTGTGAATGAGAACTCTGGGTTTTATTGGAGCAGTTAAAGCTAAGTTCTCACTACCACAAGCAAAGCACATAACCTTACTGAACAGGTATCATGAATGGCAAGCAGCCAGCAGAGAAGGTATTTCCCTCTGAGGAAGTGGCTGATCTACACAGCTCCTGGACACATGCACGTGGCAGCAGCAGCCCACACATCCCAGCCTCTGCCATCCACCAGCCCTTGGCCACTTGTTCAGCTGCCACGTGCCCTGCCAGGGGCATCAGCAGGGCACCCAGTCTGAGCCAGCCAGCCGCAGTACTGAGCAATGCGAGGAGGACTTTCCACTAACACATATACAATCTCCCCCTGTATGGCAAGGCCATGCAATTCTCCCAAACTTGACACAGCCAAGTGCCACGCCGAGCCCAGCTCTTTCACAGAGCACCACCAGCCATACCTCTGTACTGTGGGCAGCACCACACCTGCATGCTGAGCAGAGAGCATGGTGCCTCAGCACCTCACCGACACCTGCTGGAACAGGAGACACAATCACAGAATCACAGAATTGTAGGGGTTGGAAGGGACCTCCAGAGATCATCGAGTCCAACCCCCAATCAATCATCTACCAACAGACTCCTCAGTCACTGCAGTGAGAGCCCAGCAGCAGGTCAGCCACAGGACCGCTCCCCGTGCTGCCAGCACAGATTGCTTTGTCTTCAGGGTGTTCCGTTAACAGTTATTTTTTTGGGACCAGCCTTTCTGGGTCTTTCAATATGTTTTCTCACACAACCTAGAAGATTTCAAATCAGATTCAGACACCATCACATTTGTCACCAGCTCCTCTTTCCACAGCTGCACTGTGAAGAAAGTGTCAGTGACAGCTCCAGGACGCTCTGTGCCACAAGGCAGGGTTCACTCAGGCTCTGCTACACAACGTGCCCTACCTGCAGAACGCAGTCAGAAGCTACAGGCAGAGCTGGCACCCCCAGCTCTGGGCACAGCCAGCCCAGGCCGCAGCTGCCAACATGTCCTTGCAGTGTTCCTGGGCTGAGCGCAGCCACCACAACCTCCTGCCTGGAACCACCTGTGCTAAAAGAGCTCCCACACTGCCATACAGGACCCGGATCAGCTGCTGCTGTTAAACAAATCCAGACAATGAGACATTTACCAGCCAGAGCACGTTCTGGATCAGGCTTCCTGAACAGCTACAGAATTCCATTCCAACAGCAGCAGCTCCAGCTGTCGCAGTCAGCAGTGCCACTGGGCCCAGCACAACAGCACAGGGATAGCCACCTACATGTTCACCATACTCACATCTTCATCATTTACAAGCTGGTTTTCAGTAGAGCTACTTTGCTATGAAAACACACAACCTGCACAGGGGGAAGCTGCTGATCCCCTGCTCAAGTGAGCTGCAGTCAGAGACAGCTTCACAACTTCACAAGCTGGCAGCCCTTCTAATGCACAATTTAAGCCCTCCCCACAAGAAAGGCAACCTTGCAGAGCAGAAGATGAAGCTCAACCTAAACTATGGAAACCCAGCAGTGGATGTGAGCACAGTGAGGGGTGGGTGCTGCATTTCTGCAGTGGTGACAGCGGGTCACCTCTGCTGGTATATTTACAAGCACAGCATGCAGGCTCTCGTTCATTACTGGTGAAAATGCACAGCTACTGGTGGTGACTGTGTTGGAAAATGGTATTTTATAGCTGAAAATTTGTTCTATCAAACAGTGTTCTTGTGTTCTTTGTATCTGTTGTAGTTTTCACGGAAATAAACAGGAGGCATTACTTTCAGAGTAACCTATGCATTAGAACTTATATTAACTTCCACTTACTGAGGGGGGAAAAAGAACCCAAAGAACAGTACAAATCCTACACATTGAGACACCTTCTCCCAAAGACAGCATTTGAAGTGATTACAAAGACTGCATTTCTGTCACTCAGCTGTGTGCTCACAGAAAATGGCTTTTACAGACACAGGTGGAACTGCCTGTTCTTTATAATAAAAGAATCAGCTATTTGGGGGAATATAAACATGAGAAAGATGCAGATCTACATACACCTGACAGGGCATTAGGGCAACTAGCAGTAACAAGAGATAACAGCAGGCCAGCCAGCAGCACGCCGTGGTGCTGCCGGTGATAAAGAAATGCAGAGAAAAGAAATGAGGATTTTGTCAGGATTTTGTCTTCTCCTGACATTGATTTTCACCTGCAGAAAAACACAGCTCCCTTCTTTCTTGAGGCTTTTGAGTGCTCTCCCTTCAAGTCTTTTTACTCTTAACAATTCTTACAATTTAAGTAGCTAAATTTCGCTTTATTGCAATGATTATAGTTAATAGGCAAATAATCTAAGTAGCAGGTACTCACATATGAAGTTTCAGCAAGATGCTCACACTTCATTCTTTAATACAACAAGTTTGGAGATCAAGTGTGCAGAGCAGACCAGGTGTGAGAAGCTTCATGAGCAGAATAACAGAAGAAACACAGCACGCTGCAGCACCTCATAGAGCCTGGCAGGAAGGCTTAAAGGGGGCACAGCAAGATGATTATGCTCTCTATATAACATTAGCTGGTCTTCATCAAGATCCTCAGGCTCTTTAAGCCCAGCATATTCACAAGTAAACAGGTGGCACTAGCTTTAAGAGCACAAAGTATGCTCCATGTGACAACACATACACTGACATACATTTGCCCTGAACCCTGGCACATCCCTTCTTATCTTCACCAGAGCTTTGCAGGTTCAGAGTGGAAGAAGTCTCTATATAGAGTATGAAGTTGACTCAGACAGACACTGCAGAATCTGAGCTTTCTTTTAGGAAGCGTCTCCAACACACACATCACCATAGCCTTTGAAAAATGAAGGCACGAAGTGAGGCACTGCTGCCTCCCAGAAATGCAAGCACCTTCTGTGGTTCAGTAGCTTCCCCAGGATGACTTGAGCAGCTGAATGTCATCTTCCACACTCAACAGAAGCCCAGTGACTGGGACAAAGTGAGGTCAGCCAGCTCCATCTACAACAGCTAGAAAAACCCACGTACGCCAACAAACCAGGAGCATGAGAACACAAGACCTGGAGAATAGGACACGTTTACCAGGCACCTTCCGGAAGCTTCAAGGTAGAAAACCCTCTTAAAAGACAGTTTGAGGCAGATCAAGAAGTTCCCTTACACACTGCGGAGAACCCACGGACAGCACACACTCTGGTATCCAGATACCTGTCTCCAACCCCGATGTCTGATGAAAGCAAAGCCTCATTTGAGGCACTGTGTTGGTGCAGCTCCTGCTCTTAAACATCACTGTGCGTCAGACAGCAGCTGGGGCTGATGTTTGAGACACACTCTTACCTCTGATTTGCTAATCAGCCCAGCAGCTTACAGAGCAGGTGCATCCCCTGCAGCTGGGACAGGACTCCAGTACGCTTTATCACATGCTGGTGGATGCCTGGAAAATCATGCTTGCCTTTAGAACTAGGAATAACAAACTGATTTTTCTCCCAGCTCAGTAAGGCTGAGTCACCTATCACAATGCATCCAAGTCCAGAATTACCTAACACAGGACAAACTTACAACTAAAAAAGTCAGTTATTTCTGCACCCTTCTATATAGAGAAAAAAATATCTTTTTTTCCCCATCTGCCCTCTAGAAGTGCCTCACGGCTTTTTTAACCGGAAACCTTGCCTACAGGATACCCAATTCCTCTGTTACACTGTAGCACAGTAATGGTTACATTACAAAATTTCTCTCTGGATGATTTCCCTAAACACTCTAAAATCCCCAGGCCTCCTCATCTGGAACAGCCCTGTGATGCAAGGTAGGAGGCACCCAGCACACAGCAGGCCCAGCCAAGCTGTCAGAGCATCACTCAGGTCACCGCAGGACAGCGACTCGCCCAGGTCGCAGTGACTCTGTACCACTTGAAGTGCAACGGCCCCTCTTACCAACAGCCCATCTGAAGAGGTGGTGCAGCGAGCTACAAACAAAAAAAAAAAGGCAAACCTGCAGGGATGGCAGTGCCAACCCAAGCACAAACCCGATTCCAGCTGTGATCCCAACTGTAATGGGCAAGTCTGTGCCCTGAAGCTAGATGGTATCCCTGCTCACGGCTTTTCCCACTAAATTAAGCTGGAATGAAAGACTTAGGGAGGTTCAAAACCTTCATGCCCTTTTTTTAGCCACTAGTTGTTGCTCACTAAATAAACCAACCAGGTATTCTAAAAGGACAGTCACAATGAGATCTCACCACTGAGAGGCAATGGGGTTCAGAATGAGACTTCAAACATAAATCTTGCTCACTTCCCTGAAGTCTGCAGTTTAACAATCACACTACCCAGTATCTATTGCTTCCTCCTGGATCAAGGATAGCATACATGAGCAGAGCAAAGAGAACACTGCAGCAAACGCACACAATCACCTCTCAGCTGCAGCTAATTCACACACCATGTCCATGCAGAGAAATGCTGAACACACACCATCAGATGCACAGTGCCTAAAGCCAACCTCCCTATAGCAGGGACAGTTATGCCTGAGCTGCTCAGAAACTCCCATCACCTGGTGTCCACAGAGCTGTCATCAGCTGAAAGAGAAACTTATTCTCATAAGTACAGCAGACCATGTGCCAAACTCATTCAAACACGTGGCCCCCCATATGACAGGTAAATGTTTTAACACTGAAATTGTTCAGCAGTCGATCAGCGAGCTCTTCCAACCTCGCTGGTGTTCTGAGGCAGGAGGAGTGTCCAACCGCCTGAGTTCACAGCAGCCTGGTCACACTGCTGGAAGATGACTCAGAAGCAAAGCCCATCAGGGCCATGTGTATTCAGGTGTATTACTATGTGCACAACAAACACGTCCTGTGATAGGGCCTGTTGGTGATGAATGCTCTCTTTTAACAGCAGTGAGCAGTCAGCCCTGCATGGATAAGGCAAGCCTTCAGCTGCTTCTGTGTCTGACTCACAAGCATAGACACACCAGAACTGCTATAAGCCGCCATCAGCCCTAAGAGATTTCTCACTTATCTTCACCAAAAATAAAGACACTAAGAAAGTATCCCCACTTTAAGCTCATATCAACTTTTACCAAGGTTAAACAACACACTGAGGCACAAGCGTGCTCTCTCAGCTCTTCCAATCACTTCACTGAAATACCAGCTTAAAACACATTCCAAACCTTCAGCGGTTCAACAGGTTACACGTTTGTCACCAGGATACAAAAGGATTCCTCCTGGAATGCAGAACACTCCTTAAAATCCTGTAAAACTGCACAGCTCACTTCTTTTCAACATCAGCTGAGCTATGCAGCACCGGAATAAAACACAGTGCCGGCATCCCACGTGGGATCCCGCAACGGGAGCTCTGCAAAGAGCAGGGGCTGAGCAGGGGAAGTGGGAAACCAGCGGGGTGCGGGGAATACTTAACGACACGGAAGGAAGCCCGCAAGGTGCGCTCACAGCACACGCCGACCACGTTCAGCAGTCGGGATTTGCAGCTCATCGAGACGGACGTCCGAGCCGCGTGCCCGGGATTCCCGACACGGCACCCGAGGCGGGAAGCGCTCGGACCCCGCAGCGCCCCAACGGGGCTCCCCGCGCCCGCTCGCAGCGGCTGCCCAACACGGCGCCGGGACAAAGAACCGCCGGGACTCGGCCCGAGCGCGGGGCGGCCCGCTTCGTTCCCGTGGCTCTTCAAAGTGAACGACGCCGGGAAAGAACCCCTCGGGAACACGGAGAGCCGAGCGGAGCGCCCCAGGAAGCGGCGACCCGCGCGTCCCACCGCCCCCCGCGCGGCGCTGAACTCGGAGGGCCGCGGCACCGCCCGCGCTCTACGAGCAGCCGATCGGGGCCGCGCGCCGAGGGGGGGACGCGCCGCAGGTACGGCCACTCCGGGGACGAAGGAGGGCGGCAGCGCCGCAGGTGAGGGCGGGCCCGGCCCGCGGCGGAACGGCACAGAGAGGCCGGGCCCGGCGCGAGCCCCGCAAGGCGGCCGCTCCCCCGGCAGATGGCCGTCCCCGCCCCCCACCGCCCACCTGTCGCGGGGGTCGATCCAGCTAGTGGTGCGGCTGCCGTGGTCGATGTAATACACCTTCCCGTCGTAGTCCCGCGCCTCCTCCCAGCCCGCGGGCAGCGGCAGCTCCTTCCGCGGCATCGTCCCCAGTGCCGGCCGCGCCGCCCCATGCAGCGCCCCGCTCCGCAGCGGTGGCCGACCCCAGGTTAGGGCCGGGCCGGGCGGGCGGCGAGGAGCGGAGCGGTGCGGAGCGGGGCCGCGCCGGCCCAGCCGCGCAGAGAAGCGCCCCAGGCGGCGGCGGCGGCTCCTCACATGCCGGCCCCGCGGCGGGGGTGGGGCTTGGCGGGGGGGCGGGACCCGGAGGGGCGGGGCGGGAGAGCCCTCGGAACAATCTGCGGAGGGACCCGGCCCCTCGCGGCCCCGCTCCCGCGCTGCTCCGCCGCCTCGGGCCGCCCACGCTCCCCCGGCCGGGAACGCCGCCCTCGCGGCCCCGCCCCTCCTCGCGCGGCACCGGCGGGGCGGACAGCGCCCCCTGCTGGAAGGGCGGAGGCCTGGCGGAGCCGGAACGGGGGCGTGGCCCCGGGGCGGGAGGGGCGGCCCGCGGAATGCCCGCTCGTGGCCGGCAGCCGGTGTCTGCGGTTCGGCGGCGAGCAGCCGGCCATCTTCCGACGGCCGTTTGTGCGTGGCGCAAATCTCCCCGGACGTGCGCGCAGGCGGCTTCGATTGACCTGAGAGACCACCCCCTATGTGACCCTTCTCGGTCTTATCCCGCCCGCCACAGCGGAGCCACGGCGTGACGGAACGCCCTGTGTCGTCGAGGAATCTGCAACCACGGCGTGCCTAGGCTCGGCACAGACCTTTCGGCCCTCCGGCTGCACGCCCTGCTCGCATCCCGCAGGTTACGGCTGCGCGGGGCGCGTCCAACGCAGCCCTGAACGCATCGGTACGGCTCTGTGCCGAGCGAACCCTGCACGGAGCCCCCGCAGCCAGTAACATCGATGGCTGTACTCAAACCAACGGAGGTCTCTGACAGAGGAAAGTTTAATTTGGTCTTTCCCTATCAGAGCCTTGGACAGGCGACCGCGGATTTGTTGAATGTCAAGCGGCCTTTCCCACAGCGTCACGCTACCCTCAGCGCTGAGAAAAGTAGAATTCCTCGGATGAAACGATTTACTCACTTTTATGAGCCCCGCTGCCGCCGGCTGCTTTCAGCAGCACGGAGCTTCGCCGGGCCCGTCGCCAGCCGACCGAGCCCGGGGAGCGGGCAGCGCGTGGGACGCACGTGCGGGCCCGGGCACAAAACCGCCCGCAGCGAGGGAATGACCACCTCTCATCGACCTCGGCGTGCTGCGAGATTTTTTTTCCTCAACCACATCAAGGTTTTATGTTTGTTTGTTTTTTACAAACGACCGCACTGCGCGTGCTGCCGCGCGTTCCATCGGGCGCGCAGTGCCGTGCCCCCGCAGCGCAGCCTTGCACAGCTCAGCACAGCCCGCCCGACGCCTCCGCGCTGGGACGCACCTGTGTGCCGCACGGCGGGACCGCCGCGGGCCTCAGCACGGAGGGGCCGCGCAGGCGCAGATCGGCGCTCATCTCAGACCCTGCTGTGCTTTGGCCCGCGGCGGGGCTGGGGGCTGTGGCAGCTGCGGCAGTGCGTTGTAACGGCCTGCCTTCCTCACCTGGGCAGAGACCACGCGTCAAGGTGGGGGTGGCATCAAAAGTGTCCTTACAGCCCACAGAAGCAAACAGGTTTCTCCTTCCTACTTCTGATATGAATTTTTGACTGATGGAAAGGCCTGGTTTATCTGATAGTACTGATTTTTTGCATTAGGTGATGCTTCTTGAAATTCTATTTTCATTTATATGTGTTCTTCACTTGATGAAGCACACTATGTGTGCCTATTTGCAACAGCAAAGAGACCTGGGCTGCATCCAGCATGATTCCAGCAGATTTCCATACTCAATTACAAAATTAGGCTAGAACCTGCCATGAGCTGTCGTCTAAGGATATAGAACTTCTGTAAATATGGTTTCTCCAATAGCAATATGCTGCTGAGCTGCTGTAACAGCACAGGCAGCATTGTGGTATGTTATCTGCCACCTTCTGTACTCATAATGATTGAGCTGACACTTCCATTGTAAATCGTATTTGCTGAGGGTTCATACGCTGGCTACGTTCTCTTGCCTCTCTCCAAAACTCCAAACAACTCTCTCCCACAGTGCTTTCAATTTCAGTATTGCTTTTTCAGTTCTCAGCTCGAGCTCTGCAGCAGAAGCCTGACTTTGGCCTCAGAACAGTTCTCAGGAGAGGTCAGGACACTACACGTATCTTAACAAACAACAAAATAAGGAGAAGCCTAATTTATTTACGCCTGATATGGATTTTGAACAAGTGCTGCAGAGGTTCTGGGAACAGGATGTGTGGAAACAGAACCATTGGCAGCACGTGACCTCCTGCAGGTCCCCGCACACAGCTCTCCTGCAGGGAGTCTGGCAGCGCTGTGCCACCAGGAGCTCACCGTGGGTGCTGAGCTGCGTGCTGCACACAGGGCTCAGGGGAATGACCTCCAGCACAAGCTGTTTACATCTAGGAGCTCAAATGTGTTGCTAGGGACCTGTGCTTTGAAAACCATTCACAGATGGGGATAAATGGTCTCTGAGTATTAACTACGTGACTGAACCAGGTCCAAAAGTTGTTTAAGAGTACCCTGATGATGCCTATATTTGCAGAGGAACTTGTCCTTCTGAGTTCTTCCCCTGCAAATCTGTCCCCAGGAAGTAATATCAGAAGTGGTGTTTCACTTTTGTTTCCTTCTGCAGAGGATAAAGAGAAGTAGCAAAATTAAGTCTGAACAGTTTCAGCTTTAGGACACTGGTAAGAGAACAAAGGCAACACAAGGCTGTGCAGCAAATTCTTATTTCCAGCCTCTCAGCTGCAAGAAAACTTCTATTTTAAAAAAAATGACCTAAAAAGCTCACCAGTACAGATCAGAGCATTCAGGAAAACCGTGACAGTGAGAAGTGCTTCCACCTTGTGATTTCACGGTTTAAGTTTACACCAAAAGTAATAACAAAGTAAGCTCCATGAATACCCACCTAATATTTCACTTCTTTAATAAGTTTCACTTCTAGACAAGTCTGATAACAGCACTTCACATCTATCAGCACAGAGTAACATCTGCAGTGAGGGACGTATAGGACTTTCTCTGGAAATGTACCCGGATTCATCCTTCTGAGAGAACAGGGCCTGGAGTTCTGGCACATGCAGTGCACAGGGGGAGCACACAGGTGCAACACTGCAATCAGAACAGGATGTGTTCTGTTTGCTCAGCAAAACTCAGATGGGCTCTGAGTGCAATAGGCACTGCACAGAACTGCCACCAAGCTGTTCTGCTTTAAACGAGCCCTGGAGTGAATTAACGCCTGTAATCAATTCAAACATCTCTGCTGATACCATGAATCATTAAAAACCTCATCTGCAACCCCAAAAGCAAGACTGCTCTCAAAATTAAGTGGAGCTTTCTGACTACATACTTGAACGAGATAAAAGCAGCAGGGCTCTCGCTGATGCATGGCTCCCTTTTAACATCATCAAGAGCGACTGTTAGCTCAGGAGAGGGTCTTTGATCTTACCTCCCATTTGTAAATGCGGTAGAAATAAGCAATCTCACAAAGAAGACAGATTGCACGGGGGCTCCGGGGCTCACAGCAAGTCTTTCCGTCTTCCATTTAATACCATGTTACTGCATTTTCAAACAGTCTGGAAGTTTCTTTGGTGCAATTAAACTAATTTCAGGATTGTAAGGTAGCGATCTGAGGGTCACTAAGTCATGAGATGCAGAGACTGTTGATAGGAGCATTTACAAATTATTTTGTTGTCATAAACAGGTGATGCTTATGTAAGACTTTGCTTACCCAGAGATCAAAGGAACACCCCTCTGCAGAATCCATGGTACAGTGATCATTTCTACATATTGGATGCTGTACACGAGATGACAGTGGCACACTAAGATTTTTCTCATTTTCAGAGATTTCACAATAGAAGACCAATAATTCACAGGAGTTTTAGAGACTTTATTTATGTATAAACAATTTAAACACTTTGCCATAAATTATCTTTGCCTGTCTCTAGTCTTTGCTTAGCAGCAAATTAAAATTAATATAAAAACTCAATGAACAATTCATACATGTATATTACAAAAAAGTTCTTGTACCAAAGTTCTTGTTAGACTTTTTTTTTTCTTTTGCGGTGACTGTAATGTGATTGTCTCAGTTTCTCGACCAAACAAACACACTAATAATTTTTAAATCTGAAACAGTGATTGTGCCTTCTGGCTGATGTATGTACAGGGTGATCTGACGTGGTGCCCATTTGCAATAGTGTAACACAATGCCCACAGCTCTACTGGAACTGATACCAACAAACTACTGAATCTAAACAGACTACACCCTGTAACTGTGTTATACTGTCCACAATGGAAATCCTCAAAGACAAACAGAGTATGAAATTTATTTGTAGTGATTTATAGCCACCATTTTGTATGTAACTTTACACTCTGCCCTCTTTGAATAAGTTAAGCTTCAGGCCAGACAAATGGAAGGTCAGAGTGCAAGTGCGGTTTTGTTATTTTAAATATAGTTTCCTTTACTATTTCCAGTGTGCTCTCACTTGCGTTCTCCTTTTCCTCCAATTGCTACACACAAATCACCCCAAAGTCATGTTTTAAATGCACCTGTATTTTGCTTTAAATGAAAACCTCTTGGATATTTATCAAACAAGCAGTCTGAATTGTTTGTGTTTCATCAGCTGGTTAGTGAAAGTGGCCCACTTGGATTTCTTAGTTTGCTCACGTGTGAATGGAGTGAGGTAATACAATACGAGGCCTTCTTTTTATTTTTCTTTAGACCCAGAACAAGTGGGTAATATTTCAGGGGTACTTTTAAATTTGTATGGTTAGAGTTTTCAGTCAGGCTTTAGTCCACTTCAGGATGTGGTTTTTAATCACTTGAACAGTAGCATTTAACTCAAAAAATATGAGCTTTTCTGCCACTTGCTATCCCAAAGTAGCTCAGCCTAGTGCCCCCATGTAGGTCTTCATCTCCTTAGGAGAGGAGATAACAGTTATGACTACTGATTCATCCATCAGAGGATGACAGCAGTTTAATTTGTTACCTCTTTCCCATTTCATTCTGTCTTAAAAACTGGATGTTGCTGCTACTGTCTGCTAGCTCTGGGTACTGCTCCACAGGCAGGACATAATATCCCTCGTAACCTTGAACCCTTCCCGTGTTCAGAAGCTGTTGCTTCTCTCCGTCTGTCCATACGCGGCTGCCCTCGCGGCCGTCCCGTGCCTTCTGCTGCTCTTTGGCCCAGGCCGACCCCAGGGCTCGCTGCCGAGCCTGGTCTAGCACTCGTGCCTTTTCCTCATCCAGTGTGTCGGCGGTGAGCCCGTAGCGGATGTTGATCAGCAGGGTGGAATGCTGGAACTCGATGTTTGTGAACCGTCGAGTCCTTCCATTGATAAGGAGGGTTGGCTGGGAGACGGTCACGTTTACGCCGCTGTCCAGGACCTTCCTCCCGCTGGTCATCGCGAGGGTGACGAGGTCGCTATCGGCTGAGCCTATCTTGACAAAGTAGTGAGTATCCTTCCCCTCGATGCTGTAGTGCATTTTTTCCAGGTAGTGAGCACTGTTAAGGACAGAGGCAATTTTTCTGCTATCGTCTGTGGCTATGCTGGAAATGCCAGTGGTTACACGGCCTTCCTTCACAGCAAACATGATTCCTTTCCCAATAATAGGAGTGCTTGTTGCAAACCAGTGGCCTGCTTTTTCTCTAATACTGGCATGTAATTTTTTAGATATGACCTGTCCCTCAAGAGCCATGAAAGCTTGATTGTGTCTTTCTGTTGTCTGCTGGACTCCTGTAATTAGCTGGAAAAAAACAAAACGAAGAAGATAGAGACCTGAAAATACTGTTTTCAGAGAACAGTGCTAATCTTTGTTTTCATTTTATAAAGGCAAGTTGCACAATGAAAAATTCTGTGGAAAGACCACTCCCTTCCCACATAAATACATCCAGAATTGGTATAAAAATACATCTGGCAAATAATTTTGTAATCAGTAATGTCAAGTAAAGGATTATGGTCACATGTGCTGGTTTACATGGTCATGTCGGTTGTGCAAGTTTCGCACAGACTGTTTGAAAATGGCCTAGTACTTCTTTTAAATATATTAAACTGGTTGGAATTTATGATGAAGGCAGAAAGCATATATCGTATCCCAGCCTTAACCCCACAAGTGCACATGAAGACCATAACTGACAGTAGCTGTAGTTACAGAAGTAGGAAACCATAGCCTCTTCCTATGAAAATGTTCAAGAAAAAAAGCAATGAAAAAGCTTGTATGGGGTGGGGAGCAAAATCATTTCTTAGCAGTACAATGAGTACCAACCTAAGTTCACTGTGACACCCACATTATTAGCTTAATTTTACCAATGGTACAACAGATGATAAATTACCTTGCAAAGTTTCCTTTTGTCATTGTTAATCAAGTTAATCAAGTTACAAGTTGTTAATCAAGGAAGAAGTCAATAAAAGACAAACTAATGACACTGTAATTATGGTAACGAGGGCTGGCAAGAAAGACATATGTTCATTAATATAAAATCTAGCTATATTCACTTTTGTTTTACATTGAAATAAATCCCTTGGCCTTCCACTGTAACTACTGTAACTACTGAAGAGACAGCAGTTCTATTCACAGAGAGGCAAATTTATCAGGAAAAAGGACTTCATGTTTCTGCCTACCTGTCCGTTTTCACACGCTTGACTCTCAGTCAACTCATACGGCGGTGACACAAAGTACATTTTTGCTCTAGGGAAACCAGGAATAATGTTGCTAAGCTGAAATCCGAACATCACCAACCAGCTTTTGACATCTAAAAATCAAAAGTAAGGAGGCAAGTAAGAAATAAATGTGCAAGAAATCCACAGATTAAGGAAATCCACCTTTGACCTCATTTGTTTCAAGTAGCGGTTTTCAGAATTGTGGTATTCCACAGTGAACAAACATGGAATATCACCTCAAATACATCCTAAATAGTTCATCAGTGATACACAACCTCTTTCATTCACTCTTTTTCCACAACTGCACATGGAACACTTTATGTAATATTTGTCCCATCTCTGACACCTTCTGATGAGGTTAATGAAATCCATAAGTGATATTGTAAAATTATGCTGTATTAGGTTTGTACTCCTAAGAACAGCTACAAAGTGTTCTCGCAAAATGCACGGCTTTCTCTTCTTATCTGCTCCTCCTAGCTGTCCTGAGCTCCCTGGAGTACCCATTAACTGCAGTCAGAAGCTTCAGATGTCTGCCTTCCACAGCACAGCTGTGCCCGCTCAGGCAGGTGCACTGTGAGTGCAGGAGAAAAGGGAGGGTGCTGCAGGGCAGGGTCTCACCTCAGCCCAGGGATTGCTGCGGGGAGCTCCAGCTCTCAGCTCGACATGACAAGCCCTGTCTTCTTTTCTAGTTGAAAGTGCCCACCATGCCCTGCTCGCTGCTGCAGAGCCCTGGGGATTAAGCACCGTGCACCGCCAGCCCCTAGGGCATGCATGGCCATGAGCCAGCACCTGTCTGCTGCCACAAAGCCTCTTTTCCCTAAAGATTCAGCGGCTGCCTCATAAAAAGTGTAATACCCGATGGTTGTGGACATCCTAATGTGTAGTACTGATTGTAAAGTGTAATACTTATTGGTTGTGACAGCAAACGTCTCCTTTTCTCAACTGTTCTGACAGTAAAATAAGTACTAAAATATTCTGTTTGTATGAAGATATTTATACATATTTCCAATTACATGAGGGAGAAGGTTTTTTTTTTTTTTTTTCACCATGAAATCTGAGGTGCCAGCATAATCACTTCCTGTGCAATACGATTTGCTTAGTCTGTATAGCAACAAACGTTTTAACCGCCAATGAATTATTTTTGCAGAGAAGATATGTGCTATACCAAAAGCAATGCATTTTCTGGGACTTAATCCAGTAGATGGATAAATAAAATAAATGCTAATTCTGAATATAGCAAAATATCAGAAGATGGCATTGAAGGTCTAAATCAAGAACTGATAAATGAAAACAGAATTTTGTTGCAGTTAAGACAATGAAGTTTGATCCCAAAGTAATTTTAGTCAATATTTCTCACACTAAGAGGAACTGCACTGTCTTCGTATTGCAAAGAAGCTATAGTTGAGGTGACAGGATGTCACACGTGTGATTGGGTCCCAGAGAACGAAGGAAACCTGCTTCAATTTTCTTTGAAGGAAATGCACACTTTTCTTGAATTTCAAAGTACTGCTAAAATTTGGATCCTTTTTTCAAAGTATCACTGCTCTAATTACTGTACACTACAGATTCAACTTTGAAAAAAGCTTTTCTTAAATATATGTTAATTAACTTTCTTTTTAGAAATTGCCGGCAGCCAGTTCAAGTACTATGTGATCTTACTAAGTGAAAAATTATTACTAATTAAGAAAAGGTTACAAGTTTTACCCAGTTCTAGCATGCACAATCAAAACTACTTTATTGTTTCTCTCTGAACATGTGCCATAAAATTTATTAAGTTTTCCAGGAGAAAATAATAGTTAAAAAATAAAAAAACAGAATTTTTGTTGTAGAGACTAAAAACTGTTTGCATATTAAAAGATAAATGGGAAAAAGAGGTTTAATTAAATCCATTCTTGGTGCTAATATGTAATGTGTCTGTGGGCTCAGTCAGAAGTTAATTTTGAAAGTAGCCCTGAAGGGAAGAGATTCCAAGATGTTCTGGTTCTTGATTCTGCTTACTAACCTGCTTATTGGTAACTTCACTTTGCTTTACATCTTTTACAAACACATTTTTGTACAAACTCATACAGCACTGAGTTCAAAAGGAAGAGCCCTAAGTTGAGCTGAAATTGAGTATTTAGCCCAAAATTACTTTTCCTCCTTCCCGTTTTTCTCTGTGGTTTCTCATTTCTTGCCCTTCTTCAGGGAGGAGCACTATCAAAGAATCAAGAGTAGCCAGCCCTTTTCACAGCATAGAAAAGAAAATAGCCCAATCTTGATGCTCTGATACCAATATATGGCTAGTAAGGTGAATTCTGAATCCTTTCCCAAATGAACTTCCAAACAACAGTGTTATTTATACAAAAATGCAACGAAGTCTCACCTGTTACATAATTCTTTAGATCCAGTTCATTGCTAAGAGGGTTGTTACTCTTGAACATGTACAAATTGAAAGGAGCAGGCTCTCTACCAATGTTTTTCCACATTGTGTAATCAGGAGATGTCCAGCGTCCAGCAAGGACATCGTAGTCCCTTTGGGTAAAATGAACGAGTTTGGTTAAAGGATCATACAGCCCTCCATGGAACCCAATAACCAGCTGGAAATCAGGGTTTGAGTCATAATAAATCTCCCCATATGCAGTGTACTGAAGCTGTTTGATCATGAGGCCATTGATGCTGAATACGGCTAATGGAGTGCCTGTGTTATCGGAGGCGACGTAATATTCTTCCCCACTGCTGCTCTCCATTGCAAAGAGGTGGCCTTGCAGATCATAATACAAAGAGGTAATTTCTGAATTGGAATGATTGTAGACATGTGTTACTCTTGTTGGATTGTGAAGATCAGCGTAAAAGTATTGCAGATGGTGCCCTAGGTTAGTCTTACAGGAAGCCCTTCGGCCAAGTCCATCATAACGGTACTGAACGTTCCACCCATTTGCTTTGTTGTAAGCTCTTGTTAAAAGTCCCTTGGAATTGTACTCAAATACATCCGAGCCTCGTTGACACAAGAATCCATCATCATCTATTTTGTATGGTATGTCACCTAAGCGTGTAATCCTGTCTCTTAGGTCGTAGCGCAGGGGCATCAATCGAACACTGTTTCCAGGATTCAGGAGGTGAAGATTTCCATTTAGGTCATAACTGTAGCGCCAGGTAGGCCTATCATTTACTGCTACGCTTTGTAATTGCCCATCTCCATCATAATCGTAGGTATACTTGGTTGTGTTAGCATACGGCCCAAGTTTCAGTTCTCTTTTAGTTACTCTTCCCATGCTGTCATATTGCACAGTCATCCAGTACATCAGGGATCGGAACATTTCATATTGCACTTCTTTAATGCGTCCATGGGTATCAAAGTGCTTACTCAGTGTCATAACTGCTGTAGTAATAATTTGATTTATATCATAATAAATAACTCCAAATTTGCCAAAATGCTCAACTTTGCCAGAAATCTCATCATAACGGTAAAGATCAACTGGAAGAGGTGTCTCACTTATGATGGGTTTGATGCTTGCAATTCGAAAACTATTGTCATGATATGTGTAATCAAACCTTGCATTGACCATACCTTCTTCAGAGAATCTGTAGATTTGTTTGTCCACAAGAGGGCCAATTTTACGATAGCGGATTGTACAAGAAAATCCTCCACTTTGCAAATTCACCATTTTTAGGACGCCTGTAGTTTCATCGTATCCAAAAGTAACCGCAGTACTGTCATAAACAATTTCTGATAATTTGGATAGCTTTCCATACTTGTAAAAGACTTGTCGACCAGTACCTAAAAATGATGTTTTCAAAATCCTCCCATCATCACTGTAATCAAAAATCACTGATGCGTTGCTTTCAGGAGGATTATAAATATTCCTAATGTAGCCAACAGACGTGTGAGTTGACATGCTATGCCGAGCAACACTAGGCATAGTAACAGCATGGAGCCGGTCTGAAGAATCATACTCAAAGATGTACTGCCGCTGGCTCTGAAGCAGTAGTACCATTGACTATGGAAAAAATACAACACAACAATACATACACAGTTACCGTTTTTTAGCTTGTGACCTCTGAGAGGGCATTTAAAAAAACAGAAGTTTTCTAAAGAGGCAATAATGTTAAATTAATAAAAAGAGACATCTATGCGTTAGTTAGGGACACAGAGCTGCTCTGAAGTATTGTCAGATTGCCAGATGAAAGGATCTGCTACATGGAAATCAATATGCTGACACTCCAGAGAAAGTGTAGGTTAGTAACCTATTAGCTACCCTCTCTTCAGTACGATTTTTTTTTTCTTTCTTTCTTTTTTTTAGGATGAAATGGAATTTGGTAAATGAATTGATTGATCTTTCTGCTAGCAATTGTAATTCACAGCTATTGCTTTGAAGCATGTGACAAACTAAGCAGAGAACGGGTTAAAACAGATTCAAAGAAGAGAAAGGGAAGATAATTTGCAATTTTCAGGTATTTAAGCTTCTTTCACTATTAAAGAGTCTTAATTAGGATAAATAAAAATGCATTAAAGTATTTTCTTTTAATTCATAATGAGTAGAAATGAATTACCTGTTCTACCTGAACCTTTGGTCAGATTTAGTCACGCATTTTTGTTCTTAATTAAGCACAACTCATTGCATTAGTTTATGCCACAATGCAGTGGGTGGTCTATTCGCTTTCAGGAAAATATCAAAAGATACAAACCATGAAAAAAGGATCTCCTATTAAAAAATAAGTCAAATTCAGTTACTAATTGAAAAATAATAATATTTGAGATCAAGCACAGTGGGATTATTAGCAGCTTTTGTAATATGTAACTGCATATATTATATTTTTGGGTAACTTCAGTGTGAATTTATTATAGATGGAGCTTAAAATGAAGTAACAAAGTAAAGTAGTCCTGTCTCTTTGTAACGAATGTCAGAATGTAAAAGGACAGCACCTACTTTTTCTAGGTAGGTGTAACTCCAAACCTTCCCATCTGCAAACATGCGCGATATGATCCTGCCTTGCTTGTCGATGTCTGTCCTTTCACTCATGGCTCCGCGCTGAAGCCCCGCCAGGCGCCCGTTGAAGAAATAGGACACGTTGACAGCAGCCAGGCCGCTGCTGGGCAGCCAGAGGAAGGGCCGTCCCAGCTGATCGTAAATTATCCTCAGGGTGAACTTGCGGTGATCATCGTAGATTTTTTCAGTGCGTATATTCCGGTCGTAATCAATGGACAGTAAATTCCTTCCATGAACCTGTTGAAATGAATGAAGGCTGTATTCAGTGACCACTGAATTGTTGAAAGTGTAGGATTCAGACTGACAGGCTTTCATATTTCATTCTAAGTAATTTAGGATATGCTTTATGTGTCTGACTGGGCTGTCACCCAGAGCTGTAATCGTACAAAGGATTCCCCCGTCAAAGGACAGACGTACTGCATACCTGGCTCCTGAATGGCAGACTGTTAACAATTAGCAGCAAAACGAGTGATTTTGCATGGAAGTAACTGTTTCACATCTGTCACCAGTAGTTCTAACTTAGCATTTTTCCCTACAGTGACTTCATGGACAACAGAAAAAAATATAATGTTATATCTTCTTGGTGGTTTAACTACTTAGGCACCTTAATTGGAACACCCACTTATTCATTCATGTCATTAATGTTTTCTTCATTTACTTTCCAAATGTTCAACAGATTCCTCAAGCAGCTCAATTACTTGCAGTGTATTTCATTTCTTCTGATCAAAAATCCCAGTCGAGCAGGCTGGGACGGACTTCTAGTTGTGCAAAACAAATGTTCTAAGCAGTTAGGTTAAATATTTTTCTTCTCATCTAGTTTTTAGTTAGTTTTCAAATAAAGGCACAGCATGAAATGTTTCAGTCCAAGATTTTTTACTTCTTTTTTGAATTAAAAAAAAAAAGCAAAAAGCAAAAAAAACCAAACCAAAACAAAACAAAAAACCCACCAACAAACAAACCACAACCAAAAGCAAAGCCAAAACAAAAGAGCATAAGAATGCAAAATGGTGAGGTTTCTAGTGAAAGCACTATAATGAGAGATACATAAAAATAATCACTGGAGGCTAAGCCACAGAATTCAGGCTAATGCTATAATCTGATAAAGCTTCTTAAGTAATTTAATTGTAGATGCGTCATTAATAAAGTACAAGTCTTTAAATTAGATATCATTTGACAGCAGTGACTGCTTAGAAAGTATTCATTGGTTTCTGGGAATTTGTTCTTCAGCTTATATTTTTCAGTAGCTTTGATTAAGCAACGTTTTCTGTTATCCAAAATTAAACCGCACATCAAACAATATGTAAATTAACCCTGAGCCTTTCTTGCAGACATGAAAGTTATTCAGAGATCTTTTCACTGGCAGGGGTAAACCCAATTCCCATCACAACCGACTCTGTAGGAATTCAGTTGCACTGACAGCAAATTTAAAATTAATACGATTTTGTGTTTGTAAAGAAGTAATTATTTCAAATTATCGCTCATTATCCTCATTTTTTCCATTAATAAAATTTAGCTCTTTAACAGTCTGCATTTCCTCAGTGGCAATCATTAGGAAAAGCTTTTCTGTAGGTTTTCCCAAATGCTTTTCCAGCAACAACTTTTCCTGTGAGTCAAAGCAAAGGCACGGCGTGGTTTTAAAAACATCTTGGCAAAATGGATCATGCTCTGCTGTCCCAAGTTAATGGAAACAAGGCTCTGGGAGGCAAAGTTGGCACCAGCCCTTTCTCAGCCAGTTACTCTGCTTTTGTAAACATGAGGTCAGTTCTCATGATCAAGACATGTCAAAGCCCTTTGCTGCACAAAGGTCTTGGTGAAGCAGGACAGAGCTTTCACTTCTCAGAAGTATGTAGCTGTAACATTAAAATAAAAGAGTAGGATATGACAGAAAGAACTTGGTTTTTTAAATGATAGGCAGAGTTTTTTTAACAAGTATTTCAGAAAGATCTTCCCTTTTCCCAAAGACACTATAAAGGGAATTAGATTTCATTTTCCCCCAAAGATAACCCAAATGTTAGTTTTTTGAAATGATTACACCACATAAACAGCACTCGGGGAATAAAGAAGCCTCTGTTTGGATAACTCAGTAACTTCATTTTTGTTTGTAAAACAAGTAAAGCTACGGAGTCTAATTGTGGTGTCATTAATTATATAGAAACCCAAGCAGAATGACTAACTCCCACTCTTCTTGGGAACACTAATAACACTGCTGCAAATATCGTGGCTGAGGATCATCTCAAAAGCCATTTCTCTTTTGTTCTGCTACTTCTGTGCACATCTCTTCCTCTCGCTGCTGCTGAACAAGAGGCAATAGGGCAACATCCCTTCTGTGCGCTGGTAAAAGGTCTCACTAAATAAATCACTTAATTGCAGTGTATCAGAAACTCTTCTGAACAAAATCTGATCCAGGCCTTGTCTGAAAATACTAGCGAGATGTTGGAAGTGTGGCACGAGAACTGGTGGTGGGTGGTTAAGGGGGAGGAGGTTCCCACTTCTCCTCACTTCTGTTTGTGTGTCTGGTACCGCTCATGAGAAGCAATAAGAGCAATAAGAGGAATGACTGCACTGTTGTCTCCAGCTTTGTACTGTCCCCAGTACAAAGGGGCTGTACTTGCATTCACATTCAGCCCTGCTAACACTTAATGAGCGACTGCAGGACTGGAGATTAACAGTAGGTTCTCATAAGAACCAGGTCCATAGAAGAACACTTGCTGCTAAGTGTTCCCCTGGGCGGCCCTGTGGCCTGGCTGGTGCTGCTGGGCACTGCATCTGGCACAGCTGCCACAGCTGCCCTGCCCAGCACTGCTCCACACCCACTTCCCAACACAGTTGCTATATTTCATTCACTAAACAATTTATAAAGATGAATTCGGATAAATGAGATGCAAATAAATTCTATGCTTTCTCCCTTGTTTTCAGATTTCATTTTCAGTCCACTCAACCTGTTATAATCTCACAGTGATTTTCATTTAAAAGAGCTAAATGGATATGTGATTATTGTTACAGGAACTAACACCAGACAATTAAATGTTGAGGTGCTGCTAGATAAAGCAGTGTTTTCATTTGCATAAACATGATGCAAGAGAATCCATCTCAGGCAAGGTTTCAGCTCGAAGATGTGTTTAATTCCATTTAATTACCACAAGTACCTCTATTAAATTTTTAGTATCGAGAGTTAGGATTACAGCAGTTTTCATTTTAAAGTCCTATTTATTTTTATTTTGAACACCTAGTCAAAATGCAGAGCAGATCTATTTTCTACTTACAGTCAATTTGTGCAGGTCAACACATCAAAAATCAATTACGCGGCCATGAAATTTAGTCATTAAGGATTACCTGCTAATCTCATTCAATTTTTTGTCTAATCTTCCCTCTCACACGAATATGTGCATATTCTGAGGATTTGTGAAAATAAGGGAAGAATGTGAATTAGATGTTAAGCAAGAGGAAAATACCAAAATTTAACATGCCAGTCTAATTTAGTTTTACAAGTAGTTGCCTAAATACACCACATTTATTATGGTCATCATGAACACACAGTATTGCATCTCATGACCAATGATATCGAAAGAATTATTAACATAAACAAGACCTGGATCAGCGCTACATTTTTTCTTGCCTGGTATCTGAAAATCCTCTCAACATTGCATATACTGAGGAAACAAGAGAGCGTTTGGATATTTAACAGGTGAAAAAGAGCGTAGGTGAGAAAAGAATGGGATCAATCTGGATATAGCAGATCTTTAAATTTGTAGGGGATGGCTTACATGATGGGAGTGTCTTTCATTTCCTATGCTTATGACTTTGTAATTATGGCAATTATTTTCCAACCATGCCATTTAGGAAAGGGAATCGACACAGTCTGCCAGACTGGATGAAACTGTAGGGGGATTTTAGGTAAGCAGAATGTAACAGCTCAAACTCTGTGTGTGCTTCAGAGGACTGACTGTGGTTAAGAGTGACATGGGATTTTTACAAGTGGTCAGCTTCTTTTTTTTTCTCACTTGCAGCAATATTCTGGATATTTTTACCAACCTCTTGTGGATGAAATTTCTGTAGCTTATTACAGATGATTCCACGTACTTAACTGGCCTCTCAAATAAAGAGATTCTCACACCAAAGACAATCCTAGAGTCACACATTTTAAAGAAGTGAAAATAGAAAAGATGTGTTCTTCAAATGGAAAGCTGTCAGCCCACAGAAGAAAAGATCATTATTGTAATGCTGCCACTACAGTAATTCTACTTACCCTGAGCTTTCTTCCAAACACAGTCACTTTGCCTTTAATCTGTTCTTTCCTCAGACGCCATTCAATTGAGTTCAAACCATTCTCCATTGGTAGAGAAATATTACATCGTCCTATGGTGGGAGTTACTGTCCCAGCCAGGACATGAGGTTCGCTGTGAAAGCTAATACTCATGCCATTGGCATACATCACTCTCAAAGTACCATTATTACAGAGCTGGTAGCTGTTCCTCACTTGATCTACAGCAATAACGAAAAGAAAATAATTTAGCTACTCCAGTCATAAAGAAAACATATAGCTTAATTTGATTGCTTTTTTATTGCACTCCTGTTGATGTTAAATGAAGTCAGCCTGCAATTACCACTTACGTGGTACTATGGTGGAAATTACAGATGTTACTGATTCATGTAAAGAACAGTAGTGTAACAGTGAGCCTGCAGAGAGATACTATGTTTATTTCATTACATTTTCCCTTTAGTCTTAATTATGAATCAAAATGCACAGTGATATACTGCAACCACGTAATTTATTTCTAATATGAGCAAAAAGTCCTGAAAACTGAACTGCTGGATAAACAATAAAACATTAAGCTCTAGGATAAAAAGAAAAAAAACCCACACAACTGTTAGACTCTTTCTGTGTGTGACCAAGTAAGCTCCTCTTCTTTTCCTGTCTGTTTAGAAACTGTCTCCAAGCAGGCGCTTTGAACAGAATTAGTTTAGCTTTAAATCCTCAAGGTACGAGGCTCCAACAATACAAGCTGGCAGCCACAGTCCTTTATTTGTCATTCTTCATTGTGCCACACAAGAACTGCACTAGCCAATCACACCCCGGCCTTTCTGCTTGCTGAGGAAAGTTATAAAAATAATCCAGTACTTTGACGGCAGTGCTATTCTCCCAGCTTTGACACAGTGAGCTCTGTTCTAAGACAATGAGGAGAGAGGGCTACAGCGGGCAACTGTCACCAAAGCATCAATATTTGTCTGACAAAAGGACAGCATCTACATAATTAATCATCCGGTAGAAGAGAAAGAAAGACTTTGGAACCAGACATGTCGCAGTATAACAGTCTGTAAATGTTGACGTTTATGTCAGGAGGAGGCTATTTTTCAGTGACGATATTCTTATGGCAGTGACATTCTATCTTAATTTAAAAGCCCTCATCATTCATCAAATTCCTTTCAGCGTGTCTTTGATAACTGTGACTGCTTTCAGTTTGTCAGATACAATGCTTGGGTGGTGCTGGGAAGATCTACACAAACATTTAACCATTTTGTTGCTAACCTTTTTGGACATACTTGGGGCGTTACACCATTCTCTCATGCGCTAACTGGGGCACAAGACCATCCACTGGTGCTGTTTTACATTTTATTTAATGGTAGTGCATACATTTGAAAGATTCATGTCTAATCACAAAAGGTACCTGAGCCTCTTTCTCCACAAGGATTTTTACATAGACAGTCAACATTCATCAGCCAGGCTACATTTTGTGGCAGCAAAGTCAGATTTTGCAGTGAAGTACAGAAAGCAGTATTAGTGGGTAAAGAGAACCTGACACAAGAGGTAACAGCAGGACTAACTTTCATCAGCAGAAAACGACCACATGTATTTGACACAAAGTATGATTGTGAAATGTCTCTTACCTGTCCTGAAGACCTGTCATTTTAGGAATGAGCTCTATGGGATTTTGTCTTGCAAACCTTATCATTTTTCCCCTGCTCATGACTGTACTTATGACACAAATATTTTGAGAATTGCTTTCTCAAATTGTGTGTGTGGTTAGGAGATGTGCTGAGAAGTGCACTTTGGTACCTTGAACAACTGTATAGGAAGCCTCCACAGAGGAGAGATTTGTGATGACCGTGACATCATCATCCCGATTAGAATTCTCAATGTCGATGGTAATAGACTTTTCCATTTCTCGATGAAGGCTAGTTACCACTCCAGTGGGACGTGTTACATTGGTCAGGCGCCCTTCATGATCATAGCTAATAGAAAAGTTAGTAAGAGCAAAAAAGCATGAGGATATATGTTCATTTCAATACCCAATGTATTAATAATGCACCAAATTTTTGCAAAAATACAGAATGAAACAGATTTTCAAGAACATCCTGGCTATATCTATTTCTCTGTTGTTGAAAGGGTCTATGATGATGAAATATTAATTTTAGAGATACTGATCTCAACTCCATCAGTGTAAATCCAGACTAGTCTCTTTTAAAATCAATTAAATTCTTACGGTTATACAGAGTGATATGTGGATCCATTATAATTAGTAAATTCATCTGTATTTTGATTGCTGCATTTAACTCTTAAGGATGTGGCACCATTATGATACTACGTTCCACATTTGCAATTGAATATTTAGTGGAAATTACTAAGTATGACTTTAAATGACATATCAAGGAGTAAATTTGCCATAAGAGATCAAAAAAGACATCAACTTGAGAACATAATAATTTCATTTAGGTTTTATCTGTGGTACTGCATTGCCTTTTGGGGTGAGTCTTTTGCCCATATAGATAAATGGTAAGAAGTTAAGGCACGGGATAGGTTGGAGTTGCACAGAGGGCAGCAGTCAGCACTCAGAATACACCTTAGAAGATGGATTAAGTGCTCCCGAGGCACAAAAATAAAAAACAAAGGTAAAAGGGCTCTCCATTAGGTTATCGACCTTACAGAAGCAGTTAAGTTTATTTAGAGGTATAAAGCCTGGGGAGGAGGCAAAGAAGGAATGCTGCCAGAAATTGAATTATTCTGTTTCTCCCTTTCCTTTTGTATGCTGTATTTCTGTGCATACATATGCTAAAGAAGCAATCCCTTGGATCTTTTAAGGGCAAGAAATGGGGACCTGAAACACAAAATCAGCATTCCTCTAGTTGCTGCAATTCTCTATTTGTGCAAGTCTCTCACCCAGCCGCTACCAAAGCGCAAAGGAGAAAGACAAGAAAAAATGTCCTGTGTAGATAAAGGGAAAAGTTTAGGTAAAGACTGAAACCAACTGGTCATCCTTTGGATGTAGAAATCCAGGGAGTGGGAAGCCTGGAAGAGAACTGGTAAATCCATTGCATTGCCTGAGAGTAGGAGAAGAGAAGAGCAGAACATTTAGTATCACAAAGCTGGATCATTTCTTTGTAGGTCAGTGTTTAGCTGCAAAGAAGAAAAAAAATCAGTGCTTTCAACGTGATTTTTTACAATTAAATCATTAAGAAATCTCAAAGTGGGCCACCTGAACTGTACAGACTATCTCCAAGATTAACATACAAAATAAGCTCCTCAGTTAACGCAAATATAAATTATGCCTTTCAATCCATTGCAATTGGTTGCACTCATTCAACTGAATATGGAGGAGGAAGGAAAAAAATCACCTGTGGAGCAACAAGTCTTACCAGAACCAACGGAAGGGTTAGGCAAAGAAGTAAATCAATAAAACAAAGCATCATGCGACCTGGAAGGAACCAATAATATAGTGTGTTCATTCAAGCAGTTCAGGTTCAAATAAAGATAAAGCAGCATGGTTTTTCTTAATAAAAGCCACAAGTTTCTACCCATTACTATAGGTAGAGAAATAGATAGATAGATAGATAGATAGATAGATAGATAGATAGATAGATAGACAGATATTTACTCTGTCAACCATATACTAGATAAAACACAATACATTTAGGTAACCTACAAAAAGGGTTTTGGTTAAGTCTTTATAAAAGTATTTATAAGAAATACTGAAATTACTCAGAAAGCATAGATAAGGAGAGAACTTGATCCAGCCAAACATCCACCTAGCAAGGGAAACAAGAAGCACCAAAAATATACCTTTGGAAATCTAAAAGGTTAATAGTGGGATACCCCCTAAGGATCTGCATGTGACAACTCTGCATGCCTAGTGATTAGCAAAGGTATGAAGAGAATACTTAGGTGCCAAATACTGCAGAAGGGACAATATTACATAGGGCAAAACTACAAAAGTTTATGTGTGGCTTTAGACTCAGAGAAAGCTGTAGAGCTTGGTGAATATCCAGAAAAATGGCTGGTGAAATTCCACATCAGCAGATATATTTTAGGTAATGCAAATGAGACAGATTAATTTAAACTTCTCATTCACATTGCTGGGTTTTTAATTAACTCAGGAAAAATTCCTAGGGATTGCTGTGGGCTACTCACTGAAAATCTCTGTTTGAAGTCCAAGGACAGCCTAAAAGTAAATATGAATGAGGATGTACAGAGACTGAAACAGAAGAACGGAAATATTCTAATGCTATTTCTACAAATCACTGTTTTGCCCCTTCCATCTCCCAGGGCATTTTCCCCAGTGCTGGTCACAGTGTTTGAAAACAAAAATGGCAGATCAAAAAAAAGAAAACAAAGAAGGGCTTATAGCACAATTGTACTCTCTATGATCTGCAGACTGTTTAGTTTACGAGCTAGGCATAAAAGAACCACTACCTAATAATATATACAGATTGCAATACCAGTGTATAGAAAGGAGGCACTACTGTTTTATGCACTGCATCAATAAAATCCTATTAAAAAAACATGAAAGGTAAAAAATTCAAGCTAAATAAACCAGAAAACTTTTATGTACTCTGTAATTTAGAAGTGACATATTATTGAGATTTCTTTTGAATTTATGTATTCTTGAGAGCGAGTGCTTAGCAGACTACAAAAACCAGGCATCTATCTGAATAATAAGAATAGAGATATGCAGGAATTAAATGCTTATCTAACTTTCTTCTTCATGACACAAACCTGATTCTCATCAAGTTAGAAAAAAAAGTTGGCAATATAAAAATATACTGATCACTCTGGGACTTATCGTGCCTTTGCTGGACGCAGCTAATACACATCACAGCACGACACAGCATCAGGCTGGATGAATGAGATCTGATAAGGCCATCTGAGTGTCTTCACTTGAGGTGGATTCTGGATATACTGAAGTCACAGAGCTTCTGTTACTCCAGTTAGAGCACAGTTTCATTGCATATTTGTATTCACTGTACATTAAAATAGTTGGTGTGCGTGCGTTCTTGCATATAGACATGCACACATTGCAACAAACTGAATTCTGTGAGAATTGTTTGGGCACAGCTATACAAACGAGGAATAAAATAATTGGATTATTTTCCTAACTAACGCCTGGTACAGAAATACCCTTGCTAAAATGTTAAGGAGCAAAAACCTTCGGATCTCTACCGAGTCCTTGTGAAAACCAGGGCTTGTTCAATTTCCAGGGCCACGTAAGAGGAGGACCACGAGAGGGCACTGCCTTCCTTTGCAAGGAAAAGGCAAGGTGGGCAAAGCCGTGATGAGCAATGCTAATTTCGATGTATTTTGAGCAGACAGAACACCACTCCTTATAATCCTGCATTAGTTTTCTCTAAAAAATAAAAAAAATGTTGGCCAAGCTGAATGCATTAATAAACAAAAAAGGTGTGCATTATCACCATTCTGTAACCTTAAAAATAAAGCCATAATTTAAAGTCAAACATAAGATCCTGTTTATACTTTCTAGCTGGTAACTTGAGAAATGGCATTTAGTAATAAACAGTTACTTCCCTGAAAAAAAAAATAGAGGCATCAGACTTACCATACTCAGAAGTCATACATACATTTACAATATTCCATCTAGCTTCATTCTAAAAAGGTTTTGGTCAATAAATGGCAATAAGACTACTAAAAATATGGAAATTATTAAAGAGAAAACTGACTGTTTTTTCTAGATTCTTAATATGCTTTTGAACCTCATCTGATGAATTCCATTTAAAGAGAAAATTCTGGCTTTTTAATCTATGCGCTCATGAACACCAATGTGCTCTTGGGTTATCAACAAATTATGTGAGTTACACAGGGGTCTGACAGATAGCTGGGGATGTAATTTCCTCACTTGTCTCAAGAATGAACAATCAGTAAAGTTAATCAACATTTTATCAACCATGAGTAATATATGAGCCTGAATAGAAAGATAATTTGAGCTCTAAAAGAAAGAAACCATGGTATTAAGGTTTATAGACACAGGCAACTCAGTAGGAGCCACAGATTGCTGGGGGCTGGCTTGGATTCAAATTATCTGCATTCTTGCTGGCGACTGGGAACAGGGGCCCAAGCTGGCAAAACAAAAGCACGTTTCTGAATGTCGCACACAGTCCTTCGTGCTGGAGGTAGTAAACTTCCTCACTGGCCTCAAACTATGGGCAGGAGTTTAGGTGGTTCCGTACCCACCTAAAGGACACGGCAAAACCGATGAAATCAAGCAGCCACTTAATTATGTCCAGCATCATAATAGATTGAGGTGCAAAGGCCTTATTCGGTATCAGTGAAAAGCCTACAACAAATTTCAGTGGGATCACTTCAGGGCCCCATCACTACCGTTTGAAAAATAAAAGTACGCTTAATATATCCAAAAACATTCTTACTCATAAAATGTTGTCCATCCTGTTTCATCACTCTTCGTTGCTAAGAGACCACTGTTTCCATTATAAGTCATTAATCCAAGTTCCAGGGTCTGCGTTGAGACTAGTTTGAGTCCACCATTAGTGCCAACAGCCAGCGTGACAATCTGATTATCAGGCATCAGTAAATGGCGGGGCATTCCACTGGCATCCCGACGGACCTTCAAGGAGTTGCCATTGCTGTCCATCACCTCCGTGACATCATTATCGCTGCTATAGGTGAAATTGTACAAGTACTCCCCGGTAACAAGGCTGAGAGTGTACTGGTGAATCCCATCAGCATTGAAGACATACAGCTCCTGTTCTCCTGGAGATGCAGCTTCATATTGGTTAAAAGAATTAAGAATGGGCCTGTTTTTACTGACAGCCCTAATGCGGATATTTCCGAGATCAGCTATGTAGATGGTACCATCTGGGGCCACAGCTAAGGAAGATGGTGAATTTAAGATGGCATCAGTGGCATACCCATCATCCCCAGAATAGCAATTACAGTTGACATCATTTTTGCAATCACAGTCTGAAGCTGCCCCTGCAAGAAGGCATATTTCTCCATTGGTAGTTACCTGGCGTAGCCGATTAATTTTTTTTTCATCTGTCTCACTGATGTAAAGAACTCCTGTGTGTGAGATGGCAATGGCACTGGCTGATTCAAGTGCAGAATGAATAGCCAGTTTGCTAAGAGAGTAGTCTATACCAGGAACCTGGCAGTGCATGGGGCGTCCAGCAATAATGCTAACTTGATGGTTTTCTGTGATCCGTAAAATAACATTGTTCTCTAGGACATAAAGTGAGTTGTCCATGGGATTGACAGCGAGATCAGTAGGCCACTCCAGCCGTACCTATGAGTTGCACAAATTATTACTGTAAAACTCATAACTGAAAAGTACACTTCTAGTGTTTAAAATTCCATGTGTAATAACAGCAAATTAGTGAGGGGTTTATCAGCGCAAATCATGAAACTGCAACTATTTCAAACAATCATTTTCTTTCTTGGAAATATTAAAGCTATGTGCAATGGTAACTTTGGCGAATTGTGTTTCGGTGCAAAGAATGAATGCTACATTGTGGAAACTCTACAATAATTACAGAAAAACAGGCAATTAAGACAATTACTTCCATTATCTCAACCTTATTTCACTATTGTTGCATAAATAACCTGCATTAACCACAGTAAAAGGATAGTTCATTCATCTCAATAATGAATCAAACATGCTATCATCTTGCAATAAATAATGTATCTCTTAAGTGGCCAGGAAGTCATCCAAAACAGTTGCCCATCTCTTCTAAGGCTGAGAAGTAAAAAAACGTAGGAGTTTACCTGGCTGACATCCATGCTGGAATCACAGCTCAGAGGTCGTACAGCAGTTAGGTCATTGGAGCCCAGCAGAGTTGATATAATTCCATTCTGATCCACTTTTCGAATCATAGTGGCATCAACAAAATACATGAGTCCATACTTATCCACTGCAATTCCTGCAAGTATGAAAAACAGGCATCAGTGAAGCTTCTAGCTTCAAGGTAGGATTAATCATGTTAACAAGTTTAAAGATGGCAGTGTTTGTTTACTTTTCCTGCCTTCCAAGTTGTAAATCCTTGAAGAGGAAAGGCACAGAAAAATGAAAAGTGAATTCTTGGAGGCACAGAATGACGCTGCTGCTTGTCATGAAGGAGGGCAGGCATACTCTCACTTGGCTTTCCTGCTTTAATTTGGTGTAATGCCTAGCTCAGTTCTTGGTCTGAAAGTGAAATACTCATCTAAGCTTTCTGCCTTACACTGGTTGCAGCAGTACTCATTGTACTGTCGAGGGGGAGAAGAGAAAGCTTTATCTTCTCAACCGCTGTGTAGGGCTGTTGTGTCCCATTAACATACTTTGTACATATAAACAGAAACTATTACCTAAACAAAGAACAGGACCTCTTGTTTTTATTCATTTTTCTTCGCTTCTACTATCATCTAGTTACTTTCAACCATTAGAAAGAAACAAAGGTGTCTGAAACACCTGGCAGTAAACCTGATTAATCCAGAACTTGGACAGCAGTGTGTCTCCCAAATCTCTACATTACATTTAAAATTGTTTTTTAAAAATCAGAGACATCTAAGGCGACATATGAAAGCAGAGAAAAATGCCACAGTGGGTGGTTTTTCTTCCCAAAATACTGTATCTCAAATAGTGATTTGTTTTCTAGTTTTCATGTTTGCTTCATGGAGTAAGTGGTACCCTGCTAATTTCTGTTCTGTTCTTATTCAGTGGCATTCAGTGCTGGGGTAATAAAGTTTGCTTAACTAAACAAAGCACGAACACTTGCCAATCCACTGTAATTAAAGCACGGAATAAAAATTACCAAGCAAGTAGTGATTTAATTGCCAGATAATTATTTCCACATCCAGTGTAGCCTCACATAGTCATTTTCTCTGCCTTTTTTTTATTACGTTACCTCGAGGACTCATTAGGGTTGCGTCCACTGCTTTCCCTCCATCTCCACATCTGGCTTCGTCAAAGGGCAGGCATTGCTCTCCAGTCCCCGCCACCACTTCAGAATTACCAGCCAGGTCTTTCATGCCAGTGAGAGATTTGACTTTGTATATCCGTCGGCTGTTGGTGTCTGATACGTACAGGGAGCCCGAAACAGGGTCCACGGCCAGATAGTATTTGTGAGCAGGATTGTTGCTTTAGAGAAAAAGGAAGCATGAAACAAAAAGAGCTGAGCAACCCAAAAACTTCACAGGCTTTCAGAGTGTAGATATTCATCAGACACACTGAGATCTGGAAAGAAAGTCTGACACCTTCATACAGAGTTGGGGTCTGAAGAAGTTCTGTTTGAAGATTTAACTTGGTTAGGGACCGGCCAGCGTTTCAGGACAGTCATTCCAAATCTCACGCTCTTTGCTACACCAAACACTGCATAACAAAGCCCAATAAGCCAGAACCATACAGTGGACTTTCTCCTTGATCTTTTTAGCTCTCCAAATGTGCTTTAGGTCCATTCTCTTTGGCTTATATCTACCTGCTAACACCACCCTTCTCCTGAAAGGAGAAGTAATAGGAGTAAGATAAAAAAAGTCAGCTCCTGAGTTACATATATTATGCCACAAGATTTGTGTGGTCTTGCATAAATAGAAGGCAGAAGCATAACAAATTTATTCCTAAAGCAAATTCATTCTCATTCATTCTTATCAAGAATCTCATTTACGGTAGATGAAGTTGGTTATGTAACTAAAACCAGAGAGACCCCGAGTGTCTGACTTTAACTCCAAACCTTCTGTTACTGACAAACTGGTCCTCAGTTTGAGATTAGAACAGGTGCTCATATGGGAAGCTACTTCTCATATGAGATATATGTTTTTTGACAGCTTGTCACATTTTGGAACTACTTTAGCAAATCATCTGCAAATTGAGAAATGTCAATCTCAAGCGATATATATACATTCGCACACACTGAACTGCAGTGCAGAAATATTTTCAAAATCTTGCCTGGCTAGTTTAACTCAATTTAGTTGGATTTTAAGCATGATCTGAATTTCTAAGCCTTTGGTGCCTATGGGTGAGCATAAATAAGGTCAATGGTGGTTTCAAAACATAGAAGACAAATGAAGACAGGAAGAAAAATAATGAAGGTTACTTACCAGTAACCAGAGAGATCTGCCTCCAAATATCCACACTCCTAGTTTCAAGTGGCAAAAGTGCCCATCTCCAAGAGTGAGGATACTTAGTGATAAGTTATGATGGACATAAGCCATTTCTTGATCAGATTCGCGGAAGGTACAGTAAGGGCACATCTGGCAGATGATTATCAGTAACAAAGACAACTGCGTTTCTGTGGTCATGAGCACATTTGGAGGAATGAGGAGGCCCCACAATATCACTTTTTACAGTTATCTTCCTCTATGCCAGTCTGTGACATGTCAGGACTTTAGGTCAATAGCAATTAGTTCTAAAACCGTGGAAAGCAGGAAGGAGATTTGTTTGATCAAACTTAAATAGGCAGAGGAAATGCCATTTGCTGAAGTCTAGGAGTGTAGAAATTAGAGATGAATAAATACAATAAACAAAAAATACTTGGCAGTTTTATTTCATGCACAAATTGCGAAGTGCTTTATAAAGATGGGTATTAGACCCATTTTACAGAGGAGGAAACTGAGGCACAGAGAGGTTAAGTGGTGCAGACAAGGTTATACAGGGAGACTAGTGACATGCTTGAAATTAGAGCACAATCTCTTTGTTTTCCAAATTCCTCTCCTTATCTTCAGCAGCAGACTGCACCTTTTCACTACACTTTTACCACATTCCTTCTCATCCCTCCAAAATAAAGCTTAATCTTTGCCACATAGCAAAATATTTCCTTCCACTTCTTCACACTCCCAAGTATCTGAGCCATGCAAACACCTGCATATTACTCACTGTTTTGAAATTCTGCTCTACTTTCATCACACTTTCTCCTCGGCACTTAGGAAGAAATTTCACTGTGACACTAGTGCTGTGTCATACATCACTTTGCAAAGACACCCAAATTTAAGTCAAAGCCTTGCAACAGCAGCAGAACAGACAGTGCTTACACACTGATGCTGTGGGCCTGTTGTGTTGTCATCCTTAATGTTTTCTGCCTGTCTTTTCCAGAATGTGTTGCTGAGATGGGAAGAGGCATGTACAGGCTGGAGATGCCCTTACCTATCTTCTGCCTGCTTAAGGCAGGGCACTCCCCTGGACTGGGGTGCTTTCAGCAGAGTCTCTGAGAGCTGCTCTACCCTTGCTGCAGCCCTGTGAGCTGCAGGAAAGGTTTCTGTACTGTTCAGATATGATTTTGCCAGCCTGTGCCTGCCCTCTCATGAGCATGCCCCTGCCTCCCTTCTGCCCACAGCTAGTCTTAGGTGTGTCCCACTGCTATCAGCACAGTGCAAAGTAGGAATCAGTCAAGAGCAATGGTAGAATGTGGGCTCATCTCCCTCTTCTCTCTTGCAGGCACTGATGTGACCATGGGGCTCGTCCTGTATTTGTGTATGGCATCTCCCTCAGAGCAGTTTTGTCAGGGTGTGGGCCGATAGCTTTTGTTCCAGAGCAGGGCACAACTCAGTGCAGCTGCTAGCCTTGCCTATTCACTCTTGCTCCTGAGCCTGGTAAGGGAACAGGCAGTGGAAGATGCTCCACAAAACACATTTGAACAATTCTGGCACAAGACAACTGGTGGGCGTGCGTCCACAGTCGCAGAAAAACTGAAGAAAGTATTACCTCAAACAGGGATGTATTTTATAAATGAACAGTGCATAGTTCTCAAACTGGCCTCTAAGCAACTAAACACCTTCTGCGTCTTTTTTCTCAGCACCATTTCAATCTTTTATTTGAATTATAGGAAATGAAGGAATATACCTTGCTTTAAAATACTTTCCATAACATCTGATATTGCCCAGAAGCCTCTCTTCCTCTAGTCTTCCCTAGTGTGCATAGTAGTTACAATTTGCAACCTTACTTCATCTTCCAGGGAGCCTGGAGCTTGATAGCAAGTACAGGCAGCACCAGCTCCTGGTTGCTGCTCTTCTCATACATGCATAAACAGTGTTACAACAGCTTTTCTTGAAATATAACCAAAAAAGAAAAGCTGCTCAGAGCAAATCTTTACGCACCTGAAGAATTAACTAAGCTTACAGTTGCAAATGAGAAGCCTCCAGCATCACCAATAACCATTAGCAAATTGTGAATTCATCTAAATAAAAGAATTCAGTGGAGTTAGACTCCATATACCAAAACACATTGTGAACAGGAAATTACATTATTTAGTCAGACTATCTTCTGTATCTAACTTACGTAGCAGAAATGGAAGGATAGCAAAGAATACCTTTAAAAAAGTCATGGACAGAACAGTACGGAAGAACTTTTAACAGCTTCTCTTGTTCTTGCCCTTGGTATTATGCAGGGTGAAGGCGTATGGCACTGAAGAAGGCATAAGTATTTTCTATGCTGCTCTGCTGCTCCCATCCAGAAAGCCTAGTGCTCATGTGAGGCAAGAGGAAAAATCTTTACTCCTCCAGAAATGTAACTCCTCCCTTGTAAATCATACAGTGATTCCTTCTAGTGATTTCACACAACCAGCTGTTGAATGTATTCAATGAACGACACAGAAACTAATTCATAAGTAAGGACGTTGTTCAGGGAGTCGCTGATGTCCAGAAAGTGCATTTTTGACCTATTTCCAGTCATCGGTGCTTTTGTGAAACTTTCTGGCATTTGTAGAACTGCTCTCATAGTTTGTCTCAACCATTTGGACCAGTTATAGACAGCGGGGAGAAATGATTATGTAGAAGTTAGCTTGGGGTTCATTATACTTGCATTCTACTATAAGTTTCTAATTACTGTCTTAACTTGTTTTGTTGCTTTTTGACTACATTTTGTAATTGCTAATGCTTATCATATTCATAACACACAATTAGCACATAAAATGTTTCTATATATGGTACATGAAGAACATAACATTACACAAGAAGCACAACACAAAAAGCAAACACAATGAAGCAAACAAACCATATCAAATTATATGGGAAAGAGCTCATGTCTTACCTATGTTTAAACTCTTTATTTCTTTATAGAAAGGGAACAGAAGGAAAAAGAACAAACAGTTAGCTGAAGAATAGATGGTAAAGCAAACATAGTATTTGTTTTATTTTACAAAAGGACATAGGAGAAGGTACCTCTATTCAGCACTAGCCTTATCTTGGTTTACAGATGAAGAATGCCTGAAGAATCCACTTGCCAGCTAGTTCCCTGGTATGATACCCCTTCCCTCATCCCCCACCCCCATATACGCTGCAAAAGCTTTCTTGAGGACTGGAAGAGTTTTCAAATGGAAATATACGCAGCTTGAGGGCTGAGAGGGAGAGGAACTGGCAGTTTCCTTAATATAAACGTGGGAATGGGGAAGCACGGGGATTAGGATATTGTCTGCCAGCTATGGGCAACTTCTTTCATCAAAACAGTTTTCTAGCAGGCTATTTCTAAACAAATTTCTATTACACAGGTTTTTTTTCTATTCCCCCAGACTCTAAAAAAGCGCTTAAGACAAGTTTGGATGAGACTTTATAGCATCTTATCTAGATTCTATTTAAGTCAATCAAAGCAAATATTAGGTTAAAAAAACCAAATCTTTTAAGTGAGCAGTAAAATACTGTACAAAGGAGATACGTAGCATTAATTGATGCCTAGTCTACTTTCTAGAAACAAGCCAAAAGAATCTTTTGCTTCCAGGAAGTCAATACATTCTCCACACCACAGTGCTGCACTGTGTTTATCATTTCTTTTTAGGAATACACTTTGAAAAAAGGAGCAAGGTGCATGATTCCTGCAGAACTCAAGGCACAGCCCCCAGCTTGCAGTACCAATGTTCATTGTTGAATATACTTTGTTGAAATAGTTATGAAAGCACTATTTGCATGTTATATTTGATACTTGCTGCAGACTCACTCCAGTTTATACTTAAATGCCTAAGAGCTGGGGGATTAAAGCCATTTGAGTCAGAATTTAAAATGGCCACTGAATCACAACTCCTTCTGTACATGATTGCTGGAATGGACCCTACCGAATTCTCTACAAGGGGTAAAAATACCACCATAGATCCTAAAAGCTTGGGTGCCAAGTCATTTGCAGCTGTGCAACAGGTACTCAAAACATAACAGATTCACTGCTCATTGCTAATAGTTGTAGAAGAAGCTAAAGAAACTACACTGTGGAAAACAGATTTTCATAAAAGAAAAGAGAAAATGGACAACAGCAGAAATGGAAGATAGGCATCTTCATCTTTACTGATATCTTTCCTATAATCCCTCACACATTCTGAAAAGTCTGAGCTGTCTCCTGCCTAGGTGGAAACCAAAGTTCTCAGACTAGCAATGCTGCAGACCTGCAGAAACTGCTCAGAAACTGTGTCAGTGACTGACATTTGGAGGTGAGATGGACATAAATGCCTTCCAGTAACTATGCTAGTTTGAAAATGTTTCTCTTCACCTATAATGCTGTAGTCCTATTCACCAGACAGCTAGGCAGAACCGGACTAGTTCAAAAAAAACCCAAACATCAGCATGTTCTATGTAATGCAGAACTATAGTGTATGCTGATAGAAATGTTTATAGCAGGTCATACAGCCACACCAGGTACCTCTTGTGGTCCATCCCCAGCTGCCAATCAGAAAGCACTGGATGATCTATTACTTGTTTTAACCTGTACTTTTTTAAAACCTCTGGAGAGTAAGTCAGCCTGATGGTGTGTAGGCAGGTGTCAGTGATCTCAGAGTTGATTTGGCCCAAGTCTGATTCTTTTCTCTTATATAAATCAGAATTCACAACAGGGACATCAACAGAATGACATGAATGGGAGAAAGGTGTGAAATAGAGCTAGGCCTCCTGTTCCCTAACAGCTCTTTAACTTTGCATTTTTCCCCACTAATTAAAAAATAAAAGCACAGTAGAAGAAGAGGTATTGGTTATTGCTCATATTATTAAAAAAAAAAAAAAAGGCTAATGACTTAAATCCAATCAATGTGCTTTGCAGTTATTTACAAGAGCACTGATCCTACTGCCTGAGCGGGTTGCAGAAGTATCAGAGGACAGCCAATGCAAGCCACTTCTCATTTGCTTTCTGCCGAATACTCAGTAGTGTATCAACAATAAAGAACAGTTACATGAGTTATGGTTGGAAGCAATAGCTCTTCCTTCTACCAGAGGAACGAAAAAAGGAGATGAAACAGAAATGGGTGAAGTGGTACACTCTACACTCATGCCCTCCCTGAAAAGTGCCAAAATCTCAATGTTTTGAGAGGAATAGAGATAAGATTTTAGAAAGAATTCTGATGGTGCAAAGTGACTCTGTATGTCAACTTTTACTGTACTAGCCAACCTACAGAACTAAACCTACAAGAAAGGGAAAGAAGTGGGAAAGTGGATCTCAAAATCATTGATGTGAAAACCTCCTTTCTAATCTCCTAAGAGTGTTAATTCTTTATTTATCACTGTGGCTCAATACCTAAGGGCAGTCAATTCTGCATTTTTCAAATAAAACTAAATTACATATACAAATGAAAGAAGACTGTGTTCAAATAATCACCACCAGGAGAGAATAAGATGGTGTGCACTATGGTTTTTTCATCCTTCCCTATAAGCATCGCTCTGATTAGCTATAGACTTTGAACTCTGCATTTCTGTGCCCCATTTCTCCACTGGAATTTGAATAGGTTGACAGTGATAATGTTTTACAAAATTATAAAAACAATGGTAAAGGCTGATTTAAGCACAGGCTACGGAATCGGAGTCCCAACACCTACCTCAGCTCCAGTATGCTAGTAACATTCCTGGATGGGAAGATACGCCGAATGTAATTAAAATCTCCAACAAAGAGACTTCCATCAATTCCCACTGCCAGTGCTACAGGGGCCAAAAGCTTATTTCCTTCTGCAAGACCATTGCAGCTAGGACAGGATATGCTTCTTCGGCGCCCATTCCCCATAATGCTGGTTATCACAGCTGGCTGCTGATTTAGAAACTGATTTTCTCCATTGCCTTTGTGCAATATACCTAATAACAGACAGGAGGAGAAGTGGTTATTACAGTCATTTGTTACAGGTGACTTCAGGTAGTTCTCCTTTCAGCAGCTGCTGTTAAGGTCTGAACAGTGATATGATTTCAATGCTTGGCTCTCCAGCAGTGCAAAAACAGTGAAATAGGTCTGCAGGAGTAAACAATAAAGGTGTAATGAGGATTCTCTGTTAAAAACACACACATATACAGCTACAAACACAAATCCAAGCTTAAACCCACAGTACTTTGGTCTTCATTATGAAAGAAAATGTCATCATACATCCCTACAGGGTGGCACAGTGGTTCAGGCAGTTTTAATAACTATGGAGTGAGGAAGCAAACAGCACAGAGGACATACACACTTGTTAGCACACCCTGATCCTCTGAATCCGGTTTCTTGTGTTGCATTTTGTTTGGAATTTTTATTAACTTTACTCTTCTCTGTCCACCTCTCAGTTTTTCCGTGCACAAATGGAGATGACAGAAAAGAGGACAGTGCAGAAAATTAAAGACGCAACTCCTGGAAGAGCTCCTATGATCACTAATGAAAGACAAGAGGGGAGCTAGTGGTAAGTTCCTTATTAGGTTTCCAGAAAGGCCTTTAAGATGGGTTTTCTCTTTTAAACATATTATTCTAAAAGTACATATCTGTTCCAAGAAAGGAGTGCATTCTGTCAAAATGGGCATTTTCAATGTCGTCAAAGATTACAGAAATCTGGCTGGAAACAGTCAGCCACATTTATTGCTCTTTTGGAAATACTGCTGTGTGACTCTTAACATAAAGTAACTGGCTCCCCAGGGACAAGTATAGCTGCCATTACTGTTGTCACCAGTGAATATCATGCTCTATCTGAATGGCCATCTCAGAAGCATTTGATCTGCTGCACTTAAAAATGTGTTTGAATAGCCTGATCTTGCCTGTTCTGAATGCTCCTTCAGATTTCTTGAACAATAATATATTGTGCAAGTTGCTGATGCAGAGCATTCCTGCAAGAAGGAGCAGGAAAGCTGCAGAAAACCCTCTACAGGAATGAAACGAAATGTGTATTACCAAGCATTCAACTCCTTAGCAGTCTTTGAGAAAATGTGACGTCTAAGAATACTCATTTTAGGATACTTAAAGTGAGGAAAAAAACCACAACAGGTGTCAAAAGGAAAAGACAAGAATCAGTATCTTAACAAGAGTCTCGTACTCCTTTGAAACCCTACCTCAGATTATAATGGAAAAGGACAAACAAAGAGGACTGGGAATGGATATGAAACTAATTACAGGGGAATAAATGAGCAACTGAACAGAGGATGAAGATCTGGACTTCTAGAAAACAATGCTTGGCAGGAGGGTAAAAAATCTGTTGAAATCATACAGAAATTTTCTGACAATTAAAACGTCCCATTCCTTACTAAGCTAAAGATGAAACAAAAAGAGTGAAGAAATTGCATTTTTCAAAGGGTAAAGATAATATAAATAAGAAGCATTCACAGTCAGAACTCCATATAGCCCAGAAAACATGTGGAACTAACTGACTTACCACTCTTGACATTAAGTACATGGTGTTTATCCAAAGACCATCCTCCTAGATTTGAAGGATCTAGTTCAAATCCTTGCAGTAGCGCGGTCCTTTTCTCCCACAGAATCAAACTGGGACAAGTCTCATATTCAAAACCCACAGAAACTGAAAAAAAATAAAAAAATAAAAAAATCTCATATACCTGCTGAACACTGAATTAAATGTCCAAGGCACATTCAATGGGCCATCATTCCAGTCCCCAGTAACCTCAAAAAGATGACGTGATTACATTTCCCTCTTTTCATCTACAATATTAAATTCAGATCTTTCACTAAACACAAATTTTAAGCTTCATTCACACGTACTCTGCAGGGAGCAGATCCCTTTTATTGAACAGCTGGCTTTGGGAAGTGACCGCTTTGGAAATATAATTAAAAAAATGATACTAATAACATTCTCCCATCAGATAACAGGACAAGATCGAATTCTTAATTTGCCGGATGTTCACAGCGTGTATTGTGTTCATTTTCCACACCATACACCAAGGAGCAGTGACAACTGTGTGTGCTTCAAGCACTCACAGACATTGTAAGCATTACTCAGGAAAGCAATATTTCATGCACGAATATAAGAAAGAAACTGTAGCAAAAAAGATTTTAGAAAAATATGGAGAACAACGATTTAAGCAAATTTTTCATTCTACGTTGGCACAACTCCAATACACATTTTTAGCAATGGTACAGCAAAATCTTTCTCAATATTCAAACGAAAATGAAAACTTATAAACATTGTGATGTTCACCCATTTTCCCACCCACTAGAACCAAGATCTATAAATAAAGGAACTAAAAGGAGCTATAGTACTGCTAGATTGAACAACATTAGGAGAACTATTTCATTTCAAATATACTACAAGAGGCTGTAATAATAGCATGCAGGAGATGCCAAAAGCACTGGAGAATGCCACTCACTTGAAACACAAGATTTATTTGTTAACTGAAAGAAAATAAAGGCACAGCGATGGACTACATTTCACCTCAGTCCCTGCGACCAGCTTATTCCATTGGCTGATCTAAAACTTCTAAGTGAGCTGCTGTTTAGGCAACATAGACACAGTGGTAGCCTAGACCCTCTGAATGTGCTCCTCAATCCATAAAAGGAACATGATGCACGAGTAAAATGTGTAAGGAAGACAAGAACTGCTAAGTTTATATCTGCTTCTCACAGAAAATCTTTGCAGCTTTCTTACACAAAATTGTAAGTGTTTGGAAAGCTACTGAGCTTGTATATACTGACTTACCTACAGCATCTGACAACCCATAAACCTTCTGACCATATGCATCTGTTTTGTCCCAGATAAATGTATAAGCCAAGTTGGGGGATGCCTGAAATGATTTTTGAAATAGATGCCCTTCTACTGCTACCATCAAATGAACTTTGATTAGATTCAGTGGCACAAGTGACTGAGTCATGATGATCTTAAGTAAGGATTTATATCCAGCAGTACGGGAACTCAGGTAGATCAGCTTTATACTTGTGCCGGGGATCTCCATTTCTTCATGAAGAACCTGAATATGAAAAAGATCAAACATTTTACATTACTGCTTTGGTGGCTTTTTTTTTTTAAATTTTTGTTTTCTTAGAATAGCAGATACTATTCTAAGCTAATAATATTCCTATGACCTAATGACTTTCTACTACTGGTAATGAGTATCTTCAGCTCAATGCAGTGACAGAGTTCAGCTGATGTTTCTGGTGAAAATATTATTTGGTGTCTGCAAACACATTTATTTGTAAGAATCCACTGCAACAGCAAAATAAGAACAAACAGTTTTACTGTAAGTTATGTGCAAGGGGAATAGAAGAAGATACAGCTAAAGGAACCTGCAATTTCTACCAGCAATTCATACAAAGTAAATATTAACTGAGTAGAGAAGTGAAAACAACTGAAGTTTTCCTTTGTCCTAAACAGCATACAAGAAACTGGGACTGTGCTTAATAGCATACAGCAAAGCCTCTGTAAAATTCCCTTGAAACATGTAAGCTTTCAATTGAAATACAGATATATACTGTGCGATAATGAGAAGGTGCAAGGTAGTCAAAGACAAACGAGTCTGGGTGACAAAAACATAGGATATCTACAACAGTCTTCATTAGAAAACTTGTTATCTGTCAGAATGAATGCAACTCTACAGAGCTTTTTGCTGTAGCAACTCCAGGAGACAAATGGTGGTTGTGGCAAGTGCTTATGTCAACAGTAGCACCTGACCACCAATTTCTGTATCTTTCCCTCTGTTCTTACCTGGGTTTCTGGTACAATGGGATTTCGGCCAGGAGCATCACTGAAGAAAGTTGACAGTGGTGATGAAATGATGACTGGATCAGGTCTGACAAAGCCACTGAGATCACAGCTGGGAATGGAGTTCTCCTCTGTCTTCATTACAAGTGTGTCCATGGCATAGAAGCTGTTCCAAGGCAGCCATACTGTTCTTTCCTGAGTCATAAATGGGGCCCGTTCAAAGTGCAAAGTTAGGGATGATCCACCATTCGCAACCAAGTCAAACCTAAAAAAAACAGGCAGGCTTTAGAGGCAATGAGACTGAATGATCCAAGTAATAACACTCTTGGCTAACAGAATGTCACAGCAATATATATGTTTTAAGTGTCCTGTTTCAAATTATCTGTCATTGGATGTGAATCTCTGGCAGCAAAATGACCAACTGAAACACAGTCAAGGCAAGCAGCAATTTGTAGCCATCTGGACAAATGTTCTGATACATTATAAAATCTGCATTAAAATAATTTCCAAAAAAAGAACAAACCAGTACATTTATTACTGCATGTCCCCCATATCCATAGAACCAGCAGTGAAAACAAGTTAACACTGGGCTGGGCACTGAATTATTCCTTTCCTAACAGATGCTGTCCATCAAGAAAAGTAATGGGACGGATTGCAGTAAGAATAATAATGAAAACTTTAGCTGTTTCTGTTCAACAAATGTGATAAGAATTACTGTATCCAGAATTACTGTTTCTATCATTTTTCATAGAGATTAGATATTTACTCCCAAGCCTCTGCAAAATCACAGCAGAAACGTGGAGCTCTGCAGGAGCTCTGAAATCTTTCCTAAAGGCATGAAATAATTCAAGGTTGTTCTGACAACAGAACTGATTATCAGTTGTTTCGTGTAAATAGTAATGTAACAAATTACTCAATGATTTAGATAATTTATTTAGATCTAAATATGAGTTCAGCACACATACTGATGTTGCATTAAACCACTGAAATCAATAATGTTATGCTGTAATTCTAACACTAAAATACTCTGGAATGTGGACGTGAAATACTCTATAGTTCAACTGATTCATATTAAGTAATTCAACTCTTTGTATGAAAGAAAAAATGGCAAACGTTTACAATGTATGTGTTGTAAACATACTGTTTTAGTTACCACAGCCAGTAAACCAGATAAACCATGACACGTCAGTTTTTATTTTTCTGAAATTGTGTGCATTTCAAATCAAATGATACAAAGGGGAAAAAGCTCATCTTTGCACAGCAGGAGAATGTCTAAATACAGTCAATTAGAATCTTTTGAGCATATTCTACCCCTGAAGAAACTCAAAATATAGCAGATCTTCAAAAAGAGAGAGAGAGAGACAGACTGGGACTTTTAACAAAATATATTATACTAAAATGATGCAACTTTTCTTCTTTCTTTTTTCCCCAGCAGCATTCTTCTGCCTTGCATTTTAAGCTAAAATATTTCTGCTCTCAGCTGGGTATTACTGTAGTCCACAAATGTTTTCATAGATACAGAGCAATTTATTTGAAGTGAGTGTGACTGCTAACACATCATTATCAGAAGTCAGCCTTTTCATATTTACTTTCATTTAGCATTCAAAATGCCATGTGAAAAATTACTTTTGTGTTTACTTATTAGCTCTTTGCCCTGGGAGGAATGAAATGCATGGTACCACATGGCTCCAATAGATTGCACCATCTGTTAATCAGCAGAGATACTACATAAAATAATAGGTACTCAATGAAAGAAGCAAACTCACATGCCATCCTGACGAGTGATGGTATAGCCATACTTTGGATACTTGACAAAGGACACGTTGACCCCAACTAGAGGCGTTCCATCTGTAGTCACCACTTGGCCTCTTATAAGAGACACAAGACTTGAAAAGAAAATAATGAAAGGTAATAAAGTTAGTTATGAAAACATTTACAGTGTTTATAAACCGAGCAGTGGAACACATGTGCCTCATTTACTCTAAATTCAATTTGCTTCAAGGTTTATTAGAACCTGAAGATAGTACAGGATCACCCAGCTCTCTCTATTTACTTAAATGAAGAAAATGTGTACCTATGCGTTGAGGCTTGTAAAGATGGAATGGGACTTGATGCCTTCCCTTGCGTTGTACCTCAGATGCAACTGTCTAATGAGGCCTTGCAGAGGCTTTGCCACCTCACATTCAGCTAAACCAGAGCTGTGACCCTGAAGTCCCAGAGCAGTGATGACCCATCACTTCTCAGAATTCCCTGCCTGGCTACAACCATCTGTGGACGCCTCGTACACTTTAAAAATATGGTGTAATAGTGTATCTCCATTTTATCCAAATTACAGTCCATGAACCTTCATCTTAGGGAGTGACTGACCTCTGTACACTGTGCACTGCTTCCTGATCTGTAATCCTTGCTTTTCACTTTCTCAGTTGCAGAAGGGATTTGTCACAAGGCCCGCGTTATGCACCGGCAGAATAAATGGTTTTCTTAGCCACCAGGCTACCCACTTTGCTTCAACTAAAGGGAATGAAGACTGGTCATTCCTGTACAATTGGGCACAGTCAGACTTCTTCTGAGAGCACTTTGCTGCTGGAGAGCATGCAGCAGGCACGTACTGCTGGATTCCAGCCTCCTGGAAACAGCAGCCCCACTCCTCCCTGCTCTGCTGCTCCCTGGCACAGTTGCCTCTTCCTGCCTCTCTCCCTGCTCTCATAGCTGGAGAGGATACTCCTTCTCCTGGCTCCCTTCCTCCCACTTCCCAATCCTGACAGAGGCAGCTTGGTGAGAAAAGGAAGATGCACGAGAAAAAGAGATGAAAAGGAGAAGCGCCTTGCAAGAAGGACCACAGCACTGAGCTTTGCAGGTGTACAGTATTCTGTACTAACTAGCACTAGGCACTTCTGGCATAGTCCACCACCTCTGACTGGTAGCTATACAGAGACAGAAAACAAAAAGGCCCATTTCCAAGCCGGCTTTGCGCTGGCAGGGCTGGAGCTGCGCACAACCCTTAGCAGGCTTCAGGCACACCGACAGAAACAGAGACCTGACAGCAAAGATTCCTGGACCCTGGCCAAGCTGTGGGATGAGGAGATTAAAGTGGTTTGTGTTTTGCCAAAAATGGACAAATTTAGTTCAGTTCTGGGACAGCTAGAAGGCCTGCATTATCCCCTATTCATGTATTTCTAAAGTGGTGTACATATCAGAGGTACATATTCATTTCCACCAGTAATACCAGGGTTGTTTTCAGGCCTCTTCTGTTATTCTGAAATGCTCAGGATGCTCTGATGTCTATTTCTAACTGTACTATCCACGCTTGTATGAAGCACTGTGTTCATTTATAGTAAAGTATACCACAGAATTTTTTTGTAGTCTTTTAAGAGGCTACATGTAAAGAGATACTAAAATATGTGAGGTGCAAATAAAACAGAACTGAGACCCCTGCAACTCAGGACACTAAAAACTTAATGAATTTAAAATTTCTAACAGGATTTTTTCAAAAGAGTCTCAGCTCTGAAGTAGCCAGCTCCTGTTCAGGCTAGATTTGTAATTCTTAGAACATTCATACATGAATAGCTTGATTATTTCTAAGTTAACTGCTTGAAATTAAGTAAGATGGGTGTTTTCAGCTGTTTTTTTTTTTTTTAATTAAATTTAATTTTGTTAGTAATTACAATTAAAACTATATTACAGCATTATTTAGATCTCTTCAAACTCACAACAAGAGTGCACTTTCCATTCTTGTACACTGCAGTCTTTATAAATGATAAAGCTCAGCAGCTCTTGCTGAGTGGAAGAAACCTGCTTCTAGATGTTGCCAGTGTGTTAAAATGCAAATAAAACTCAAGTGTTATAAAACAAAAGCAATAATATAAATTGCAACAGAGTACCCTCAATGGAATTGATTGCTGAGATGGAAACACAGGAAGAACCTGAAAGCAGCATCTCATGTAAAAAGATGAACAAAAGCTCTGGGGGAAATTTTCCCATACAGTGCAACCACATAGATGAAATGTCATATTTATAGCTTGCTACCTGCTGTTGAAGGGATTTTCTCCTGGAATGATATGAGTGCTGTCCTTCCCCACTAAGAGCTTGATTCGATCATAGAATGACTTCACAGCTGGTGAACCAGAATGGCTCTGTTGTATGATGTCAAGAGGATCACGGGAACCCCGGCAGAGCAGGCTGTTTTGACAAGTAGACTGGAGGCAGCAATCTGGGTCTAGGCAGTCAACCAAGCCATCTGAAAGGCAAGAATCATCAAGATTCATTCAGCTGCACAGTGCTATCAAGCAAAAAAATCTAATGGACATCTCAAGGCACTGGGAGAAAACGTTAATGCACACTCTTCATAGCATCTCTGTGCCAGAAAACTGGTAACTGAACCAGAAATACAACAGAGATGAGACTTTCATAAAGTATATTAGTTAAACATCATTAAAGTTAATTTACACCTGTGTTAGAGGAGAATCAAGCCCAAAGAAATCCATTAAGAGTCGAAATAAGGAAAAATGAATAGCGGAAGGAGTAAAGGATTTTTTTTTAATCTCTCCAAATGATTGCTTTACAAAGTTTTTGATTTACTTGCTGGCCTAGGAATTATGACATTTAATTTCATTTGTTCCATCTTGGGAGATGAGGGAAGGAGAAACAAGTTATTGTTATCCTTGCCTAATGAAAACAAAAATTATGCTGCACCCACTTTGGTAATTCATAGGGAATTCTGCTGCAACTCACCTCTCATAAATATCTGAATGAGAACTCGGCCATGTGCTTGGGGTAAGTATCAGCCACAAAACCAGTGGGCTCAGCCATCACAGTACACATTACTTTCTCCATGAAGAATATTTGTTAAGAAATATTTTTAAAAATAATTATAATCTAACCACTGGGAACTGAAATGCAATCCTGAATAGGGATACCAATCTGCATAGGCAGATGAATCATAATTATTTTTATCACATATGGTAACAAATTCCAGCATCATCCCTTCCCTTCGTGTCATTATTTAAATTAAATGTTTTCTCTTAATGGAGTTCTACTTAATAGCTTAGTAAATTAATAACTGTTTACTTTGAAGTATTATTATCTGTGAGAATTTAGAAACATTCATTCATCTACTTTTGAGAAATCACAAAAATCAGGCATCCAATCTGCAAGTCTGTAAACTTTCAGAGACACTGCAAGGCACATCAGTCTCATTTGCTGAGTACAGATACAGCCCGGGCACGCAGTGCATCACAGACACAAGAAAAACCATTCCAGAAGGTCAGCTGACAGATGTAGATTAGAGAAAGATCACAACTCATTTATTTTCAAGATCTTCCAAGCAGACCAGCACTACATTAGAGTGATAACTGGAAGGGGAAAAAAACAACAATCAGCTATAAGAAACTTTCTTATTTTACAATTAACCCGAATTTCCAGCAGATTGTTTGTGCCCGAAACAACTGATTCTGATTTAAGAACAAAATTGCCAAGGTATACTGACAATTTTTTCATTCAGCCCACTAAGGAAACTTAAGTTAGACAAACTATCTTGTTGTAAAAGCTATAGATTTCTTTAAGGTCAGTCGCCTATTCACATTAGGAGCCCCATTCATCTTGAAATCCCTTCCAACATGGTGGTACATATCTTTATTTTTATTTTGCTGCAGTCTGTTTTCCACCTGTTTTATGCAATCGTTGTGAAGACCCCATCAGCCTCAGATTATAACTCAAGGCGATTTCCCTGCTAAGCTCCGAGAATCTTTTTCTTGCCATTCTTCTCTTTTCTTGGTTTGTGGCACTTCTAAAACTATGAACTTAAAGCTGTCCACTATTTAGTCCACTCAGTTCTTTTATTCAGACGACTCTCAGTGAAGAGAATCCTATCAGCAGTAACAGCAGAAACAAAATAGAGGATATAAATTACTCTTTCTGACAAATTTACATTTAGCTGTTACAGCTGCATCGTATTTTTGCTACACCTGTTATTATAGGTGAGTGTGTTATGTCTGTAATGACCTCATCACGCAGCAGATTATGGGCTGCTGTGACCGAACACTTCTGACGACACCATGAACTTTCAATTGCCATATCAATCTCAGTGTCCTGTCAGTCATGAGAATCACATCTTTATGCTAGCAAGCCCCCTTGGATATAGCCTGACATTGCAATCTTCAGTAAATTACCCTGTCACTGCCAATCTTACTGTTATCTCACAAACAATCAAGCAGGCAATCACACTGCTTTGAATTGCCAGTTCAGGACCTGGGAGGCTAAAAACATCTCCATTCCGTAGCAGGGAGAAACCTGCGCGTGAGCTGTTTCACGCAGGAAGGTTTTCATGCATTATGGGAATTCATACTTGCACAATTTCATACAGTTAGAGGAATATTTCATGTATTATAATGTAAATATACACATGATCTACTTGTTTGGATCATTATCCCATTTTAAATATATTGCTGCAAACTTTCTCAAGGTGAGTCTCAGTGTGAGAAACCTCCTTCATACACTGAAAAACCTTCAGTAATGCCTTTGTTCTGCAATCACAGAAAATTGTGATCTTGATCCTACCCAGCCCAGGACACCATTGGCTTTGGTTGCTTCAAGAGCACCTTGCTGGCTCACATTTGACCTTGTGTCCAATGGCCTTTACTGAAAAGCTGCTTTGCAGTGGGGTGCCCCTCTATGCACTACAGAACAGGGCTGCTGGTTCCCAGTGCAGCACTTTGCAGTTTTTGTTGAACTGCATGAGGTTCCACTCAGGCCACTCCTCCAGCCATACTGTACCACAAAACATGAAATTAATGAACTGTTGTGCAATCACTTAGTTGCATTAGACTCAGTTGATTAAAATCGAGGCTAGAAAAAAATGTACCTTCTATTAGAGAAAACTGCCATAAGCATGAATTTTAATTAGAATTCAGGACTTTGTTTTTAATATATATTTCAGAAGTTGTCATCTTCAAGATTTCCTCAGGCATGCTGAATTATTTATACAATTAATTCAATGACAAAATTCTCACCATAGGCCTCATCGAGATACCACTGCTTGTCACAGCGCGTACATCTGAGTTTAAGTTAGCAGCACTCTGACAGGAAAGACACTGTAGAGGGAGTTAAGATGGTGCTAAGCCTCCTCCAACAGTTTGAGATGCAAAGAAGTCCTGACTTGGCTTTAACTTACAGGGAAGAAATAAGAAATGTTGATCTAACTTAAACTGGCAGCGCAAGATTAGCTCTCTGTTCTTTAGTTATTCCCAAATCTTTCCAGAAGCAAATTAAGTGACATGGGATTCCTCTTGTAGACTTCACATCTGTTATTGGGGATGCACTTTTTTTTTTTTAACCTTTTCTGAATGGTTACAAAAACTTAATCATACATAGGCTTAACGCACAGCAAAAAGCAAAATTTTGAAATATCACATAAGAAAAATGATGCGCACAGCTTCATTTCAAGATGGCTTCTGAACACCATTAGAAGGCCTAAAAAAGCATACCATAGAAACAGTGATATATATTATTGCTAAAGTATCTAGGACCTCTAAACATCAGTTTTCCTTCACCACTTGAGGGAATTTCTGAACATCTCCAGATGCTTAAACTCCAAAATTGTGCTACATCCTTCTTTGGAAAGTTAGTTGACAGTTGAGTTACTGGTTTCTCTTTGTTTTCTTTTAAACTCCGACCAGTTAATTTCCTCAGTGCTTACTCTTCGTCAAATCCTGGTGGTACTACAGATTCGATTCACGATGCGTGCTGGAATGGTCACCTTGTCCTGGCAGCCAGCTGCCTGGGAGGTGCTTTCTGTACCCAGCAGGAGACAGTGCTGTTTCCCAACAAAACTCCTGAGCACACGCTCAGCAGAGGGCATCCTTACACTTCATTAGCTTTAGGAGCCAGCCACTTTCAGAGAGGAATTCCTGGAAATACTTCTTTTTCCAATAAACATTTCAGACTTATGATTAAAATGGAGTGTAGGGGGGAGTGGCAGCTCCAACAAGCCCTGAGGGTGAAAGGGCCTTTGATCACTCTAAGGGCAAATTAGTTAATTTATCATGATCCGATTTTAATTATGTGTAGTATTAATATACCCAAGGCGAAAGAATTAGAGATGCTCTATCAGATTATCAAAAGAATAGATCTTCCCTCTGCCAATATGGAAGTATCTTAATTGAGCTCTAAAACTGCATGCAGAATGGCTTCCACGGATAGACTATTCCACAGCCCAGTACATCTTATTACCAGTTTTTATCTAATGTTAACTCAAATTTTCACTTTTATAGCTTGACCTAATTGCTGTCATATTGGCATACGTTGTTCAAAATAATTCCTCAGAAGTCCTGGTGCTAACAAGAAAGGAAACGCTTCTAATCCTCTTCCAGCCCTACTCCTCAATTGGCTCAGCCTAGCTGGAAGGGCTCCCTGTGAAATGCCATTGTAACATTGATTTTAGAGCAAACCATGAACACGGCAGAACATTTTCACAACCTTAAACATGAAACAAAGCTGTTTTTCCACAAAAACTGGATTGTAAATCCCAAATTGTGATAAAATAGAAAAAAAAAAATCACCCAGGCTTCTTCTCAGAATACCAAAAACTCCCCAGTGAGGTTTAAAGTGCCCTGGACTCGGGTAGTGGTAGAGCAACAGTTCCCCTTCTCCTGCCCACCCAGGACAACACAGCACAGCTCCTGCATGCACTGAGCACATGGGGACCTTCAGGCCTGGGGATGCTGGCAGGTTAGGTGCTCCAACTCCAAACCACATCTCCAGCAGAGATGACTGAGAGGGCTCCGTGATAAGACAACCTTTAAAATACATTAAGTCAGTGCTTTTTAACCAGGCAATCTGCAATCACTAAATTTCTTGCTTTCCCTTCCCTGTGGGTTGTAAGAGCGTGCTATTGCAGTAACACATCCCACGGGGGACAGCGTGAGGATAAGCTGACTAATGTGTGTAAAGACAATTAGAGGCTGACACGAAGTTTTAACAAAATCACATACGAGCATACTCATTAGCTCTTGTCAAACTTATATAATGTCTAGTTTCAGTACAGATTTTATACTTGAGTCTACATGACTCACTCTGGCCCCCATCCACAACAGATTTCAACCACTCATTACATTTAATGCTCCAAAACTGACTATTGTGCAGGCTCTGGGAAGGTACTTTCTGTGCCAGGAGTATTCTGGGTATTTATATTGAGAACTTCATAAAATCTTTTGTCTGTGCTGAATTAGAGACCCCTGCTGAGGCAATGCTTGTTGAGGCAAGCTAAATTACATGATTTGCTTTTGTGCTGTGAAATACTTGTATTATCTTAAATGTCACGAGCCTGATGCAGTATCGAGTCACAGGATTTGTAATTCTCTAAAAGCAATTTTTTTCTAAATGTTTATTGCAGAAAGACACTTCTCTATTTTCTTTCTGTCTAATTTTAGAGATGAGTTTTCTAAGACAACTCAAATAAACAGCCTTTCAATCAGTCAAGTGCACTGTCCTGACAGTGAACTTCACTGGGAATGTATTTTTCTCTTGAATTGAAGAAGATTCATACTGTAGCAGATAGCTGGCTTTCTCTCATTCATTATCTTTAATGTTTTGTGCCAAACAGAACTACCGCCAACTGTACTTCTTGGAGTTGTTACAGCTATATAGTAGCAAACTGAAGGGCAAAATTTGTCTTCTGAGATATGCACAACTCTCTTTACAAAGCCAAATGGATTTACCTTAGCATTCTATAATGTTTTGGCTGCTTCCCTTTCTTCACCACTGAACTGTAGTCCAGATAATTACAAAATTACACTCTGGGGAGAAACATGAACTGTGAAATGATACAAGCAATGAAAGTGTTTAAGCCTTTTACAGATTTTTTTTTTTAACCTTCCTGTGGCTTTTCTCTCCATCACAGTCAGATGTTAAATTAACCAATTTAGCAAAATTTTGGTAGTTTTCTGTTTTTCTTTCTCTGAGATAACATAATTTACATGAGTTGTCAATAAAAATTATAAATATCAGTATGACAATTTTGAAAGGATGAAAAAGGTGGGAGAAAAAGAAGAAGAAAAGCCTAGCAAGAGCAACTTAAGTGGTGATACGAGTCTCCTGACAAGGCTGCTCCTGCAGAGCTCTTCCTTAAATACCTCTTGTGGGTTATCTCATTGAGATCAGGATAAAGGGATCTCAAAAGTGAGCTCCTTGCATGAACTGCTTCCAACATCTAGTAAAATATTCTTCAGAAAATGAATTTTTTTTTAATCTTGGTTTTTTGTTTTTTGTTTTTAATCTTGCTTAATGCCCATTTTCCTTGAGGCAATGGAAGGTTTAAGGTTAAATATACACAATTTAGGAAGACTCTTCTGAGAGGTTAAAAGCATTATGCGATTCAGGAACCACCAAATTATTATAAAGCAGTTAGTGTAAAAAGATGGGTATAAATACGCTCCTACAGGGATTTCCTTATGCAATAAGTTGAAGAAATATGTATTTAATAAGTAATGCACTTTCCTCCCATTCCTCGAAATACCATTTTTAATCCCTTAATTTTCTAAAATATGTCTACAATGAATTAAGTGGGCTATACAAGTCTATTGGGGGGATTATACATTGTAATCACAATTATAGGTCATCAAATTAAGCAGTTTCAAATCCCTCCAAAAGATGCTTAATAACTATTAGACTGCTGAGGGAGAGATTAAGAAAAGGGATTAGATTTAGAAATGGTCACAGTGAGTGAACTGCATAACTCAAACATGTTTAGAAGAAACAGAAACATTTGTCAATATAAAAAGGATCTTAAAAGTGAGTCAGTGCCAAAAACGCCCCACCCACCGTTACCTTTTGGTTAGGTCTCTGCCTTAAAAACAAAGGAACAAACAAGACCCTCCGAATCTTTTTAAGCAAAGTATCCTTTAGTGACTGTAAACATCTTCATAATGAAGACCAGACACAATTAATACTTATCTAGATGTGCTGGTAAGAACAAACACAAGTGACATTGCCTGTGCTGCCTCGGATCGTGCACAACTCTACTTGAACAGCTGTGAGAGGAGAAAACAGCTCTGGACACTGTCCTCTGGAATCCTGTTTTATCTGTATGAGTAATACGCACTGACATCTCATACACAACAAAGATTTGTAAGTCTCAATAGCTGCCACTTCTAGAAACAAACCAGCTAAGGGGCATTAATCTAAAATTGAAAGAAAATATTAAGTATGATATTTCATTTTTCTTTTTGAACTACGGTATGTAATGCACATTGTGGCACATAATAAGACAAAAGAGGACAAATCTGAGTCCCTTTGGAGTCAGTGGCAATGATCATCTTGACATCCATGAAATGAAGACTTGGCCCAAGGCCTTTGAATCTGATTGTGAGATAGAATCATAATAAGAATGGTTGAACAGAGAAAAAGCATCAAAATATGTTAAATCCACAGACACATGGGGAAGAATAGTAGACAAAAAGTTATTGTTCTATTTCAGTGATGATCTGAAACAACTACATTTTAGCAATATGAAATGGATAGAGAAAGACAGATATTCACCTCTCCTCATTCAGACAAAATACTGTGGTTTTAACTACCCTGCCTTCATTTGAAAGACTACTGTGTGTACTCAGTACAGCTCCAGAACTACTCACTCAATGTTAACAGAGCAAAGATGTTAACAAAGCAGCAAATGAGTTCAGCATTTGGCTGCAAGTAAGCTGAGTTGAGTTTCAATGAAATGAAAAGCGTGAGTGTGGAGAAGAGATTTCTGTAACATTCAGTAAACTTGCATGTTATGTGAAAGTTGGGGTTCCAGCAATTAGCTAAATCTTTAAAATTGATTCCAACAGTACTGTTCTCAGCTCCACCAAGTGAAGAAACTTAATTCTATTTGTTTCTTATTAGACACAGTGACAATTACATAAAGGTGCATGTTGAAGCACACTGCACACATCCCTTCCTTCCTCTCCATTCCTGAATGCTCCTGTGGTCTCCCCTGAGTTAGCACTAATAAACACAGAGGTCACTGGCTGTGCTCCTGGCCAGATGTGCAGTGAACCAGGCCCACACAGCGTAGAGCAGCTTAATGCAAAGGCACAACCCCACTCTAAGTATTAAGCGATGCAAGTTATTTTCAGTCTCGAGTTTTGTTGCAGTTCTCACTTGTGACTGAGCAATTAACACCCTGATGGGTGTGACAATGAGTCTGTCCTTACAAAGAACACTGGGGAAGGTCTCAGGCCATCTTAAAGAAATCTGAAACCCAGAATATCATCAAACTGCAAGAGCAAAAAATCATAGAGACACTGGGAAGACAGATGAGTAGTGCAGTGCAGCTCACTGTACCACCAGTGCACACAGTGATTGAATCCAACAGCTTTAATTTATTAACATACACCTTGCTGCTGTTTGAAGAAACAGGTCACTGGACAGGTGTGGAACAGATTCTAAGCTCTCTTATAGAAAAGCTCTACAGAAACATGACAAGGATGATACTACTAGAGACCAATAATGATCTCTAGATTAAAGCACTGATCTCAGGGTCGGGAGACAAGGGTTTCATTTCTGCTTTATCATAAAATCCCCATGAAAAAAAGGCCAAGTGGACTTTTCAGGTTGCTGGGACCTTGACAAGGGTGCAGATGTTCAGAATACATATGCTCCCTCAAGAAGCAATGAGCAGCAGTCTCTCTAGCCCCTGATTTCAACCTGCAAGTGCTGAGAACTTCTTAGGAATTCTCCCCTTAAGTATTCTGCTATTCAGTTACACCACAGCCTTCAGGTGTGACCATGGTGAACCAGAAACCATGCATCTTGCAAAGTAGTGGTGATCAATATTACAGATCTGTTGTATGGCATATATATTCTATATAGTCAGTGATTTCTCTTTCATAAATTTTTAGAATTTTGCAATTTTAAACTGGGAGGATCAGCTGAATGACCTCAGTAGTCAAATAATTATTCCCACATGCCTTTCTGTTTCACAAATGCAGAATATTGTCCTGGAATAAGTAAACAAGCTGTTCCCCATATGCATATATTGTAGTTCTTTTTTAGACACCTTATCTCAGTATTTCTAGTAATATTTTCTAAACTCCTTGTTTGGGGAAAAATATGATGATACACTCATTTACAAATTTTTCTTTATAATCTTCAAAGCTAAGAAAGCTGCAAACATAAGCAATTAGCAATTAAGCTTTTAGTTTCTTACAGTGCACACTAATACACTTAGTGCGTTTTCTTGTTTAGTTAAAGGACCAAAGTAAGGAAGCAGACTCCACATAATATAACTTGGAGTTTGATTCTGTTTCTTACAGAGGAGTAACAGATTCGGTAATGCCAATAAAACAAATTCCAGTTTTCAGAAATTCAATCAGCTCTACTTCTTCCAAAATATTCCCGTCAGTACTGATCACATGAAACCAAGGAACTGATGGGGAATTTACAGATTAGACCTAGCAGCTGATATCCAGGTGTGGTTAAAATCATGGTGCCTCAGTTTTGGAGTTATGAACCATTTCTACACAGTGAAATTTTATATAAAATTAAAACCCAAATTTACCTTAGAAGCAATCATTCATATAAGTCAAATGTTTATCTGCAGTTTTAAGAAGTATCTCAAGTAAAACATTTATTAATCAGCAAACAACAGATGCACTCTTTAATTGTTGGTCAAAGAAAAGTGAAAGAGTCCCAAGGAAAACCATAGACACTGCAATGAGACATACAAAAAGCTGTTTGAGGTGAAGGGGATAGTTTACCAAGCAGTCTTATTTAAATGACACATCTTCTCAAAACTGCTTTCAGGTCAGTATAATTGACTACAAAGTGGAAGGCTCTACAAAAAGAGATAAACTAAAGTGATCTTTGTAAAATACAGAATAAGTTCTGTTTTTTATAAAGGTATTCCTGATAAAGGAGAGAAATTTGAATGGGGATTTCAGAACCTTACCATATATGATCGCTCAGCACAACTCACTCAGCTCTGGCGTATGAGCTGTGAAATATGACAGCACGCTACAATGACTTACATGAGCTGTGCACACAGGAGTATGACCCTGGCCTCTAGCACAGAGCTACAAAAATGTTCCTAGCTATCCTGCTAAATCAGCTGCTATGCTTGTGCACACAGGCATAGTAAGCTGTTCTGCAATGCACGTGTGCCAGGAGCCTGCAGGAAGAAGTTCCGTCCCGGCGGTCTGTACTCAGCACCCATGAAACGCCATGGGCTGCAGTGAAACTCAAACAGAAGTGCACTCTGCAAGGCCAGAGCGCTCAGCCCTGTTTGTTTCAAAAGGAGGGAAACAACAACACTTGATGATAATGACAGCCAAACTCTTTCTGAAGTAAAATGACTCATGAAGAAAGTATGGATAACCCTCTGGTCTTTAGGGATGGGGAATTGGAAGACTTCTGCTCACCTCCCTCGTTATCCTTGTTATCGGCACAGGAGGTTTCCATGGCAACGTTGCATCCAGGCCCTCTCCAGCCGGTCTGGCAAACACACTGCCAGCTGTTCTGGCCCAGTGTGCACCTCCCATTGCCGTTGCACAAGTCAGGGCAGCCATCTGGGGGAAGAAATGAGACAGGTAAGTACAGGGCGGGCTTATTCACACTCACACTCACACTGCTGGCAATATTACTGTGCATACAGAAAGTTTTGCTCTTGCTGGTGGGAAAAACACTTGCCCTGCTCCAGTGCCATGACTGCGATGTGGAGATGGAAGGTCAGGAAAGGGGCTAGCCTGGAGAAGTGGGGACTTAGTTCAAGCCTGGTGGGAAAATGAGCCCTAACAGCAGCTATGTTCTAAGAGCCCTGTAAATGTTCCAATCTGGAGTTAAAAGCAGTAGATAGAAAGAGCAGTCTGCTGGCAAGATTGTGTTTTTTTTCCTTCTGTGTGTTTCTGTACATATATGAGAGGGGGAATGTTTTCTGAAACAAGCACTTCAGTGCTCAGGTGCCATTTATATTGTGCACTGCATGATTCTCAAGAGCTTTCTCTACACAAAGTTTCAGTAAATGATATTGAAAATATTTTCCTCTTTTAACAATCACTTAAAAAGACTATTTATTTAACACTGAGTTTACTGAACAGTATGATGCAACCTGCCATGCTTTCTGAAAGACAAGCTAGAAGAGATAACTCACAAAAGATACAGGTCTTTAATTGGCTATGGGAATTATGTGTCCAGCAAAAATTAAACGGGGAACAAAAACATTCACTTGCTGAGGTGCTTATATGCTCCAACAGAATGTCCACAGGCAAGAGAACAACTTGACTGCTTTTTATTTTTCCTGCAACTAAATTATTCTCAGGAGATGCCTCTGTATATTACCGAGCATCCCTTTGGAATGAAGGGCATGAAAATCAAATTCCAGCCTGTAAGATAATGAGGTCTTGATAACCTTCCAGATACACCACATCCAATCCACACAAGTCTACGGATGTGAAAGAAGATTTGATAGTCCTGCAGTGGACCTCTCCTATCTCTTCTAATTAGACTGAGCAGGAGGAGAAGGCTGTGTTGCCACTCTGACAACAGATATTGGAACCCAATCATTCAAGCTCTCACATCTAGTTAGGAGATACAGTCTCATCCTGCCAGGTACCTATACACCCACCACATAAATGTCTCTCATTGCTTTTTGTCTTGGGCAGTGAATTTCATCTCAAAACAGCTCACAAAGCTTCATACTCTCCATTTTCTTTTCAGTACCAGTGATGGGTCACTGAAGGACCTCCTACAGACTCTCAGACTCCTACAGAGTCTCATTGTCTAGCTGGAACAGTCCTTTGCATTTGCCACTGTGACCCCATGCTGTGACTATGAAGTGCTCCATTCCCTTCCCCAGGCATTTTAGAGGCAAGGAGGAACTAATGGGCAGCCCTCGCTCTTTTCATCAGGCACAAGCAAGAAAGCAGCACTGGGAAACATCCTGAAAACAAATAACTGTGTTCTCTTTGTCTGAGCAGCACCACTTCAGATATGCAGCACTGGAGAAAGACTAAGTCACCTTTGCAACCCATGGCCTCTGCAGGTGACCAGGAACAAGAACAACTGTCAAACTTACACAGCTAGTGCTGAGAGGTTGAGCAGCCTTCCAGAAATCGCTCATTTAGCCTGCTATGCTTACGGAACCTTCTACAAGTGCATTTCTGTCAGCCTGTTCAAAAAGTCAGAGCTCTGAATTTGGGTCTCTTCCTACTCCTTGTAGCCTTTGCTATGATCAGGTGATGCTAGAGAGGAGTTCTTCTGACCCCAAACTGATTTACACAGTGCTGCAGAGTTTCCTTGTGGGAAAGCAAGCTGCTTTGCATCCCTGCTGTTCACCACTGGTATCACTAGAGGTAAACATTCACTCTTACTTTATCTTACTGGGCTCCTGAGAAATTCAGAGTAATTAAATTTTTAGGATGGAGACCTCAGCTGTCCTGTGGAGAAAACTGTCTATAGATAACAGCAACCAAAGTTTCCACATGTCCTGCTTGGTGCTCAAATCTATACCACTGGTAACACTGACACAGCAGCTCCACCTCTACCAAATGTCTCTAAGTAAGACACCAGATCTCTGTGAACACGGCCAAGATCATTCAGTTCATTCTACAGAGAAAGCTGTCAACAGACAGAAACAAATCCGAAGAGTTTTCATTGCTGTTACTGTGGACTAAAAAATACAGTTCCTCCTTCACTAAAGGAGTGAAAGGTTGTTTTGGCATTACATACCCCAGCTATGAAAATGCACTTGTTTTTCAACCCAGATAACATATTTTCAAGGCATTTATTTTATCTCTTTGGCTTGTCAGGTTGTTCGAATGACCAAAATGAGAAATGTCTGAGGGGAGGCATCATACTGGAGAAAAAATTATTCGTTTTAAATGAAAAACAAACAGTAATTGTGAATAAACACACAAGGTTGGCTTTGTACTGAAGCACTGAAGAGAATTAAATCATAGGAACAGTTTACTTTGCATCATATGAGCAAGATGAAAACACGAACAGTAGGGAGCTAGCAAAATCTCTGAGAAGTTTATGTGCAGCTGGGGATTAATGGACATGACTTTGCTTTTAGCTTAAAGAGGGAAGCAGGCATCACTGTTACAGACATGATGTTGCTAGGAAACACTATGCTACCTCTGTAGTTTATTTAACGGGCTTCCAAAGACAGACTTTGTGCTTGAGTAACCTAAATATCAGAAGGATAAAAAAAACAAAAGCAGTTGCAGACTACAATATGATCTAAGTATTTTGACAACAATTAATGGATGTGTTGACTTTCAAAACAGCTTTAAGCAAGGGAGAAGAGTTGAACTATTTTGCATGCTCATGTGCATTTATGCACACACACTATGCTTGTTTGTATATGCACATCTTTATTCAAGCAAATATTTACACAAGTACACAAGATCTGTTAGGCCAAAATTTATTCTAATGACCCATTAACTAAATAGACAAAAGAGTCCCATTATAAGTTACTATATAAATAGAAAGTTTTTTTTTTTAAAAAAAAAACTTTATTTAGGCAGTGCACTTTCATTTGAAGTCTGGCAATCTGTATTTTATAATTCCTATGTGCCCACGTGCATAGGGACTGGTGCAGACCTAAGCCCCTGCACACAGTGTTCACACAGCGCCTTGATGCATTTCAGTGCATTCTGAGACAGACAAGGCAGCAGAGCCCCTACCTGAGGAGCCCCAGCTGCAGAGCTCACTGCTGGGCGTGCGACCTTTGCTGGAAACACACTGCAGTCAGCCCATGGTAGCGCTGAGTGCTTTGGTACAACATGGTTTCATTGCGCAGCCGCAGCTCACATCACAAAGCGTGTTACCTCCTGGCTGCCTTATGGCTCTACTCACAGAGAAAGGCAGTGTGAGAGAGCAAGGCAGGTACAGCAGTGAGCAGATTGGAATCTAACCTTGAGAAGTAATTCAGCACAGGATAAAGCTCTCAGTCACTGCACGGAGAGGGTCCTCCATGCTAAGCAGACAGGTTGCTATTCCTAAGGTGTAGAAAAATTCTACTCATCTTTTCTATTACAGTATGCTTAATGGAAAATGTCAAAAAGCTAGCTTAAAAAAGAAGAAAGTGCTTGTTTAAAGTGCCAGATTGACAAGCTATTTATTCACAGAACAGTCACTGTATGGGCAACAGCAGTTCATGTGTCTCACTCTTCCAGCTGTGCCTGCACAGCCCTGCACACACTGCTGCGGCAGGAGGCCAAGCACTGAGGCAGCTCTTTCCCTTTCAGGCTCCCTCTGGTCTCTGAGACTGGTGAGTGTATGTACAGGAACATATGCATTTTGAATTAAAATAGCAAGATAAAATTCAGTGCTATTTTCAGTGTACTGTCGGGAATATGTGACTAGCATTGTGAGGGAGTATCACAGTAAGAGAAGATTTCAAAATCAAAACACTAAAATCCATTCTCCACTCCACTCCACAGAAAAAGCATCCAGCATTCATGTCAAGTGAATGCTGGAAGACATTGGGAAAGGAAAAGGAGAAATGAAAGCTCTTATATCTCTGAATCTAAACTTTGAAAACAGTTGATTTTCTTGTCCTAAGAATGAATTTGATTTGTGTCTCTTGACTGTGCTTATCAGTAAGAGGAAGAGAATCCACCATGGATGCTACATACACAATGCAGTAGAAGAACAAGATGCTGTTACACAAAACACTAAGAAATAAGAATACACAGAGAAAACACTTTGGTTATGTTTTCTCAATTTTAAACTCTGATCAAATGCATATGAAGAATTATTTCATTTCAGTTATTCCTTAATATTCACTATAGAAAAAGAGTCAAAAAGGTTCAAGACCTCTAGTTATACGTAACAGGAAAAGAAAGCGCTGTCTGAAAGCCCTTGCAACCCAGAAGACACAACTTATTAAATACTAGACTTTGCTATCTGTTTGTAGAGCTCCACATCGCCACAGTCCATGATGGGGCCTAGAAGATGTTATAAAAATAGAAATTGAAGTGTTACTGCTGCTCATATTAACAACTGAGGAGTGAGAAAAATATAGTGACCCCAGAAAACAAGAAGAACTGCTATTACTGAGTTCACTGTAAGCAAAATTAAGTCCACTGCTTCCAGCAGGCCTATGTCAGCTTTATCTGCTTCTGTAACTTCTTATTTTTGAGACCTATGAGATTTACAGAAAGCTGAACTTAACAAGAAAGCTCACAGAATCTTTATGAATAGTCAAGAAAATCAATATGGACAGTCCTTGTTTTCAAGAGTGATAATGGTTAATGTATTTATGAGACAGTACTCATAGGTTTTATCTACGGTAAAACTATTCTGGGTCTAAACTGTAAGGTGATTAATTCATTGATGAACTCAGCAAATGAATTTCCAGTATCTAGGCAGTACATGAATAATCTGAATCCAGTTTTGGATAAATTCCACATGGAGTTCGTTTCCATTCCACGGACACTGACAAACCCCAGGTACACAATTACACACGTACACAGCTACTCAGGCACATATAGGTTTTCTTTTGCATAAACTAATTCAAAGCTCCAAAACAAACTCTTCAAACAAATCAAAGTACAGTGACATGCCATTCAGGTAATTTGTGTTTTGCATCTAAATCTTGAATCTGGTTATAACCACCAGAACTCACAGAGGGGCCAATCACTTGAAGGAAAAGAAAGGGCAACAAGCAAGGAAAACGAGAAACAGCACAGAGAGGAAAAAGGTAAAAATGTTCCCTGGCACCTAATAATCACATACAGTAGTAAACATGATTTTATTCTCTTCCCAGTTTGTACACAGAAAATTACATATAAATCAAGAGGCTACATCTGATTCCTTTAGTCTGAAAGCTATCAGGCATGGATGTCTCCTCTAATTGATAACTAATGGAGGGATGTGGGTTGCTTGTACCTCTCCCCATTTAGTTCACAGTGCAGCTATTAGTCTGAAATATAACACCTCTCATTTATCTTTGTCTAACTCCATTTTCTACATCTTCATCCAAAACCCTCTGGCAGGCAATGGAGTCTTTCCATTGACTTGCATGGATGCTGCACCAGGTAGTCCTATGGGTACAGATGCCTTGCAGTGAGGACTTTGGTGCTCAGCCCAGGGTTCTCTGTCACACAGTATCCATTACATCAGTTTCTAAGGGAAACACTTAAATTTCAGCTAAATCCTCCTCCTCGTTACAGTTGTTAAATACAGACCTGCAGTAAATGAAGGTACTCTGACACAGTACCTACAAAATATAGAGAAATTAGAAAAAAGCAATAATGATAACAGTTTAATTTGTATTTTAGAGGGCTATCACTGTTTTCATACTTTTCTGTTCATTCCTTCAGTGTGTTGCTGCTGACCTACGGCTATCTAGCAAATAATAAATGAGGTACACATAATGAGGTACCTAGCAACACTGAAAAAAAATCCACAGCTTTTATTTTGCTATTATTATTTTTAATCCTTCAAATCGAAAACCTATGGGGCTCAGTTCAAGGCAAAGAAAGGACATAAAATAAAAATGACACGTAGCATTATGGTAGGAGCACACAAGTTATTTTCTACATCATTATATTTCAACAAGCTCAAATCCAAAATATGAAACTCAACACATGCCAACACAATTTATTATTTGTTGAGTGAGAAGTGAAGCTCCTCTGATTGAGTTTGGACTGTTCCAGAACAGTCTCCAGAGCCTGCAGAGGCCCAGCTCAGGTCTTCAAAGCAGGACAGTTGCACAGACTGGCAAGCTGTTAAGAACTAACCCAGCCTTTCAGTGTAACAAAAAACCTGATTGCACTGCCCAGCTGAGTTACAAGTAAAGAAGAATGGGCCAACTACAATTTTTTTTTAATTGAAAAGGATGAAAAAAAAAGGAAAGTTAATAAGTAAGTTTCAATAACTCCGAATCACGATTTCTTCCATGCCAACACTTACAGAGCAATTACAATGCTAAGTACGGTTTCTGGGAAATGTATGTTATAACAAAATTTCCTTTAACATTGCATCAACTTACTACATATCTATGTTATTTATTTCGCTTGTAAAGGTAGTAACTTGGACAGCACCTTGGTTTCCAGGCAGAACAGCAAAATGAGAGAAAAAGATGTGTGTCCTTAGAAGAGAAGTAAACCTCACAAAAAAGGGAACCGCTGGTACTAAAAAGCAAGCCTCGAGAGAAGTCACTGGCGTGAAGAGAAATAAAAAATAAGGATAGAGGGAATTTCACATTGCAGTACAGATCACAAAACTTCGAGATGTAAGTAGCAGTCCATTCTTTTTGATCCAGTTTCACTCTGTCTCAGGCACAAGGACTCCCAGTACTTTCAGGGGGAAGATCCCCATGAGGTCTCCTGGCACGTATGGAAGGAGTTCTCCAACTACACTGAATTCTGGAGCAACCATACCCAAACTAACAGCTGGGCAGGGAAAAGAGGGCAACGCATTTGTGCTTCACTGCCATGAGGCTTGAGGAAACCAGATAGATGAATAACAAAAGAATCCAGGTCTGCTCTGAATCTCGAGTACACACAAATAGCTTCAGTGAACCCAAGAATTTGGACTAGGAATACACGAGACACAGTTTCAGAAAGGAATGGAGTCTGCACTGAAGGCAGTTCCAAGATGGAGAAGCTCCTGCGATGCTAAGAGGCCAAGTGCCCTGCTGCAACCAGCAGTGCAGACTGGGACCATGCAAGTGTGGGGTGCTCAGAGGATCCTGCCCCCACGGCTCCCCAAGCACCTGACTGTGGGCAGGGAGGAATGGGTGCTGCTGCATGCCCCAGGAATGCTAACCACAACACAGAGGGTGCTCCATGTTCTGCACAGAAACAGCTCTGTGCACAGTGGCTTTATCAGTGGCCACTTGAAGGCAACATGGCAAACGTACCAGCATAAACCAGGTAGTTACACAGAACACGTGGGCGTGTGGAAAGACACTGCTGCAGCCCAAAAGCTACAGAACAGGTGCGTAGTTTTGTCTATAGCCTGAGCAGATTATTTCCTGAGATTCTGGACTAAAATGAGACTCTAGCAGCATATTCAAATCATCCAGTGCACGCTCTTCAGACAAAATTCATATTCAATTCATCTTCATATATCTAATAAAAAGATACATAAATATGCAGTAAAATTTGTACTTAAGATAGAGAGGTCTTTCAAATTAATCTTACTGTAACAGAATCCATTTAGAATATAACTTGGTATGAAATTGCATTCATAAAGCCAGTACCAAAACCATAATCTTTTATTGTATTAATGTTTCTGATACAGGGTAGAAGGGCTGGTATCATCCTTTGTAAAACATAATATTGTTTCTAGAGGAAGGATCCTTCTCAAGCTGGGCTTATCTCTAAAATAACATCAATATGAGTAGTTTATCGGCACTGAAATGATAAAGTGACAAAACTGACAGGATGTGTAAATTCAGTCAATTGAAGAGCAACAAGCAAAACGTTGACCTCATATTTAAAAGAACGGATAACCTAATTAAAATGTAATAACTAAAATCCCTACATTAATCACAGTGCAATGGCAGGGAATTTGAGTCATTCATTTGTAAAAGTCAGGATTCACACAGTAATTGCTACTCAACTTCTTTGCACAAGTGTAATTTGCTTTCTATTTCAAGTATGTGGCAGCCATGTATTCGTACAGTTTTTATATATTTCAACTTTTTTAGTAGTTAGATTTTTAAAATTATTTTAAATATGTGGCAACCATGTGTTTGTACAGGTCATGGAACTTTTGCGAATAAATGTTTTGGCAAAGTGTTGGTATACTTTCACATGTAAATATACAAGACTTAGAAAACCTGTGGTGGTGCACAAAGCTGTGCACAAGTGGTGCACAAAGCTGTGTTCTTTTCCAATTATCTTCACCCATCCTACCCTCACCATGTCCCAGCGATAGGCCAAGGGAAAAAACATGCAACGTGATGCTGAAGTGAGAACTGTACCTAGCGAAAGGACAAGTGAAACTGACCAGCAGGTGCCAGGCGTCAGGTTTCAAACACTCAGTTTCACTTGGCTAACCGAGATTTATAAATCCAGCACAGTGATCTATTTTTTTCTTGCTTCAGTTAGGAAATAACACAAATGTGTAATATTGGTATTTTTAATAGATAAAAAAAAGTATGCACTCAGAATCATATTCAGCTTACTGAAGCATCCGTAATATTTGAGCCCTGAAAAACAAGCTGTGAGTTTACAGCTTTCTTTCATTTTATGCTCCTCTATACAGATTTCAACAAAAGCGTGTGGACAACAACAAAGGAGCTCTTACTCCATTCTGCACTCCCAACTGACTAAGCTTGCCAGCGGAGATGGAACTGCACCATGTTCATCCAAATGGGAACATAATTGGATGATCCTGCGAATGCAGCCTGTAGAACACTAGAGATAAGTCCTACACTTCAGCTGCTCAGATAGGAACTTCTAAAATCCTAGTATATATTAGAAAGCTATACTGAGGTAGGCCTTCATTTCAAACATTTAAAATCTAAGACACTGTTGACATAAAAAGTGCAAGATCAGCCCTGAAAAAGGCAGGACTGCTTGCTACTACCAAGACTCTGTACTCCCAGCTCTCTCATTTGACTGAAAACCCTCCAGTGATGCAGATCCAATTTTTCTCTCTGAATGCCTCGATGAGTCAGCAGGGGAGATCACATTGTCACTGGCTAGCTTTTCTCAAGAAAGAAATGCCATCCAGCATTTCTTCTGCTTGAAATTTTAAATGAGACTCACAGTCACTGGCTTTACCTCTCAGAACATACTTGAAGCAATGTTGTCATTTGTTGCAGCAAATTGCAGGGAATTTAAGTGCCAAATGAGGTTAAATTGGACAATTTCTGGTGAGATACATGAAATGTAACTACATTAAAGTAATTCTTCAGGCTTGATGTAGTATGAAAACTCCAGGATGTTTGTAATTAAGCAGGAAACCTTGTCCTCTGCTGTGCTCACACACACCTGAATCTAGGTCTCTTACATCAGTTTTGGTAACAATAAAATTATTTCTTGTACAGTGCAAACAATGATGGCACAGCACAAAGTGATAACAAGGCAAGCAAACAAACTCCAGTGCCTTCTGAGGAAATATATAGAGAGAAACAGTGAGAACAACAAAACCACCAAATGGTGAGCTGGGAGGGACAAGAAAGCTGCTACAACAGACCAGGCCTGTTACAGGAATACCGCAAATATGGAGAAGTGTATTTGCCCGAGAAAAACTGTCAGACTATCATGTAATTAAAGTAGCCATTAAATCTTATGAGGGACTGAATCCTTCACTGACTGGATTGACTCTACATCCTTCTGAACCGTCTGAGCTGAGGGCTAGGACATAATTGCTCCATACTGGCAAAACTCTGACAAATCCAAAAGAATGATATGGATTTCAATCAGCTAATATACAGCCTCAGTGTTCACAGCAGTCTGCTGCACCTCGGCCCTCAATATAATGCTTAAAAGCTACCACACTGGCAGCTCTTCAGACAAGGATGTGCCTTCAGCTATTCTTGTAAGGTAACTGACAAGCAAGCATGGTAAAAACAACAGATTGTGGTAAAAAGCATTTCTAAAATGCTGTGGTGGTTTTACAGCTCTTCCTGCATCCTGAAAGGGTCACGGATAAGCAGTGCTTCTGTCTGAATGGCAATGGATTACTCAGACGCTGAGATCTCCTTTCATTAGCCTGGCATTAGTCTGACCATTCAGCATTGAAGAAAATCTTGGATGTAACCATTCTAGCCATGTACCACTGGTAGCAACTTTTCAGTTTCCATACGTTTTTACACATTCCTACTAAACTAAGCTAATATTTCAGATCTAACACAATTTTGCATTTCCAGGGAAGACACAGTTCTCAGTTCAGTCATTAACTTCAGAATACGTTGATACACTTCAGAAATTCTACACACAGGGCATGTAAGAGCTGTGCTATCAGTCACTTCTGAGGGACTCTAACAGTCCATTTCATAACAAGAATTTACCTCCCTTATACTTGCCTTGACTACAGCAACACAATATATATGGGCTTACATTAAATTCAGCTAGTTGAATGCTGAAGCATTTCCTCTTAACAAGAACAGGCACATCAAATATTATTTTAATTCTCTCACCACTGGCTTCTTAAAGAAATTTAAAACCATGTTCAAGGCCTTACTTCTTATCTGGTAGGCTCAGGATATTTAAAATGCCTAAGGTGCAAGGATGGAAACTGGGGTTGAGAGCTCTGCTGAGCTGACAAAAGCTCATCTTATCTGTGTAGGAGGTAGAGATCTTAAGCTGCCAACTCAAAATTATGAAATAAATTCATTCACTTTATATATATAAGAACTTACATATACATATAGCTCCAAATACAAATTGAATTTCTTTTACCATAACACCCAGAATATACAAATAGCTTTACAACTATACAGAGGAGGATTAGAAAAGAACCAAAGTGCACTAGTAAGCCCAGACTGCACTTGGTGACCAAACAGAACTGCTTCTCTCACACCAGTACTACTTAAGAGTAGTTTACAAGAATATTTCTAATCCTGCTTACATTTGGACATGGACTGCATGATGTTATGATGTACAACACTGACGAAAACCCACGAAACCATGGCAGAGGGCAGGGTACACGTGCACATGTATGTGCATACACAAGAAAGGCACTACAGTAAGAGAAAGCAGATATTGTGAACTACTTGCGTTGCTCAGCGTGCCTCTGTAGATGCTTAGCTACAGCAGCTGGCTAATAGACAGTGAAGGAGGTTGTAGGCTATCTGCCTTAAAAACTATGGGCCTGGGTAAGGTCTGATGTGAACTAATCCTACAGTGCCATTTGAGGAAAAGGTTGGACTAGATGACCTCCTTCCAACCTGAATTATCTATGAATCTTTCCGCTGTAGAGCTTGATTATTCATAATTCTCAGGGCAGCATATGCCTTTTTTTTTCTCAGGCATTATTACAATATAATTACTTGCTGTTCATCAGATATTGATGTCTGTATAGAATTTATGATTTAGCAATTAACTTTCAGGTATGCAAATGCAGTTCCTGTATAAATGTGCAGGTTGTCTCTGTCAGAGGAACAAATATGAGCCTTAGTATAAGTACACATTTTCCTTCATTACTCCACAAAGATTAGTATGCTTTACAAGCAGCTATCCCTTAGTTTAGTATAGAATTCTGGAATCCCTACAAGATGGAAAGAACTATATTGACAAATGTGTTATAATTTGAGCTGATCTTTCTGAAGTATTAATTGCATGGGTTCCAACAGACAGCACCATGCTGCATGGTTTTGGACTACAGACTCCAAACATTTCAGTTGTCCCAAAGGAAAATCAAAAGGAAGTGCTAAAAAAAAAGAGAATTTTTCAAGAAGCAATCTGGAGTAGTTCAGAATGGAAAAAGCTTTGGCAACATACACTGTGCACTTCTCACAGTACAATTAAGTGACAAAAATTAATGGATATTTGAATATTAAAGAAAATGTACCTCATATCATTATTAGAGATGGAATATATGGGGTTCAAATATGCACAAATATAAAGGATTGAAATAAGCATGCAGCACACAGATACAATACTCTCATGAGGGTAACATATGTAAAACAAATTAAAATACATGAACAACACGTTCTGAGTTATGCGTTTGTGCATGCTGAGTTGTTTTGGCAGATCAGGATAGAAGATGAATGTTTCAATACATAAAATGTATTTTATAAACATATCTAATTCTGAAGTCCTAGGTATCCATTCTGCATCTTTCATATAAGCCTCATGAATAATATCATTCAGTTTCCCAATTTTTGTATGTACCAAATACACAAGTAACTAATAAAAGCTAAAGGAATAAGAATGTTTTCAGATGAACATTTTTTCTGTTCCTTTTTTACCTGCCTACATGGTGAAGAACAATCCTCCACACGTAGCCAGATGCCATAACATTTAAACACATCTGAAAAGATGATTCTGATCTATCTGCTAGGGGAGTTGTCTTCACCATTTCACCACTAAAAAAAGCCCACAGCATTTCATCCTTATTTAGGAGCAATGTTAACGTGGAAGGACTCTTTAGGCAATGCTTGCTTTATATTAAAAATATTTACTATCAGGCAACCAATAGCTCTGCTCCTCCCATAGCCTCACTGGTACAGTGAGGCTACACTGCACAAATACTTAAGCCTTTCTGCTTACAAATGGAGCATTTCTTTTCCATTCTTCTGTTGGTTCCACTTCTCTGTTTCTCTTCCTCAGAAGCACCAACAGGGCTTTTGTGGCCCTGCACCTACATTTGACACGACTTAAAACACTGAGATAGGCAGGATGCTTTTGGTTACATTGGGCCTGTTTGCTAGGACCCTTCTCTATGGATGAGAAACAGTAACTGAGTGACCTGGAGATGAAAAACAGTACATTGTCATGATGTTTGCATCAGACAGAAAAACAAGACAAAACAAGAAACAGGAAAAGAGGACTTAACACGATTAAAAATAAGAAATCAACTAGGAATTCCAATAGCACAAGTAAAAAACAATATCTTAGATCCATACAATGAACTCCTAAAGGACAATTTGCTAGAGTTTTGTGCAATTTGTTCCTTCTTTGCAACGCTGAAAGCATTCTGTGTCCTAACAGCTCGCGTGAGCAGTATCTCAGGATGCAATAAATATATATCAAGGAAATTGAATTTTTCCATCTTCTGTTCATATTATTAATTATCTAAGAAAAGCTGAAGAGAAAATTACCACAGTGTGAGTTTGTTCCGAAGGCTATTTACCATCAGAGTACAAACAAAACAGTAACTTATGCTACTGTTCTCGGCCTGTTTCCAGGAATTTCAATTGGGTATAGTACCTTTTTCCATGTCTTTCTCACAGTTGAAGTATTACCCACTATAAAGGTTGCAGAACATTAGAAACATATATCAATTAGGCTTTACTTTACACAACAGTCATTTGTCCAGGGCTGTGAAACCAAGCAGCACGCAGCAGCTTTGTCACTGCACAGCAGCGTTTCAGCAGCTCAGGAGCACAAAGTGAGAAGCCGTGTCCCAGCTCCAACTGCAGAGGACTTGCAGTTTGTAATCTTCACTGTATCACTCATGATCAGCTAACAAAAGAACACCTTACGACACCAAAACATCAGCTGAAGGTCTCTGAGGACCTTCAAATCCATCAAACCTGAGGATGGATGCAGTTTGACGCTATCGACTTTACGAGATCTCTACAATTTGCTTCATCAAGCAAAGTGAACTTTGGAACGGCTTTAGGTTTCAAAGTAAATACATACATGGGAATATGTTTAATCAGGCATAGTGCCTATGCAATTTACTGTAATAACTCCTGTAAGTGGTTAGGAACCTTTCCCAAAAATCCTTCCTAAGCTGGATTTCACTGACTGGAAAAACTATTGTGCACCCTAATGACATAGGACTGCCTTTCTCATCAATGCACAGCATAGAAAGCTGAAGATATTTTAGTGCATTTTCCAGTTAGGTCTACCTGCTTTTCATTCTGAATAAAACAAGTTACCACATTTTCTTATTTCCTAACAGGGAATGGAAGCACTTAGTTCAAGTTAGGACCCAGTAGTGGTAGTCCTGGGAAACATATCTGTAAGTTTCAGTCACAGGACTACAAACATAGGAACAACACTGAAAAGAGCCAACTTCATTCTTTTTGGTTCGCTGTTACTTGTTCACATCTGAACGACATCTTTCCTCACATTTTATAACATCTCTATCTAAAGCACTAAAATATAGAAAAAAAATAATTAAAGCCTATTGGCATATTTATGCAAACAACTTGTAAGGAGGCTTCCATTTAATCTCAATAGGAAAATTCGGTCCAAGGAATCAGATACTCTGCGTACATCCTGCTAGAATATTTCAAAAATTCAGTGCTTTATCTCTGAAGTGCTGAAAAAAATCCTTATGATTGTAGAGGAGCCTGTGATTATACAAGTTGAATAAACAGATGCAGTCTCAAACAGAGACAAGTATTTTAAATTACCCCAATTTTTTGGAATAAACATTTCCCTTCACAAAGCATCTTAAACTTTAAAGTTTCCCTGTGCTAGTAAGAATTGCAAGGTAACTAGAAATATAAATACTGGTGATGAAAGACAGACTTACATAACAAATGATCTGTGCACAGCAGACTGTCAGATTAAAAGAAAAAGGGAAACCATCAGGTTCAATAAGGAGTGCCTCCATTTCATTTTAGTAAAATTTTGTGAAGCAGAGAAGTCAGGAGTCAATTTGGTACTTCTTATGTATTCAAGTCTTATGGTACAAGATATGAACTATTATTTGAAATTAAGGGTGAGCTTGATCAATTTTAATTCACCTTTTTCTTCAGCACGTAAACAAACAAACCAATTATAAAATTATTTAACAAAGGATTCCAATGAGAAATCATAGAACTGATGATCTCTACAGGCCCCTATGGATTTGAATTAAGGAGAGCTGCAACTCCAAACTGATTACTCATCAGCATAGATTTTGCTGGGGTTCTTATTTCCCCTTCAACCTTCTAGCTACACGCACAGTAGTATAACAGCATATATCTTCTCTTGGCTTCTGGCTCATAATCATCTCTCTAGAGGAGTAATTCAGAAGTAATGCAGAGCTATTGAAACAAGATTAATATTTTCTCTAGTACAGCAATCACTTTGTATTTCCTTTAAGCAAACACTGCCCTCTCAACCTTTGCAAAGTGACCTTGACTCTGACAAACCATTCTCTAAATATGGAAGGCTTTCTTCATTCTCAATCCATATTTCTGACTTACTTCAGAAAAAAAAAAGGCTCAAATATGCAAGGACACAATGATCGGCTTTACGATAAACAATCACCTAAAAACGATCCAAGAGAGATGGTAACAAAACCATCAACAAAATAATTTTATCCCTAGAATCCAAATAAACCAACAAAAAGGTGCACTGGATCTAAAAACCTGTGCCACTATACTTTCCTGCCCCCAGACTCAGCTATCTATTAGCTATGTTGCAACCACCATTTATTCCTAACAAACTCCTATGCAATGGTTTTCTGCCTTAAGTCTAAGGCATTTTTAAATTTTTTTTGAAAGAAACCACATTATCCTTATTTTTCCTGCATTGTTAGCGATGCACTCAAATATAGATGTACGTGTCAGAAATACAATTATCAGTAGCTGTTAAAATGGGAACATATTTTGCTTTCTTCCTTCAGCTGCAAATAAAGACCCATTGCTTCTTGCTTTCAGTAATACTTTTCATGTTCAAAAACAAGTATTTCTGTAATTTAAAAATATGAGAAAATAGGGAACAGAGAGAGAGAGGGACATCCAACTGCTTTTTCTATAACTGCCTAATTTTAGGCATACTGCCCTGTCATTAAACAATATGCTATAGAGCCAATTCTTTCATTAATTTCAGTGAGAAAGAATCTGTAAACCAACATAGGCATATTTTGATTTGCTTTATTAAATGGAAAATAAAGAGTCAGATTAGTTAATATTTAAAACGTGCTGAAAAGTTGATGGCACCACGCTACATCAGGAATGGAGTTCTACTTTCTGATATTCCCAGTGGTTAAAACAAAAAGTCAGTTCTCTCATCTGTACTAATGTCTCTTTGGCTTTAGGAGGATCAGCATCTTCTGTGACATTTAGTTTTTTGTGTTTGTGCATGCTGAACTTACAAAAATAACTTCAGTGCTATTCTTGAGGGACTCACTCCACAAACAGCTCAGCAATCAGTTCTGATTCCTAACAGTTGGAAAATCACAGTATTTGAAGTGGTAGTGCTTTTATGACCAACAAATCACTGCGCAGTAGGGAAACATGCTATCCCTAAATTGATCTTTTTTACTGTTTTGGTCTTTTGGATAATTGTCCTCTTAGCATTGTTTCCAATCTAAAATCAGAACCCAATACTATTTTTCAGTACGAAATGGTTTACTTTTTAATAAACAACACTGGTTTTTAATCATGATTACAACATGGTATTGATTTCTCAGATAACACACCAATTACCAATACTAGTTCTACTAGTTGTACTACAGGGACTGCATCTTGAAGCACTTTGGTTCTTTGGCTCAGATGTTCAATTCTCTGAAAAACTAACTGGAGGCAAATTAAAACATCCTTTGGCTGGACGCATTGTGAATCTTACTCACTTGTCACGCTCATGAATAACTAAATTCTTTCAACAACTACCTAAAAAAAAAAACTCATCTGCATAATTAATCAGAATGAAAACTTTAATCTTTACTCCACATTGATTTTGGTGAAAATATATTAAAATGTTAAGAGTGTCTGTAATTTTTAATTAGATGAAAGATGAACTAACAGGTTATGTGGCTCTTAGCCTACACCAGTCACACAAAAACACAGAGGCAGAAATACTTAAACCTTTCCCTGCAGCTATTTTGCACGGTATCTTTAAAACATTCTGAAAGCTTGTCACAGTCTATTGATGCTGAGTTGATCCACGTACTCTGCACTGGACTGTTAAAAGCTGAATAGCAACTAAAAATACAGTGGGACTAGGAAAAGCAGTCTGACATCGATTGGCCGCTTTTCCAAATTATGGCTCCCTATGTAATAAACACAGCCCTTTAAAGGCATCTTTTAACAGATAAAATATTAATTAGTTGAGTAGCACTTAGATGCCATTATGCAAGGAAAGAGAATGAGATTTTGAGAGAATGAAGAACCTGCAACCTGCTTTACACTCTGAACGTCCAGAATTCATTGCATGGTTCCCAATAACCAGTGAGAAAACACAAGAATGAATCCAAGGTGTTAGATATTGGCCATGGGTCATAGAAATGGCAGACTGTTGTAAGGCAGAAACTAAACCACCTTTAAAGTTTTTTTAAGAATTAGAGGGAGTAAATAATGTTACAATCCATGTCACACTGAAAGAAAAGGTGCTGCTTTTCCACGAGAAGTACTTAACTGTTTAAGAGAAGAACTTGCTTGGACTGAATTACTGAAATCTACTATGTAGCTGCCATTGCTATGGGTCAGCTCTAGGATCTGAAAATCTTCAAGGAAATAGTGGGACAATGGATCCTCTCTGCTCTAATCCTGTTATTGACTGAAGAGAGAAACGGGATAAATATAGTAACCTCAATTTCTCATGTTCCACTTTTCCTGGGATTTTAGTAACATGGTGTTGAACTGCTGCTAGAATAAGGACTAATTAGCCACCAATGTTGCTTTGTCTTTGTCACAGCGTGGATGTGTTTTGAATACAACTGACAGAAGGATATCGACAGCTATATGTCAGTCAATACTGTATCACTGAAAACACTACAGTGATACGTGCTAGAAGTTGTAGAAACCCAAACTCATAATTAAGATTCGATGGCAGCTACACCTCAAATAATAATGACCTTAGCACTACACCAACTATTCCCATTTTCAACATCCAGATGTGAACACTGACCACCAAGCTCCAGCCCAAAGACTTTCAAGAATGATTAAGTCTGGATTTCTCTCTTACAGTTCAGTTACATACATAATTGTGTTTTCTTTAGGAAGTGAAATACACTGCATTACATGATGATTTCTTTTTGACATAAAACGTTCCTTCTGCTTATATGTCTTGAAAAAATGTATCAAAAATGCAACAGGCTGAGGCTACTTGCAAGAAATACTTCCATAAGGTGAGCTTACTCTAATAAGAATTTCATAAGCAGGTCAGAATAGTGATAGAGAGAATGAGAGAAAAGAGCTGAATACCTTTGTAAAAACTTCATTCAGTGTGAATGGTTCAGGACACAGACTGCCTCACAGCCAGCACCATGAACAAGTTCCCCCAGTGTGGTTCTTAAGATTGTTTTAAAAATAGTAAACGCTCTTACTGAAAGCACTGCAAGACGGATGTATCAGTATTCAACATTAGTTTCTACTTTATCCTCAGTGAGTAGTTATACCGCACAAAACATAGCTGATGATAAAGAAAAAGCTTTCAGTAGCTCATTTTTTTCCCCAAAGCCCTGAACAGATCACACAGCAAAATCCTGAACTGACACTTCAGAGATGCTTTTTCTTTCCTGACACCAGTACTTTTAATACAATATTAAACTAAAATTATTAACTGGAGACATTCAATAGCATCAAATACCTTAATAAGGCAAACCTAACTTCTCCTGCCATCATCCTGTTAATACGATGCTAAGGTAGGAATCAGAAACAAAATTCTCAAGAAACTGAAAATGTAAAAGCTTATGTCTGAATGCTTATTCTGCAGAGGTTGCTGGAGGCAGATGAAACACATTTGTCCTTAACTGCATCTTCAAATATAAAAGACTGTATGAAACTGATACTAAAAATACTGTAATTATATCTTGAGGATGTACAAGCGAGAATAAACATAATTATGGAAAAGATATCTTTAATGGGAACACTAACAGCAGTCCTCAAAAGAATGGACAGATATTGTTCTCTTTTCTGTTTGTTTCTTAGTAAATATTATACCTGCGTATATACACCCATATTTCTCAAGATCTGGCACTACTGTTGTATCTCTATCTCGCTGACCTCTCACAAGCATTCCTGTCTTTGTTGTTTTGTATCCAGCATTCCGTGTTATTCACTCACTCGCTGAAGCTGTGCTTGACACCACAGGGTACAAAATAACACAGAAAACATTATCTCTGGAACAAGAAAAGACTGCCTGATGCTGTGAATACGTCTATGAACAGCAAAATCAGCTTTGCCCTTTGAAAAGTTAGATCAGCAGCTTGATTGATTGCCCTCCCTACCTTTTTGTAGTCTTTTAAGAGTTCAAGAATTGGCCAGAAAATCAGTATAGCTCATGTAGAAGCCTCTCCAAAAGGAGAAAGAAATGTGATTTCAGTTTTGAAAACTATTCACCGAGATCTGTTGGGTGCATCTTTGAAGTAGCAGACAAAATGCAGGAAGCCTTGCTGGAAACACACTCATTACAGTTTTTGGGCTAGAAAGGGGAGAAGTAAGGTCATGTTCTGCATATATCCTATATAAACGGAAAGAAAAAAGCTGCTCAAATGTTCTGTTGCTGCACTGTGGCATATTTCAATCATTCATAGGAAGCTCTCAGCAAAGAATGCTAACAGGAAACTTCTTCCTGGTGAATAATCTTGTCTCCTGGTCAAAAAAATATCCCTACTTGCCCTGTGTAAATCCTGTAAATGGAAATGAACTCGGTTTCTGAAGTCTTTAAAAGTCAAACCATTCTCACTGTATGCAAATCTCTACATAGCTGATTATATGTATCTGGAAGGAAATAGTCTATTGCCCCTGGCTACAAAAAAGTAAGAGGATACACATGGTAGTTCTGGATATTTTACTGCTACGTAAATTGCTCAGGAAGTTCTCTCAGGCCTAATAGACAAAAGTAGCAAAGTACAGGTAAGTTACCAGGAAAGGACTTTAGAAAGTAACAAATCAGAAAAGAAAATATGCTGAGCTCTCAAATAAGAGCTGTTATTTACAGAGCGTGTAGTTTGGGGACTACCATCCAGAGATATCATTCACAAGTTTTGGAGGTGAGGTAAAAGAGGACATTTACAAAAATAACAATAGCAACTGTAGCTGGAAATTACTGAAAGCATCACCCTTCCAAGGAACAAATTCCTAGCTGATTATTCATAGGGCACCTGAACCTTTGCTGAAGCACAGTGATGCTGGACTACAATACCACCTAACTCATTCCTTCATTTTGGGCTGTAATGTAACGTGGTATGATGTGACACAGGTGAACATGATTCTCTAAATATCACAAACCTGACCTACAAGTCTATGCAGCACTACGTTATACACATCTGTGATCATAAATGGATCAGGAGCATCAGCTAAAGCTACAGCTGTGAAGTTAGTTTGCAGTAGTGAAATATATCTTCGTTACTATAAGAATATGAGTCTCTCTGCTGTAAACTCTTTCTGAAGTGGATACTTTCTTTGGAGGAATTAGGTGTGAAAGTCCATACAAAGATTTTAAAAGAATAACAATATTAAATACCACCTTGAAACCTAACTAAAAAGTACTGTTTTCAAGTCAAAGTACAAAAATGTCAGTCTATTAGTGGAACATCCCCCTCTCACACTGAGTCTCCCTATACTTGCATGACAAATTTAAATGCAAATTGTGTGCCAAGAACAGAAATCGTTGAGAATATCTGAGATTAATTTATGCAATATCTGTGACTGTTCTGTTTTGCTGAAGAAATGCATGGGAGGAACCCATCCTATGATACTCCAAATGAAATCTTGACGTCACATTCCTAAGGACTGCATCAAAGACATGGTTACTAAGAAATCAGGTGTAAAGACAACAGAAGGACTGTTGATGATGAACCCGAATTCATATGTATATGGAAACAGTCATCGTCCCTGTCTATTCTGGTCATGTCATCATAAATATTACCAGTACATTTTTGTATCATCCACCATGAAAGGTGCTCATGACCCATATGTGCTATTCATTTTCCAAATAAAGTGAAAAAAATGTGCTCTTCACTCTACAGAGCATGCAAATGAAATCTCTCGTCTTCGTCAGAGCTTTTTAAACCTTGATAAGTTATAAAGTGGTATAGATAAATTTTAAGTCAGAACTGCATTGAAGCCTAATATATCTAACTCCCAAATTGCTCTTTGTCAGATCCGATGGCTTTCCACTGTCTCCTCCCACACGCTTTCCATCTCTTCTGAAAATTGCTTCATCTTTGAATCATTACCATTATAATTACTAGAAAAATCAGGAGAAGAAAAAATCTTTGACACAAAGAGTATTACCATGGGACAAAAATATCCTGCTGTAACCAAAGATAATGCTCCATTATTAATTTCTCTATCAATTATTGACTTCGTGATAAGGTAAAAGTGTAAATGCTTCCACCCTGTATGTGGTATTCTTCTGTGCCTCCAAAAAAATGTAAACATGTCTAAAAGCTAGAAAGTGCATGGCTATTCCAAAACTCCTGAGGAAACATTTCTTTGCCTTCGTAAAACAGAGAGGTGATGCTATCCATCCAATATTCAGTTTGGTGAGTCTTGGTACTCCAAAGGCAGGGGGTTTTAAGTGTTTGCCCACTTGGGGTTAATTTTCTCCTTGTTTGGGAGTTTTAGAATGTCTCACGGCATAACTTGTCAGCCTAGTATTCTGCAAATAGCCACCTTGGCTGGATAAATGATTGAAATCTACTTTTACAACTTCTTAGAGGGGATGAAAGCACAAATTTTAACTTGGACCATTATAAAATAAGATATTTAAAAGGAATGCTTCCTTTTAAACTCCAACAGTCCGCTTCATACTATCATTTAAAATCACACTGGAAGGGATCTCATATAGTTCAATGATTTTCTGGTTGGCTTTCTGCCCCATAGCAGGATGAATTATCTCCATGCTATTTTTGATAGACATTTGTCTAAATTGTTGCTAAAAGCTCCACTGAAGCAATTCCACAACTTGCTTAGTTTTTCATTTTCTGTAACAATATTTTCCTATTACCGAATACAAATCTCCCAATTTGTAACTTAAACTTCTTATCAATCACTCCAGACAGAGTCTTCTTTTTCTTTTCCCTGCACCTTTCCATGAATCTGAAGGTTTTATGTTACTTTTCGCCATGTAGTTTAGAGGATCCCAGTTCCTTCAAATCCTTCTTTATTCAAGGCCCTGTAAATCTACAAGATAAGGTACAGTGCTAATAGAGATCTCTGAATTCTTTATTGGCCAAGGAACAATTTCTGCCATTGACTATGTCAGTGTAGAGGCCAAGAACTCAGTGGGAGAAAGAGACTGGCAGATCTTCACCTCCAGAGTTAGATCCTGAAAAACAGTACCAAGGCAAGGAGACAAAATCTGTAGAGATGCACGCGTTACCAGTGCTAGTTTAGTCTAGCCTTGCGTTTTGCCTTCAGGTAGGCACTGGAAGCTCAGCTGCTAGGGCTGACAGAGGGGTCACAGCTTGTTTGCATTGAAAATAGAAAAACAGAAAAGATAAGAATTATCTTGATTTTAACTTGCAGCAGAGTATCTTTACTATCGAGTATCCTTTACTCCAATCTTCCCTCGACTTCCTGTCTGAAAGCAGGAATGCTTACTTTACACCTACTGCAAGATGTGAGGAGGAGAGAAAGAGGCTTTGGGAATATGGCAGGCTGCCCTGATAAAATCTCCTGTATTGACTTCCAATGAGAGAGCTCACCTTTTAAGATAAAATGTGTTTGCAGTCTTTTAAATTTTACTTATAAATATTCAGGATGAAATCCTGGTTTCTCTGGTCTCACAGTAAGATTTTTACGAATCACTTAATAGCAGATGTATTTCATGCTGCAGGGATATGAATTACAGATAAAATTACACTTTAAAAATGATATTGTTGTCTGCTTCTCAAGATCTCCTTACGTATCACATTGTTCTCAGTCTACAGTTCTGGCAGTTTACATAGAGAACACCCTCACAGTAGAGTAAAAACAATAGTTTTACACATTCAAGTATTATTTTCAGTGAAAGTAACAGAACGGTTTCATAACAGCATGCTTCAGCAACACACAGATGCTTCAAGGAAAAGATAAATCTTTCATCTTAAAATTCTGGCATGAAATTGGTTCAAGATTTAGCAACTGCTGTATCTTAGGCTTTTGCTTTGCTAGTGGTTTTCCAATAATCTCTTCCTCATCTAGATTACCTCTATTATTTAGTTATAACTTCCTCCATAATTGCAATCACTGAATAGTAATCACTTAATAAAGATATCCTGACAGGTCTATTTTTGCACTTGGAAAAGATTCATTTTCTTTATCATCACTCCAGTAAGCAATTTTTCTTCCTAACTGAAGTAGCCAAGTGAAATGAAGTGTCTGGAGCACAGTTCTGCTCTGCTCCAGCCAGCACTTCAGTAAGACCAGGCACCAATCCTTTCATTTTTATATTATTTGGATATGGATTCTTCAAACTCCGTGTGACATGGAATTTGTGCTGACTGGTTTCTATATATAACTCCATTGATACACAAAGGTGAAGGCTGCCTTGCACAGCTTGTTACCAGTGAGCTGACACGGCAGACATTTTTTTCCTATAATGCAGCTAATGCAGAGACAAACCACATTCTTGTTTAAAGCTCATGAGAAGGAATATGAGCTTAGATACTCAATGCTGAAAAGCCAAAGCGTACACATATAGTGGACTGTTTTGAAAAGACTGACTGTATATTAGATAGAACAAAATAACCTGACAAACTTGGATACCTGCAGGTTGCAATAATGATTTCTTTTCCGCTGTCATGGGGATATAGAATGAGAAACTGCTGAAGAAACACAAAGAAAATAAAAGAAAGTTTGGTTTACACATAGAAACCTCTTTTTCCTCACAAAGTAGACTGATTTATCCTGAGCAGACTTGGCTTAAGCCACTAAAATCAAAGCGGGCTTTTCTCCTGACTTGAAAGGATTTCAGACTGGGTCTAGCAATATGTGAACGTTCAGACCAAATAAACTCTCCTGCAGGAATCCCAGTTTTCTGCTTGAAGACTGTGTAGGGAGTGCATATCATGAAGTTCCTAGAGAGACTGAACACAGCTATTAAAGAACTGAAGCTGTGCAGAGGGAAGGGAAAGAATTCAGCCTTTGCTTGTATGCCTTCTGCATCTGGCCTGGCCTTGCTTCCTCTTTGGACAGACAGACTTGTGGGGTTTCCAAGGTACCTTCCAGACAGGACTAAGGGAATGGCTCTGAATTAAAAAAACATTAATTAACATTCCTGAATATAATTGTTTAAGGCAGACATTCCCTAGCTAGTAATTCTGATCTCAACATTTCAATTGAAAGCTTAACCCATAAAGGGAGCGCACTAAGTTAGAATGAGTTCCTGTAAAATTTAAGTATGTTTTAGCTATTCACACAAATGTTTAAAGTACTCTGAGCAATTCATTCTTGGCTCCCAGGACCAATCTATTCTCCAAGGACCAATTGTCCAATGGTAACTCCTAGTGTTTTCTTTACAATCACTGACAAAGCTCAGTTTTATCACCCTTACCTTCCACCTCTCTCCTTTTGAGCCCCCTATAACGAGCCTCTGTGTTAAAAGCAAAGCAGAGAAAACAAACTGATGGGATAAAGCTGTGATGCTTTCCTCAGCTGACTTCCATTTCTGGCATCACGCTTTGTTGCTTTTGTCAATGGTCTGACAGTCAGGGAATGTCTCATTAATACAGCCTCCTCACAACAACATCCATCTGTCCACATGTAGCACACAGCTTATGACTGCACAAATTTAAATGTATGATAAATGGAAGGGCAAACCTAATTTTATTTTATTTTTTTTGCCCAAAGTCTAATCTTTACTGCAGGCAGACCCACATTAAATTTAAAAGAAACTTTTCTGATACATACCAAACAAAAAGAGCTTACACTTACTTACTTTAACCACTTCACCAATGTTGGCCTTCCTCTCAAAAGAAAAGCAATAGGGAAAATATTTATTTCACAGCTTTGAAAATTAAATGAAAAATCTCACTTCAGGATTCACTTGTCCAGCTTGTAATTTTTCAAATTCTTTTACAATGTCAGTACAAGGCATCTTTTTGTGTGCACAGTAATGAAGACTTGAAATACACTAATTATCTCTGAACAGGCATGATTCTAAAAAATTATTGAAAAAAAAAAGGGCAAAGAAGCAACTTTTAGAATAAGCAATTATTACACAACTTAATGCAAAAATATTTATAAAGTAGGCATTTTGTACTCAATATTAAAACAAAACGCCTGGATTAATCTAGCAGAGAGATGTTGACACGATGGAAGTCAGGAAGCAGTTGTGAATAAACGCTCTGCATCTTTGCTGGTGACAAAGTGTTCAATCACAAAAGCTTTGACTTTAATCACATTGCCGTAGTGCGGTGGAAGCATGCAGCACCACAAAGTCAGAGATATGCCCTAAAAATATGATTTTGTTTTACCAATAAGCATATTCTTTTACTTTCCAACTCATGTATGCATCTGAAATGGTTTGTATATTCAAGGAGAAATCAGAGGGGAATGGAAAAGAAAAACAGCTTGAGGGATGCAATAATCTCACCATACTTTTAATTAAAGAAATAGCAATTCACTTGTAATAGGACTGTCCCATTAGGGTCCCTTTTTGCCATGAAAATCTCAATTGACCTACTCTTTTCCCTGGTAAATTCATCCCTTCAAGAAGATGTTGCTTCTTGACTCACCAGGTTTTTTTATTTGAGGTACACCTCATCGTTCTCTATAACTTTTTTTTGAGAAAAATACACTTGCCTGAAACTCACACAGTTCCAGTTCATATTTGGAAACTCTTACTCCATATAATTTTGCTTATAGTTCTCAAACAAGATTTGACCACTTAGATCTTCCAATTTTCAACTACAATACAGGGAAAATAACATTTTTTTCTTCCCCCCCCCACTCCTCCAGCAATTTGATAATATTGTCCAAATACCCCGCCTGACTGCTCGTAGGGACAAAATAAAGAACATCATTTAGGAACAATTAATTGCTCTTCAAAATAAGATTTCAAGTGCTGTAATTGAAGGGATAGCACATCATTACTTTGTGTAAGTATAACCTTTTTGAACTTCCCAGGCTGACACATCACAGCTGAGGTGCAATCGTGTTAGTCACAGCACTCTGCATGATGCCAACACTGCGCTGAGCAACACACTATTAGGAAAGGGTACAGCAGCATGCTGCACTACTTGTCAGGCCCTCCCATGCTGTGATTGTCTATATGCAAACACCATGCCCACTGTCACAGCACAACACAGGGAAATGCTAGGGAGCTATTTCTGTAGCACCAGGAGCACTTATTCCTCCACCACTTGACCCCTGCTCTGTGTGGAGATGGTGGTGGTGTGTTTCAGATGTGATGTATAATAGCAGGAAAGCACTGATGCATCAGACCAGGAAATTAAAAAAGATGCCATTCACACAAAGGAATGTTTAGTTAAGTTTGAAAAGCTTGGCTCAAAGGACACCGTGATGGACCATTTGTTACATCTTTACTTACTAATGTTCGTTTGCTGTGGATTTTTTTCCCCCCAAACCAGCTTGTTATTTATTTTCAATGCTTCTAAGAGCTCATCTGCATTTCGCCCAACACATTTGGAGCCCAAGATAATATTGGAAAGCGTTAGGGTCCTTAAAGGAACAGCCTATCACAGTACACCACAGTAACTATGTCTCTACGATTTATGAAAAGAAAGCAATATGTGCCTGTTTCGGTGCCTGTCGTTTGCCTACCAATGGTGCAGTGCTCCCCATTCCAGCCCTCTCTGCATTCACATTTCCCATCTTTACAAGTTCCGTGCTCTGTACAACGGGGATGACACACACGCTGGTCACACGCCACTCCTGTCCACCCTTCTTCACAGCGACATGCTCCGCCAATGCACACCCCATGGGTGCCACAGTCTACAGAGCACACTTCTAGGAGAAAAAAAGAACACAGGTTATAGCTGGCTTATGTCAGAGGCAACCTAAGTCAGCAGTTGAGCAGAACAGGCACCCTTTTGCTGAAAGCAGGCCTCTTCTCGTGGGGATCAAAACCAGCGTTAAGCATTTAACTTTGTGAAGTTCAGAAAATGATTACAAAAATCTGCTACTGTATTCTGGACAGATCACGGTTGAGCTGTGTCCTCCATTCCAATGCAGAGAATTTCCTCAATGCCTTTCAGCATGGCAGAAGGGGGAACATGGATCTGCTTTACTCAAACCTGAACCTGCGCTGATTTTAACACATTTGTTTATTAAGAACGAGACTGAAACTCACCTAAAACACATTCAGCAGAGAATGGTCACAATTCAGGGTCACAGAGACTCTCGGAGTGACTGGAAAACATACTTGCAAGTGACAGGTTTGGAATCCTATTGCTAATAATGGTGGGACACCCAGTACCTTGCTCCTAAATTCTCTTGCTCTCTGGTAGCAGTCACAGAAAAGCAGAGGGTCTTTTGCCTCACGCATCATCAAAGAAATTGACAGTTTAAATTCTCATTCATGAATTTTGCTGGCTGCTGCTAATGCATGAAGCAGAAAAAACATATCTCGATCCTCATTTCACTGGTGGGGTATTCTGAGTCATTAATTTTAAGAAATAACTGAATAAATGTGAAAGCTGTAAATATTACTTTGAGAGACAATTGCACCTCAAGAATCAGCTCACAATATAAATGCAAAACTCCAAGTATTTTTTGCCACAAATAGAACATTTGCTGTCATGTCAAAGCTGTTCTTTTTTTCCCCTTAGCTATTTCTGTTAGAATAAACACTTTTACAATATTCAGTCAACTGAAGCATTGAAGAGGATGAATTTTTCAGCTTACACTTCTGTTCTTGCTTTTTAGAGTGCCTTTTGCCCTAAAACTAATTGCTTAAATATTCAGTGTACAACTGAAAATTGAAAAATACCCCATATTTAGGGGATCTTGCTGTTTCGTGATATTTTTCGTAAGTGGGTAGCATTGTGATGTGCCATAAAACAAGCACCAAAAATAGAGTATTTTCAATATTATGGACATATCTGTGAATCTCTGCAATGGAAGTTTTCAGTCAAAGTGGGGAAAGAGATATGAAGCAGTTAAGTAACTTTCTCAGTTCAGAAAGAAGTCAGTATCTGAAGGAAATATGGGCTCCTAACCTACACCCCCACCCCGAGCTGTCAGTCCCAAATTAGGAATGTCACAAAAAATAATCTAAAATGTATGCATGCTTCTTTCCAACACAGTCCAGAACAGGACCAAGCCTGTTCCTAAGAACAGTTCCTATTTGCATTTCAAATTCGCCTCCAATATTAACATTTTTCCAGAATAGGAGCACTGATGTAAAATTGCAGGAAATAGTTTTCTTACCAACGGAGCAGTCAGGACCCATCCAGTTGGGATCACAGCTACACAGGCCGGTGTCAGACAGGTATGTGCCGTGCCCACTGCACTGGTCTGGACACTGGGCTCTGGGAAGCTCACAGTTTATTCCACCCCAGCCTGGGCTGCAGAGACATTCTCCATTCACGCAGACTCCGTGATTGGAGCATGTTGGATCTAAGCAATCAACTAAATAAGAAAACAAAAAGAATGCACACAAAGGTCAGTTCCCACAATACAATGTATGGAAAAAAAGTAGATGGACACTTTTACGATCTTGACAGAGCGGCAAAATAAAACAAATCAATATGATTCTTCATGTCCTGTAAGTACCTGGTCTGAGAACAGAGAAGTGTGAAGTAACCTGTGCTTTGCATTAGGTCCATCTGAAATAAGGAGTGGCTGAAAAACAAACTCTTACTGCATGAAATCCGTGGTAAAAAAGCACAAAGGCTCAAAAATAAAAGCTACATACACACAGTGAGATTCCATACATAAGCCTTAAATGGGGACTTCTTAAAAGCACTCTAGTTCTAATGAGTTAAACAGTATTCTGAATAATAACTTAAAAAAAAACAAAACCAACAACCAACAAAAGAAATGCAGTATCTTCATCAGTACTACTATTACTGCCATTCAAATGCTGGATGCTGTGAGAATGATACTGTGATATTTCATCTGGATACCTAGAAGTCAAATTATCTGTTGCTTTCAGATTCCTACTCCACTATGGCAGTGAGACTGACAAGACCCAGTTACTTCAACCTACGTTCTAACCAGCAGACAATTCTTTAGTAAATAAAGAAACACAGATGTAGATACAGATTTCGTCTCTTCACCATCCAGAAACAGCAGAAGAAGAAAGTGAAAAAACAGTTGCGATGGAAAGGCATCCATAAAATGTCTTTTGCCATTTTAGCCCTGATAAATAAACGGACTGTTACGACCTTTCTTTCAAATAAACTCTATCAGTAACATTATGGTTTTCCAAATTTCCATCTCATATCATGAATTTGTGTAAGTGTGCTATGCTTTCCTGCAAACAGCAGCATGAGGTTTTACCAGCTGCCTTTTGCTGGGGAATTGAGGGCCAAGGTCAAACTTATGCCCTAAATAAAATGAATTCACCTCATGACTAGTATATATCAGCTCACAGGAGAAGAATCAAGAATGATTGGCATTCTCTTTTGCAGCTCTAGGAAGATCTCAGTTTATAATGAAAGTGATTTATCTCTCATCTTTTTCAAATTGATCCTTCTAAATTAAGGCAGAGACATTTTCACTTTAACTTCTGTGAACAATACTTGATCTCTTAAATCTCAACTTTTCTATAAACAGACATGTCAAATTATTTTATGAAGTTACAGAACATTTAAAGTAAGTATATAGATTAGATACAACTCAGGATTGAAGCAGGCACATTTAGATTTACAATAATGTGAGTTATCAGAATAACTCACGTTAGATTTTAATTCAGATTACAGTAGCACAGAAATTACTGTAACATTTCTTACAAGATTTTCACAGTAACAATGACCCCAGTGTGGGGGGTTCTGCTAAGATTTAGAGTTCAGTTAATGGGATCTGAAAATATTATTGTGCAATTTAGTGTAAGCGTAAGCAATGATTGTTCAGGAAAAAAATTGCCAAAGAAAAACGGCAAATTACTGATTGTTCTAAAACTATCCAGAATGCTTTTCCCGCACTGTTAGTGTGCCTTGGTGCTGAACAAAACCAGAAGCTCCAAAGAATACGCCTTTCATGACACTTCTGTTGAACCAGACAGGCAAAAGAATCTTATCCAATAAATAAAGAAACAGGAGAAAAAATTAGGTCAATTTATCTTAAGGGTGAAGGCCATGTCTTCCCCTAAATGTATTATTATTTTTTAAAGGTAATATTTTCATGAGAAATTTAAATGGATAATGTGCAGCTTTCTGTTGTGTGCTGCAGCACAGCTGGGAACCTGAGGAAATACTGAGGAGTACCAATGTATGCCCCCTTTTACAAATGTACCTCCTTCCTTCTCAATTGCTAATGAAAGCAATGTGGAACAAAAACTTATCCTTCTACATAAATGCACTATCTTTCCTCTTTGCAAAATTGCTGTATGCTTTCAGCTGAGCTTTATTAACACAGAATAAGCCTACCAATTCCCCCAAATCCCAGCCCACCATTTTACAGAATAACAACTCACGTGAACCCTGCCAAAATGAGCGTAGCTTGATTACCTGCAATAGGACTGCACTGGCTAATTCTGCACAGGCTCTGTCCCCAGCTCTTTAGAAGAGTTTACAATGGACTTAATAAGGAATTATAAATGGAGATTCTTTGGTGTTTAAACAAAGGACAACACGCTTTAGCAAGCCACTCTGTTAGACTTAGAATTCGTAGTCTCTTGGCAGCTCAGATCATTAGAGCTCATTTAGTATTGGGCCCTCTGTAGATTTGATAAAAAGGGTACTGAAAGCAATTTATATCCCTAAGGACAAAAAAGGAGGTCAAGGAGTTTTATGAACAATATGTACCATAAACCCCCAAAGAGCCATGAATTACATTTATGAAGTTAAATGTCATTGAAAAATGACTCGACCATGAAAGTGACAAGAAAAACACCGTTAACCTAATTTGTCAATTTGACTTGTCTCCCCACATACCAGATTGAATGAAACCTGGCAAATATGCCCCTTCGTTTTGTGTGCAAATTTGTTAATAGAACAACAGTGTTTATGCTGCAAAAATTGTGCATCAAAAATATTGATTTTAGTGCCACTTTCATTTCAGGTAAATTGTTTGAACAGTGAGACCATGATGAATATCAGAAATAAAAAGTGAACTGGAAGAAGAAATGCTGACCCATTTGTTCTAATTCAGTTTCCTCGCTGGAAAATGGAGGATGAACCAACCTTTGCTATTCTTTCTGAAAACTCAAATCAGTAGAGATTTCATATTACAATATAGTACAGATATATTTATTTGTATCGTTCTACCATTAATTCAAACAGAAAGTTTAAATGTGAGCAGATGATTACTTGCAACTGGAGAGACTTCATATCAGATCCTTTTCCCAGACCTCATGAATTAATAGGAGAAATATGTAAAGAAGTAATGGAATTTTACAGAAGAAATGTTGGTTGTTCTTTATATATTTGTAAATTAATTTATTGAGTTATTTATTGCTCAATGATGTATGCAAAAGGTTATTCTAACCTTTTCTATCATGTTATCGGCACTTCCAAGTTTGCAGTTAATACCTCTTTGCCTTTGTAATCCATTTATCTGTTAGAATCCTTATCCTTTGAAGCGCTGGTGATTAAATAATCTATATCCTTTCCCCTCACATATTAATGTATCTCCCCAACACTGTTGACTGAAAATTTTGGAGCGTTTCCAGCTCTGAAAGGTGTTTACATTAACTCCTTTGCAGCTATACATGCACTAGCTTGTTCTATAAACTTATCTGGAATTGCTGATGTTTTGGTTTACCCACTTCAAACGTTCGCAGTAGGATAAGCTGAATTAAGCACTAGAAAAACCTACTTCTCTTACAGGAGCGTTAGGGGATTCGAGATGTCTAGCCCAAATACAGAACAAGCATTCTACACAATTGAAAGTAAAGAGAGCATCTGGAAATTATAATATAAATGGATGAGGAACTGCTTACAAGGTAAAATTTATGGAATTAAATGAAAGAAAGATCAATTTAGGCCATCTACCATAGTCTCTCTAATAATATTAACTCTAATATAACAATGAGGAACATGATGAAATTCATATAACTTAATTAGACTGAGCAAACAATTGCAGTTTGTGCCAGAGAGGTTCTGCATTCCTGGGGGATAGACTGGATGTTGCAGAGTGTGCTACATGGTCTTTTTCATGTCCAGTGCCCATGAGAACACTGCTTACAGCAGGGTATTACAGACCATCTTTGAATTTTTCCCAGAACTGTACACTCCGAGTGAACTGCAAACTGTCAAATCTACCATTCAAAAAGGACATTACAGAATTTTCTGGATGTTGCATAAACTGTAAAAAAAAGAAATGGAAAATCTACTGATTCCAGTTGAGTTCTGAATTAGAGCTACAGTGTTGTGAAAAATTCCTGGAAAGAGATGACAAGAATGAAGAAATTATTGCAGTTTTGGCAGTGCCACCAGTGAGAATCACAGCTTATTTTTGCTCCTAGCAAAATAACTTCGCACAGACTAATGCACAGTCTTGTCCCAAAGCTGATGACTGCAGTCCATATCCGAAGAAGTCCCTCAGTGGTTTAGGTCCCTATAGTTTTCTTCCTTCCTTCCTTCTCCTTCCTTCCTTCCTCCCTCCCTCCCTCCCTTCCTTTTTACTTTAATGGGAGAAATAAGTATTTGGTAAGATAAACATTGATGCATATGTAGTGTACAGGGCTGCATTCCAGTCAGAATACTCCTTAGAGACCCTTCAGTCCTAAACAGCTCCAGTTCTGTCACCTTTGTCTTCAAACTGCTCCTCCTTTTGGAGGATTAATAAACTCTGAGAAGTCATAAAATTGCTTGAAATATTACTCTCTGAGGACATGCCAAGGTATGCAGAACTGTCGATCTAGCAGTCCTCTGGAGAGTTAAATTCCTTTCTAAAACTATAGCAATGCATTTTAAAAAGAACAGGAGTCTGACTGACACAGCGCATTCTAACGGCACCCACTGTGAATAAAACCAACACCAAGCTCAATCTATGACCACATTTTCAATGGGTCATTTTGTTACATTTGCTCACCCTGCATACACAAAGAACTGAACACTTCCAACACGAAAAGCTTTTCTGCACTTCAAAAGTAGTTGCTGTTTTCATGTGCCAGCTACCTTTCTTTACTCCCATGGGACTGCAGTTAATAGGAGTAATTTGTGTTGCGTGATGTCTGTATGCAACATGGACACCCAAGTCTTTCCAATCTGTCACATCAACTTCTGTTTTAAAAGCGATTTATCTCTTTGCTTTGTGTGGAGCTGCAGTTACACAATTTTCCCTACTACTACTCATTTTTACTCTGCATTTCAAATCTAAATTGTTCAATAAATATAATCCATAAGAAAAGATTTATCTTCTGTCTTCAGAAAAGGAATTATTCAGGTTTACTTGTGGCAGACATTCTTAGCACCACATAACAGTGTATATAAAAATCAGAACTTTAATTTAAGCTTTCATGGATCCGTACAATCGTGATGGACTACGTTCTTACCTCTCTTTCGCAATATCTGCTACAGCAGTTTTACATTTAGAATGTTATTGTCCTTTCCTTTCTTTTCTAAGAGCTCCAAAACCAGAAAAAAAATCTCATAATGCAGAAAGAAAATGTGCCCAGCATTACCTTCTTCACAGTTTTCTCCTTTATAGCCAACAGAACAGACACAGTTCCCTTCGATGCAGGAACCATGACCTCCACACGAGGGATCAATACACTGGCTGATGGGTACATCACATTCTGGACCTTTCCAGCCACTGTAGCATAAGCAGGTTCCTTTAGAGTACTGACCATTGCCACTGCACAGCACTGGGCAGGCAGCTGGAAAATTGAACAGAAGAAAAAACAGCACATGAGGTCAGAAAAGTATTCCTGTAAAAGTGCATTAAAAATCCACTACTAAATACTTATACACAAGTATCTTAATTAGCTGGAAAAATTAAGCCAATTTGTACTATTTCAGCTCTTTGCAAAGAAACTATTTGAGTACTTTTTAACAAAGCATGCATATGTTGGGCATTCTGCGAGTACAGCTACTATTCTTTACAATCTACCCATGATGGCTGGGATAACTAATGAGGCAATGTGAAGAGACCTGATTCTGACATTATTCCGCCTGGTTCCATTAGGTAACATCCAGTTTTCACAGTCAGCAGAACACAATCCCCCAAACATGTCAGTATAGAGCATCTTTCTTCTTTCACAACATTTTTTAATTTAGTGTTCCAAAATTTCTATGACCCTATGACTTCTTTTTCCGTCATAAGGATCTTGAACACAGAAGTAACACAAGCTCTCATTTTTATCTACAACAAACTCATGCGCCACCAATATAACTGCCTAATCTTTATCCGTATCCCAGAGTGAACGTTTCTTCCCCGGGTGTATTGGCAAGAAATAACCATTAACTCCTACCCCTTCCTGTTGTATTAAAGGAATAAGAATTTCTGAGCAAATATTAAGGACTCATTATGCAAATGAACTGCAACCTAGAAATAATAAAGGTGGTTTTGGATACCAAATGTTGGACATATGCAGAACAATGGAAAGAAGTAAATAGTTTATTAAAACACATAAAAGTTACACTAAGGCATTTTTACACATCTATATGCCTATGACTGTCATACAAACACGGCAGACTGTGAACTTACATGCCTGCCAAACACAACATATGGTCCCCAGCCAGAGAAATGGAAAAAATAACAAAGAAGTAAAAGAAAATAGAACTAATGAAGTGTATCTTTGATAAGAGGTGCACTTTTACCCTCTTCTTTGATAAAGTCTATAAAGTATATCCCCATCTTTTCAACTTTCAAAGCAATCAGAAACTAATGGCTACTTCTACAGTACCAAAAATATACTCCAAAGCTACTATTAATCATTAAAAGGTCTTTCTGTCCCTCTTGCTTCTATTATCCCGTTAACCTGAATGATCAAGAAGAACCAAGTAATTGATTTACTACAAAGAAACATGTAATTGTCCTGTTATATGACTTCTCCACTGTTCAGCAACCCTTATTAATCTCAGCTGTCCACTGATCTGCTGCAAATACACATTTGAGAAGGGATTATTTTCAAGAATTTTCTTCTTTGAAACAGAAAAAAAAAATAATTAGACAAACATAGTCACATTTTTAACCTTGGATTTCAGCTAAAATTTGGAGTGCTGCAAATCATTTCATTTAGGACTATAAGTGACATATATATATATACATATATATACAAGTGACATATGTCACTTCTATAGCACTTTTTAATCTATTTTTTTTCCTACAAGAAAATAACAATAAAATCAATAAGTTGAGGTTGGATGTTTTTTTTTTTTTTTTTGCTTTCCCTTCAGTCTTAGTGCCATATGATTAATCCTTTGGTAGAAATAGCAACACCGTTACTCTGAGTCTTTTCAATTTTGTTTAATTTTTTTCTCCTTCACTCCAAAGTTGAGTACAAATAAAATACAATTTTTCAGTTTTCAGATTTCAAAGGTGATATTTGCTTCTAAGTGCTTTACTGTGTTTTATGAAACTTTATGCTACGCTTTCTACTTCTGCTTTTTGCAGTTGGTTTCAGAATTATGCCTACTGAACAATCTGGATTAAAATGCAACGCAGACAAGCATCCATCATGTCCACACTGCACTCTGAGTCATTCTGTTTTAAAGTTTTTTTGCATGTCACTATGAAACATCCCTCCACAATATACATTCAACCATTAGCACTTTGGATACCATTCCACTTACTGTTAATTCTGTCCTCAAGCATTACATCAGGGATTCTATCTCAGCTCCTCAGCATGCACTTACTGCTCTTCACAGCCTAGAAATGCTAACTGCTCCTATGGTAGGCCATGTAGGTGAGCCATTCAGAATGGGATCACAGTAGGACCACTTCCACCGCTGTGGATCAGAAGGTGAATGATCAGAAGGCAGCTCGTCCCAAAGACCTGGAGCAATCATACCGAGTGCCAAGTCTGAGATGCCACCTTCCACACCCTGACACACTGTAGAGTCTCATCCTAACATAAAATCTCTCTGAGAAAGTCACACCGTTGAGCTACTGTATATGGTGGTTAAACTTGCAGCCCTACTGTTCGAGTTCATTACCGAATGAAGTGCTACTGCTAGATGCATGTTCTCTATATGCTTCCAAGCCATTGAAGAGACTCGATGTTATTCACGGCTGCTCAGTGTAGCTGCTCCAACTACTCTGTGACATGACTGCACGTCTTGCTTTTGTCTGTCAGTCTCAACAACAGAAAAGATGTCTGTTCTGCAACCCTCTCCTCTGGAGTCAAAATTAAAATAAAGAAAATAAGCCTATTTGAGCAAATTGCCTACAAGAGGGACTTGAGGAATTGCCTACAAGAGGGACAAGAAATAAAAGCCATCATTAGAAATCAAACAAAGAAAACAAAAAAAACCCAACCACCATGCAATTTAGATGGGACCCATCTAGACCTAGCTACAGTAATGTGTCAGACATCTGCTGTAAGATTGCTTCTTTCCCTGTCTTGCACCTAAATCTAAGTAATCATTTGGCGATTATGGTCCAGTTAGACAAACATATATCTGTTTTTTGGAATATGCCTATGGGAGGGTCATTTTCATCTCCCACTTTTGATCCAGATTTGCAGGGTTCAACTTCTGGGAGACCAGAGATTGTATGGCTGGCATAGCAGAAGAAGGATTACCAGATGGTGCTGGGCTGCAGAATAAAGAGATCCAACAGTAGTTTTTTTTTCTTCTTTTTTCAGTGTTCCCTTGCCCTGTTCTGGAGCTTTAGGAATCTAAGTGAAGCTGAAAGCCATGTTGTAGCTTTTTGTTTCTCTCTTTGTGCTTCAATCAGGTCAGAGGGTTCACAAGACTATTTAGTCCTTGGCAAAGCTTCTCTATTACTTCAAATGCAATCTGTCTTCAGTGATCTGCAGTTGAGGGATGCACTGCCAAGATGTTAGTGACATAAGAACTAACTTTGCACAAATGAAAGAATCTGTCATTTAATCTTAGGAATTAAAATAACAGAGTTAAGATTTAAGAAAAATGTAAGCAAGAATGCAAGCAAGAGTGGGTAGTGAGAAGCTGTTTTGTCACTGCTGTAGTAAACAGCTCTTCATTAATGCTTCTACTCTGGGTTTATTAGTCGACTTCAGTGAGGAACAGAGAGAGAATCAAGCTGCTTCTGTAGAAAACAATAGCAGGCTGTCAAAGAAGAGTTCTGCTAGGCTTAATTGCTAGGTCATATTGCTGAAGAGTGAAATCCAGAGCACTCAATCATAATTTTCCATCAAGCTTGCCTCAATAAATGTCCAAACAACTCAGGAGTCATCTGCAGTTCTGGTTTTCTAGGAGTGCTTATTTCCCCCATGTGCAGCAGACATCTCCTATTCCAGCACAGTCCTGGTTTCTCATCTAGCATGCTGGAAGAATGTGAAGGAATAAAAGGTTATAGAACAATTAAGTTCTATCTCATTTCTGCAGGCAGATTACACTGCATAAAGACAACCATCACCATCAAAAAGGGGACAGAACTGTTAGGAAGTACTGAAAAACTCCAGTCAGATAAGCACAGAGGTGAATCCTCTGAGTCAAGCTGAAACAAGGACAACAGTTACAGCCATGAATGAGGTTTTGGTGACGTGATTCTGCCTTTTACCAATACTCGAACAAAACAGCCTGGGTTCTTAACATTGCTGTCAGCTGATTTAATTACAGATAATGGATCGTATAGGCCTTTGAGTTCTGTGGGATGCACAAATTTAAGAGCATGAATTGGGCAGTGAAGACCAGCCAAAACCTGTCTGAAAGTTCTCCCTCTCGAAGTTTTCACTGAAAATTTTGGAGTAATGATAATATTCCCTGGTGGATGAGAAAAAATGATAACAGTCCACTACACATGGACTAGAAAGGGAGATTGTTAGGGATAATGCCCAAGTTGCAGGGCACCAAAAGCCATCATTTTGTCCATGGATATTTATTAAGTATCCCAGCTGCAGTCCATGTTCACACTCCTTTCACCCACCCCTATGGTATTCACACATACGGACTCACCAGAGTTTTCTTCAAGAGCATGACAAGAAATCAGTAAAGGATATTTGAGGAGCCAAACGCTTGGAGGTAGTTGCAGAACTTGGTTTAGTTTAAATGCTGCTTGGTGAGAGGCCTTCCCCTGATACCTGAAGCTCAAAACTGGCTGTGAAGGGGCCTGGCTCGATTCCTCCTTCTGTAGAGCAAATACTATCCTAGTGCAGAGAATTCTGTATCATTAGGACCTCAGATGTCAGTTCCGTGGCAGCTTTCTTCCAGTTCTTCTCATAATACAGGCAAATTCATATACTTGCCTTGAAAGTTATGTGACTTTCTGGGCACACAATTATGCAGACCTGAAAGATGTTACAAGTTGTACCTGAACTGCTTCCCTGCCCTGGACTAGGTCATAAGCAAAGTCTTTATAATGATCACATTTTGCAAGCAGAGCAGCTCTGTAAAGCTGCAAACATGGCATAAGAAAGTTAGCTTCCTTTGTGCTATCTTCCGGCTTAGTCAGAGCCCAGACAAGTTTTCAGCCACCACGCCATATCAAATCAAAGTTCTTTGACATCTGCTCCACAGAAATCTGTGGCGAGAAGCTCACGGCAGGTTGGTGAGGGGTGTCACTGGTCTGGGTGGACAAATGATTGTGTCTGTGCCAGTGAGGTGCTGTTCAACTAAGGATTAGAAAGGTTGTACCCATAATGCTAGTAATCCCTGATTTTAAATATAAACCAGACTCTTCCTACTGCAAGTTGATTCACACAAAAGATGAGGTTGACCATATATTTACAGTGTAAGGAGTAAGGAGAACTGGGCCTGATTGTTGAAGTGTCAGTTCAAGGCTACACTAACAGAGCACTTACACAGAGTCTAAAGTCCTCTTATATTAAGTAAGTTGTTCTTTGTTTGATTGACCACTAGGAACTGTAGTGAAATCCAACGTAGAATGCACTTCTAACCAAGGACCTCAGAGTGGACATTCCGGGTGCAATCCCTCTAGAAGATAACTCAGTCAGATTTTCTAATAGCTCACACTAGGACTTCCTTTTAGCAGAGAATAAGCCGTTGCAATATTATTCATGATTTTGCAAATATGTTAGAAAAACAGATCACTGTTTATCAGAAATCAATCTGAAACCAACAAATGCAGTTCAAATCAGATCCAAGCTTTAGCAGAAATACAGGTAAGATAAAATCTGATGTCATCCACAACTGCCTGTTTCAAGTACCTAAAAAATATCTGCAAAGTCACATTTTACAGACATGCTTCTTTTTTTGGCCTTCAACTTAGTAACCCACATGGAGCACTTCATCTAAAAACTCTAAAAACACTAACTTCTGTTCCAAGGACAAACATGAAGAACGTGTAAGCAGGTGAAGATGTATTTTACTGATGCTAGAGCTGAGTCCTATGACTATATATTAAAGTCTGAACTAATTGTAGATCCTCTCCAAAAACCACAAACAAGTTGTTTTCTTTTGCCTACGGTCAACCTCCTGAAGTTAGACCTACTTAGATATCAACAAACTTATTTCTGAATAGTTTAAAATCCACTGAACCATGAAAAACGAAGGAACGACAAACACCTGAATTTTATAAAGTCCACCCAGTTGCATAAGCTGTTAATTTTGGACAACCTGACTGAAAATGTTGGCTCTACAATTTACATTGTTTTAAACAAAACAGTTCTGAAACATTACAATCATCACGTACATCTCGTTACATAAAATGTCAGCCCACAATATTTCTAAAAAGTAGGAGACATCAGATCTGTATTTTCAGTTGTAGTTTAAAAATACACATTTTGTCTGCCAACTTCATCTTTCCTATTCTACCTTTAAACCTATTTTAATCAGGTAGGTGCACATTTCTTGTCTGCAGGCCTACTGCTTTCTTCTGGAGTTCATTTACTGATAAGAGAATCTGAAATAACTTCTAAAACCGCCCTGTGGTTTATGATATTTCATTTTTACTCATTTATGCTATTTCCAAGCCACTTTCCTGGTATGAAGCTTTACGAAGCTCCCACACCCATCAAGCTTTACCCAAAGAAAATAATTTGGGAATGGGAGCTGGAATGAATCCTGCCCATCTGTTCTGTATGCCTCACAAGCACTCAGAAAGAATGGCATGGACTGGCCTACCTGCTTTTCTGAGATTGCTAACTTCAGTCAGGCTGAAAAAGAACAGTAACAATTAGCAAGACCTAGAGTATCTTGCAGCTTGCTCTAGGACAGGTGTCCAATCCACAGCACTGGACAGCTGGTAATGAGGTCCCAAAATATTGTGAACTTGTAACACAATTATGTGATTTTCAGCAGTATTTTTCACGAGTTCATTGCTCACAGCTTGAGCACAGACTGTATAGGCTACAACAGAACACTGCTGAGGGGAGAGCAGTGCTGACCACATCTCTTACCCACTGCGCTGTGTGGAGTTGGATTGAAACCTGTATGTGTTGCACATTCTGTGTGCTTGTGCTGCTGGCAAATAAAACACCACAATTACTAGTAATAATATTTCATCTTACCTACATGGGCGAGTGCCTGTGAAGACACACATTTTTTGTTATGAAGCAGATATGTAAGATTTCCTGTTTAATTAAAACTGGGGCTGGTGTTATTTTGTAAAATAATTTTAAAAGTCAGCATATTCACTGCAGAGGAAATATTCAGAATATTCTCGCAGTGCTGACAAATCCTGTAGTTCTCAATGTCTCAAAAAGTTCACTAACTTGTGAACTTCTGATACTGATAACTTGTGGTATATTTTTAATTAGTTTTGCAATATGCATTTGATTAATATTTCACAAAAAACGTTATGTTTGTGTTGTCCTTCTTTCTTCATGCTTTGATGAAAAATATTACTTATATATTTACTATCATGTGTATTTTATATGAGGCCCAAGACAATTTTTCACTCAAGGCCATCCAGGCAAGCCAGAAGGGTGCATGCCCATGTCTGAGGACTTTCTGCTCTGCCAAGGAGAAGCTTGGAAGTCAGTTTGTAGAAATTCATCCAAGAGCAGAACGAACCCAAAACTGTCACTGACAGTATTCAAGCTTCCTTAGTTGCTTCTCAAAACTGTCTACTTTGACCACAGAAAGCACAGTTTAGACTGTTTAACAGTATCATTCTCTGTTCTACACACCACGGCAGAACCAGGAGGAAGCGCACAGTGCTTCCCAGCAGTCATGCTCTGCAGTCCCTACCTCAGTTGCCCAGATCTGAGCCCTACAATGCTCCTTCTCTAGCTCTGTCAAACTGCACATTAGTAAGCAAGAATGAGATTCACAAAAGAATTTCCAGAAGGACAAAAAACCCATCAGGTGTGTCAAATCTCTGACATTCAGAAACCATTTGGGGAAAGCAGCACACGCTGACTTAAGCACTAAAGTATGGATGCTTTAATTAATCCGGGGTGAATTTAATTGCTTTAGTTAAGTGGAAATCGGGTTAAAAATGATGCAGAGCATGCTGGGGTGTGTTAAAAACATGACATATGAGTTGGATGAATCGATAAATTAAAAGCGCACAGATGTTTTAATTAAACCCAGGAAAGTTAACGAAGATCACTAGAGACTTTTAAGCCTATGATTAATTCAATTCATTTAAAATACCTGTAGAGATATGGGGAAGCCTCCATTTTGAGAGTTAAAGAAGTTCTCAATCGATAAGTACTTAAAAGCTGTTCCACAAGAAAAAAATGGCAGGATTTTTATAGAAGTGATTGAACAGCAATAATTGTATAATGAATATTTACATTCTTCTGAACACTCAGCAAACTTTTGCCTTGACCAAAATTTATCAAAAATGTCATAGCTTCTCTCATCGCCTGCAGCATGCAACCCTCCATGTCGAAAAGACAACACATGGTGTATCTTCCTGTGTCACTCTGCAAAGGATCCATTTCCATTAAATATTTGCTTTGTTTGCAATTATTACAAAAATCCATGCAATAAATATGAGTGTTTCTTGCTACACTACCTAGCAAAACATGGATAATATGAACTTTTAAGTGCTGAGTATAAATTTTCAGAATCACAGCATATTTTGATGTTATCCCTTTGGGATTGCCCGCTTGGTCCTTGCTTTAGGAATAGAGCCTGATAACAATGCACAGCAGCAGTAAAAACTAAGCAACTGCCAGATATACCTGAACAAATTTCACAGTGGACTGAAAGGTCTGCAGCTCCATTACCACTAAGATGAAGATGGGCTTGAAGATTAACTAGCCATCAACAAAGATCTAAATCTCAGTTCTCTAAAGATATAGACTTCTAAATGGTTGGAGAAGATTGCTGTGTGTTCTCACTGCTGAAGCCAGAGCTAAACATAAAAAAAAAAATCAAGTGGTACAAAGCAAACTACAAATTGGACAGAGAGAGCAAAGAAGACATTTCAGTTCACATGAACACTTGAAAAATCCTCAAGATGTGTCAGGCTTCAAACTGTCTTGTGGACTTTCTCTTGTCATTACTTTCTGAATTTGACACTTTGTCAACCTGTCTGTTCTGCCTCCACTATTACTGAAGCCCTGCAACTATCACTATCTATGCTAAAGAAAAGATTGTAGCTCTCCATGCAGCACACTAAGATCATTCGCAAAATGGCAGAGATTAATTTTCAGCTATTCCATTCAGGAATCCCCTCGTAAATAGGGAACCTCCCTGTAAAGACAGCCCCATTAACACGGGTCTTTATATGCATATATGTATTCAATGAAATGGGAGCTGCCATTTCTGATCAGTTTGCTATATATTCTGTTCAAAAAAAAAAAAAAAAAAAAAAAAAGGACAAAAAAACCAAAAAACCAACAAAAAAAACCAACCCAAAACATAACCCTGCTACCTTTTTTTTTTTTCTTTTTTTTTTTTTACCCCCTTTGGAACAAGTAACACTACCCTACAAATGAGCAGTTGACCCAATTATAAAAACAGAGAGAGATAAAAACTACTTTGTACCAACAGATGGCATTAGGTGTTGAGCTAGGCTACTGCCATAGGCAAGCATGTGGCTCTTCATTTGCATGTGTGATAACTTTGACCCTTGGAAAACAGAGGAGGAAGGAAAACAAGCTCAGATGTTTCAGTGGCTGTCTTAGTGGAAAGAACCAGAGAGGAATCAAGGAGATGAAGCTCCTAGCTTTCAAAAGGCAGCAGCAAGGAGAACCAACACATTGAGAATTATGCTTCCAAGCACATGCTGTGATTCGTAACAGAGAAGCACAAACGACATGAATAAGTCATTTTAGACGTTTTAGACGTTTTAGAAAAAGAAATGTAAAGTGAAACACTGAAGCAATTTTTCTTAGATTTTATGGAATTTGAAATGACAGAACTGGTTTTATCCATACTTCTGTGGTAATAGTTTTGCCATGACTGAATAAATGTAGGACTGCACCTAAATAGTAGGTAAATAAATAAGAGTTAAATAGTGCATTTAAAATGCAGATTGCTCTGCTGTCATTCTAGTTACTACTGTTTGTATTATAAAATTCATCAGAAAAGATTTTAATCGTAACATGATTGATTACATAGTTCTACGTGGACTGCAGATAAACATTTGAGATTTTGCTACATTAGAATTAGAAATATGTTTGGTTTTTAGAGAGAGTGAATAGGGATGTCAGCTACCCAAACTTCATTCGTCCCACTCGGGTAGGGACTAAATATAGGAAGAAATCTATATTACAGGTTCAAATCTAGATACAATATAGATATGAAGACACCTAAAAGTCAAGTGTGCTGAAATCTGAAGCTGTGCCTCAGGGCCATATCTGTTATTCAGAGACAGAAAGTGCATAAGGTCTCTTAACAGCTGTATTTTCATAATGTGATTTGCAAGTACTTGATCATAGCTGCTTCAATGACATTTACCATTCGCAAGGACTCCAAGTTGATGCCAACATGAATGCAAAGACAAACTCTTAAAACTTAATGAAATAAATTAAAGAAAAAAAATCAGTACGCATCCATAGAGACAAAGTCATCTAAAAACAAAAAGTAGATTGCAAAGCAATTAAATAAGCTAACCAAATAAACACAAAAACAAATTTGCAAAGCATACTTCATCATGAGCACAATTCAACTCAGCAGAGCACAGTTAGACAGATTCTTAGTCTCCAGTGGAAGTACTGTAAGACTTCTGGAAGAAGGATTTTTGGCTTGCTAGAAACTATAATGCACAATGATATGCATTCTGCATGTATTCACATGCTTGTGCAACTCCTTGCTGTGCTGGGAATCTTTTGAACATGCCTGTTTGCTGGAATTGCACCGAAACAGAAAACATTTGTGCAAATAGATGTGCTGCTGCTGTGCACATATAAGAAGCAATGAAAAGTAAAATGAAGTAACTGACAGTAGAGTGGCTTTTGAAAGCAGCTGTAAGAAATGGAAGCTACAAACCTAGTTTTTAATAAACAGGAAAATATTACCACACTGCTGCTGCAGGAAAATTCAGAAAGATTTTACTGTGTTTCCATATAATTTCAATTGTGGACACAAGCAATACAGACTTCCTTATCATACTGAACCAACGTACTTGGTTCCAGATTTCAGACCTTGGTTACAGTATTGCTTGGTGCATTGTCTTTGGTCTCTGACCAATCCTACAAAGCAGCACTAGTCCTCATTGGAATCAGCCATAGTTTCTTCCAAGCATACTTTTTTATCTATAATATTTTGTTCAGCAGTGGTGTTTGCAACCTCTCTGCTTCCAAACAACAGGAGTATCCTGACTCGGAATTACTTGAGACCACCTCTTCTGTAGATAAAATCTTAGCAATCCTGAATTCAAGGCTAGATTCAGCAGAAAAGCTTTAAGAACAATGAAGACTTAATATTTTGCATTCTGAAAACTGTGTTCTTTTAAAAATTGCTATGCATTAGCAGCGTGTGCTGGACAGCATTCATTCATGTTGACCACGTGTTCTACAGCAATGAATTGAGTATGGAATTATTCAGAAATGCACACTCTGAAATTCATTATTTTCCCACAGTGATCACTCCCAGAACCTCTTATGCCATTGGACATTCATTCTGGATCAAGAATAGTTTTGAGTATTCAATATTCAAAAAACTCCTTTATGCACTTGAAGATTTCATTGCCCAAACAACATGGCTCCGAATAACCTCAGAGCAAGAAGAGTCCCCAGTAACTAAAATTTGAAATTGCAACAGTATTTCAAGACCAGCTATGAAGAAGCAAACATTGCTTTTTCTAGCAATTACACCTTACTTACCTAATAATTGAGGACTTTGAATATTTTTATACATAAGTTAACAGTACACACATTACAAAGAAAACAGCAGTGGTAGGAATTCGTATCATGGTTTGGGCAATCATCAGAAACAGCAAACTCATTACACTGAACTTTAAAAAAGATAGACTGCACTTTACAGCTTAGCAACTATTTCAAACAAAATAGATGTCGCAAAAGAAATAAAAGAAAATTTAAAAACCTACCCTTCTTTTTATACTTATTAAAGTGGCGCCGTCCTTTGCCAGTAAGCCAAAAACAAACAGAATGAAAATAAAATAATGAAAAACCCACACAAGGAGAACAGGAAAAAAAACTGAGTATAACATAAATCTAAGTCATTAGAGTTCTTAAAATCAGATTAAAGAGTCAACCGATCAAACATGGTTTTAAAAATCCAAAAGCCTTCACTCTATTTAGATTAAAATATTAAACACGTTTTTTATTGCATTGCATAACCCACTAACAGTGTCAACTAAATGGCAACTTCATGGCAGCTGACAAGCCACTCGACTAATTTTTGTTCCTGTTTACAAATCACACACCATCTCTTAACATACTGTGCTCATTGTATTAATGCAGCAACCCCATGCGATGGCACTTGTTTCACTTTTTCAGTTTAGATAAATATGCTTACGATATAAATGCTAGAATTTTTAAGTACACAATCAAAAGTGTCTCTGAGCACATTCCCAAAACTGTACGTGACAGTGTCTTTCGATGCATTTTGGTTAAAGGCGTGGAAGAGTTGTATGACCTCCAGAATACTGCGAGATGAAATGAAGTTACAGTCACTTCACCTCTGTGACACTGAACTCTAGAAGGGGTGAAAAGCGGGACACAATGAAGGACACCGGCTTGCAGATTTACCACAAGACTGGGCAGTTACAAGAGCAAACTATTACCAGACATTAACAGTGGGAACACCAAGTAAGAAGGACATCTTTGATACATGTGGGTGGGTATGTCAATGTCATGGAAATTACAGAAAAATAGAAACAAATATAAAGAAGTGACAACATACCAAACCAACAATAACAGCTGCAAATCTGATTGTTTAATCGATCTTTGGCCGTAGCATCCCTTTTTATCAATGACTTTTCCAATTATTTATGCACAAGAGGATACCTGCAGTGCAGTTTAATTTGCAGCAAATCTTCCACTGGCTTTAACCATGCACAATTTCTAGATTAGGATACATCTCTATCCTCTAAATTATCTTTTGATTATGAGAGTTTCCTTTTCTTTAAATGTCATATTTTAACCATATGAGATTAAAATATATCACCTTTCCTGCATGTTAGATGAAATTCTTAATCAGGCTAAACTCCACATGATTACAAAGGGAATCTTGTCTGAGCAAGGCTGAAGTGAATCTGTTGAGACTGGCTACCTGAGAATAAATTACTTCCACAGATAAGGCTGAGAATTAAAGTCCCAAGTATTTGGCTGGAATGTTTGGCGGAGTGAAATTTATTCTGCTTCAATCAACACATGGAAGGGTATTTCAACCTGCGCACTGGACCAAAAGTTCAACCTTCCTAATCATTTCTGTGGGACTTTGCTGGAGCTATTGGATCTGAAGTCAAATCTGTGCTCTCTCTCATATATTCCCTTCAGTTTAATCTTTTAGGTCTACATGGATCGGGTAAAGGAACAGGGAGAGGAACAGCGCACCATCTGCAAAGCATACAGATGATTCCCCTCAAGATTTACTGTCTTTGTTATCCTCAAGATCACCCTAGCAAACAGCAATTGTAGAACCTTATAGAAACGACCACATTTCACATCTCCCAAACTCGGGTTATGCCTCCTGTGAAGCTCTCAGGCTGCTGTGCTACCGCACGAAGCAAGTAATATCAGCTATTTAAGGGGCCTGGTCACCTTCTCTCCACATTTCCCTGTTTGTGTCTTGCCTCGTCTTACAGTGGAGAACTGAGACATGAAAGAATGTGTTGCCAGGAATATAGCAAAAATAAAAATAAAAATAAATCAGATGGAAAGTAAAATAATTATCTTTCCATACATGTTACTTCCATACTACTTAAATATAAATGTAACATCACAGTAAATACATGGTAAATGTATTTAAACATTTAATATGCTGCAGTAGGTTTAATTTCTATCTCCTTTTAATGCGCTTACTATTCAATCCTGATTTTGATTTCCATCTTCTGAAAGTGCTCTCACATATAATCAGAATTCAAGCACACTAAAAAGCCTGTGGGCACAGGTACAGGTCTGACACTGGTGAGGCATGCAGCCCTTTACACACTTACTCAGCCTCACGTTTCTGGGTATGTCTTACAGTGTGTAGATGAGCAGCTGCGTGCTTGCATATGCACACGAGAATTCTGACAATAAATCCATTTTGTCACAGTACACAGTATTTTAGGCGTCTTAGTTCTTTAGAAATACCACGATGTCTGATAAAGAAATACTAAGAGAGGTGAAAGAAGCTTCCACAAAACCTGCTTTGGAGGAGAAAGAGACAATGCAATGGACACAGCAGGAACCACAGAGAAAATTCTGAGGGGTTGTAGAAACAGACAGAGTTTGACAAATACTCTATGAAAAGATACTCATCTAATGCAGTCTGAATAGACTGTTTTCTAGCACAAACATAGAATACAGCGTTACACAGAGGTTTGGTACACAAAGCTGGAGCCTCCACAACTTAAAATGCAAATGAATTGATTTAAGGACCATGTATGTGCAGGGAGTGGCAGTGAAGCACACAGTCACTACATGCATACTTTCACAGGTCAAGGCCACAGAAATGCATATAGCTGTCAGCGTGTATTTAGAGCACACATTTTCACACCATTTATTTCGTAATATACACGTCTCCTCTGTATATTTGCCAAGGGTCTTAATCTCTCCAGTAATCCAACCCCATGCACATTTTAAGCACTCAAATGAGTCAGGCTACCACTAAGATATCATTAACTTCCCTACACCCCTGGGGTCTTTTTTTTTTTTTCCCCCCCTCCTAATTGGACACTTTCTAGGAGGCAAATACAGGGACACAAAATAGAAGTTACTCCCTCCAATATGTTTACAACAGCTATTAAAGGAGTATTTCACAGACAGGCACAGGTATGCCAGCTGCCATCCTACTGCAACAGTGGAAGAATTGGGGCCACAATGAACTATCTTCACCACTGCATCATGATCTAAGCACAACCAAGCAGTTTTATAATACTATTCAAGGCATTTCAACAGCTTTTAATGACACACTTTTCACCTTTTAACACTAACAACACTATTGCTGTGGAAAACAATGGTAAATATTTGATACTTACAGTGGGCCTAAAGCTACATAAACTAAGGAAGCAAATTGTGACGTTATGACTGTGCTCAGGAACACTGGGGAATTCAACCAACCCACTGATTTTAGGCAACATACACACCAATAGCTTTATAAACTAGAGGCCATCCTTTATAAATTTTTCCCCTAACACAGCTACTCCAAACTCTCAAGACTCAAGAAAAGGCTTATTTTAAGATTTCACCAAGTTCTTCTAGCTTCCTAAAAAGAAAAGGTGAACATCCTTTGGTCAAGAGCAATTGCATACGCAAGAGAGCAACAACGAACTAGAAGCATGGCTCAGCAAAGCCAGAATACACATTACATTCTATTAATGAAGATAATCGGTCTTTTGTATACATTTGGATTAATTATTATCAGAAAGCATTGATCATTATTTGTCCACTTGTACAGAAAATAGGAAATTTTCTGCTATTTCTGCATACTGGTTTTGAGAAAAAGAAGTTGCAGTTATGCAAGCAGTGGGGCAATACTTCCATCTGATCATACTTAACTAAGAGAACTAAGAAAAAAATGCATATTGATCAACTTGTATCTGGCTTGGATCCATGCTAACTAGTAGGCACTGTAGATCCATATACCTCAAAGACACACTGTGTTTATTTGTAAACATAGGAAAACGATACCTTTAGCACAATCTGCTCCATGAAATCCAGGAAAACAGTGGCAGACACCAGAAACACACTCGCCATTGCCATGACAATTACGTGGACAGTCTTGCACTGAATCTGAAATACAAACATCACAGACACATTAAATGGATCCTATTTCACCTGGAAATTATTTGCTTAGTTTTTTTTTTAAACATTATTTTGTCTTAAATACTTGGGAGAGTACTAAGTGGACAACCAGAGAACACTAATAACGCTAACAGCACGAATTTCAGGGGAAGCAGAAAGTTACCAACATTTATGGCAGCATGAGAAAGTGTAGGAACTAGTAATAGCCTAAAGGTAGCAAGTCTTTGAGCATCACCAGCACTCAAATTCACTGCTAGCACTCAAGTCCTCTGCTCAAACAGGTAGCCAAAACTTCTTTTATGATCATTATAGTCATACTCGAATTCATATTGTATTTCAAACATAATACTTCAGCAGGAAAATTGACAATCTCCCTTTTACAATTTGACTTTGATCTTGCACAGCCACTGTTCCATGTGGAACTGATTATTCCAAGGAGTCTGTCTTCTTTTCTTTCTACAGATACTCAAAGCTTTGTTAAGAAAGCTGACAGAAATGTCTGCTGCACCTGACAAAGAACAGCTCTTTTGCTCCAGCAAACATTACCCTAAAAAAAAGCCCCAAAAAAGTCCAAGTAGCAATGCAAGCACATGACAAAGAGGTCTGTAAAGCCAGAGGGCAAGGTTTAACTCCAGGCTTAAATAACTGAAATGCTGGTGACTTCAATAATCTGTGAAGCATAAGCACACCAGCCTGATGATAAAATTTCAGCTGTACCAGCCTGTATGTTTTCCACAGTTTGTTATTATTTTGGATGACATACACATTTGCTTTGCACAACATAAAGCGGAAATTAAATAACGATTTTGAAATTAATGCTTAAATTATTTTCAATTGAAAGCTGTTGGATTTCATAGGAATATATTGTCAACACTGAATTACTGGAACAAAAATATAAATGGAATGTTGTTACTCTTCCATATAATTCCCCGTTGTTGTGGGTTGCACTGTCCCAAATTAAATGTCAGTCCCAGACACCAAACAAAGAGCAGCTGCAGGACACAGAAAACAAATCTTGGATTTGGAACTATTAGTACCATACAGAGTGCTTTTCTGTCCAGCCAAACTGAAAAGAGGAACAGGAGTCAAGCAAAACTGTAAATCTAATATCACAGTTGCAGGACACTTAGTAAATAATAGTAATAACAATAACAAAATAATAATAATAAAAAGAAGCAAAATTTCAAAAAGACGTCTTTATTTTGGCCTCTTTAAATAAACCTTATAAACAGTGAAAAGGAGAACTGTAATGTGTAATGGTCAAAAACATCAATCTGTCTCATGAAGTTGTTTGTCTATAGATTTATTCATTGTTGTGCTTCACGGCACACAATTCTATGTATTCACAATCATGGCAAACTTACTACTGCCTGAGAGCCAACATCATTTCTGTTATTTTTTCTCCTCTCACATCAGAGAAGCCTTCATCTGTCTCTGATCTTTTGATTATGAAACGTCTGATACTGGGTGTGTGTAGAATAACCTGTGAACTGGATAAAACACCATATTTTTCTCTGTATTTCAGTCCAATCACTATTATTGCACTACCATATGGTCTACCTGTCCATTAGACCTTTGATACTCTTGAAAGCTGTAGTCCAGGCTAGCCAGCCCTTTTAAGGACAGCTGATCATAGCTGAAGAGTTTCTAAGAAGCCACAGTAGCAGCATACCAAGATATAAGTACAATTGTTTTCGAAGAAGCAGAAAATGCCTTCTATGGCAGATAAATACATAAAACATTATGCACAGCACCTAGTAACCCTTTCAAAACCACACATGAACTACAGAATCCAAAATGTTTTCTCATCCCAACTGAAGTTCACATGAACAGTTAGGTTCCTACTTAATACCACAGTATTGGTTATCCTCCCCCACCCTCTGGGACTTCAGCTAAGAAACTAAATTTTATAATAATGTAAAAGGAAGAAAAAGCTTCATATCATCAATCACATACGGCTGGAAAAGACCTCCAATTTATTTTTCATCAGACTCACTCAGTTCAACTTCTTTCAATTTCTCTTTCTCAAAACTAATACATTTGTGCAATATAGAGTCACTTAACACTTCAAGAGCCAGGATGGAGTAGCATGTAGACTATCTCAGTTTTTGATGCTACTGTGATAAGACTTTCACAGCTCATGAAATGCTCCAGAGATCAACACATCTTCTGACAAAGCTTGGAGAGCTTATGTTCAGTTTGGCTTTCAATTAAAGCCAAAATTATTCTTGTAACAAAACCGAAAGTATCTCAGATGATAGGTTGGATGCTCTTCTGCTATTTATTCCATCATGTTGAGATGAACACCAGCTAGATGCTCACCACTAGGTGAGCAGCTAGCTGTAATACGACATATACCTAATTAATGAGCTTAGTTCACCTCTGAGGTGACTGCAAACAACCTCATTCTTAGTTGTCAGCATTCTGTACCATCTTTCTGCAAAGATTAAACAGCTCTCTTGTTGAATGCAGTGTCCTGTTGGTTTACAAAGAAAGGTCTTTGGAGAAGCAAATAGGTATAAAAAATGACTGTGAAAAGGGAGAGGAACATCAGCTGGAGAATGCAGTTTTGTTTCTCCGAACTAACCTCAAGAACTACAGGAATCCAAAACTCTTAAAAGAAAAATAATGAAAAAATCAATACCCTACTGGACCCATTTGAGATTAGCGTTAAGAAAAAATGCCCAACAACACAAGGACAAAAAAAGGCTGATTACTAAAGACTGAATGAGAGTATCATGACTTTAACTATGAGAACGTATCAATAAAGAGAAGAAATGCTCAGTTTCTGGAAATACCTACCCAAAATAACTGTACTGAAGGAGACTACTTCTTTGTCCTTGCCATCATTGTAAAACGCCAGGTGCCACAAACCCACATCCAAGTACTGAACAAACACAGCTTCATTCTGAACAAGAGTCTGAATACTTCGCCGTTCCCGTGGGGATTCCACCACACTCCATTTCTCTTTCCCATCCAAGCGTTCCATGAAATCATACTGCAGTATAGGAAAAAGAAAACAAAAAAAGAAAACAAAAAAACAAAACCCCAAACAAACAGACCAGAATGCAGAATGATATCTCAAAATCTCACATAGTCTTGTATTAGAAACATCATAAAATGGTATTTCTGCAAGACAGGCTAATATGAAGCTAATTTCTACTGGGTTCCCCTTGAACTCACAGAATTTCGTGACTGCTTTCCTAAAAACTGACACAGAACTGTGCATCTTTCCTCTGCACAGGTGATTAAAAATGTAACAGCAGTATTTCTTGACCAATCGAGTTTTGAGAAAGAAGTTAAAATCAATGCTTTGACTCTTCACAAAATTTTAGGTTCCTACAGAGCTTTCAAAGCTGGAAAACTTTAACACGTGAGAGAAGCACCCTTTCCTTAGCAATCATCTGCCACAATTTATTGCTGCAAGATGTACAAATATGTCAGATGCACCTTCAGACATATAATTGAATGGACAACCCCAGAATGCAAAAACAAACAGGAAAGCACAAACAAAAAATGGGTCTGTCTAACACAATGTAAGTTAGTATCCAATTAAAACACACTGTGAAAGTTTGACATCACAGAGCAGTTTGCTTACCTGAGTTTATATGCAGAACAATCGGGTAAGAGGATACAAGAACCAGAGAGAGCATGGAAAAGGAATAACACAAATCAGGTAGCTGAAGGCATTGAACTTCTATTAAGGAAAACTGAGAATTTCTGTTTGGATGCTTTGGAAAATTACATTAATCTTTGGAAGACAGATGAAGCATAGCAAGTGATTATTTAGAGTATAAGAGGGATGGCACCATTAACGGTATGAAGCTAAAAAAAGAAAGAAAGAAATTTAAGATGAATGTCAGATAAGCTTCCCATCTATTAAGCTCAGTAATAGCCTCCCAGTGGAGATGCCACTGCATCACACAATTAAACAAAGACTAGAAGAAATATTGGTTAATCTACAATAGGGAATAACTCTGCATAGCAAAGCAGCTGTACCAGAACTCCTAATACTCTTTCTTTCTTCTTTTTTAAATATATATTTTTTTCCTATTCTGTCTTTAAGCTTTGTGATTCTCGTGTTCTCAACCTGATGCTACGCTCAGCTTCCCAGCTCTCATGGCCCCTATCTAAGGGAAGTCCTTAGGAAACAAGAAAAAATATCTCATCTTTTCATAGCTGCATAACAAGTCCCCTATGAAAATACAACTTGTTTTAGACACATTTATCTATCTATGAGTAGATAGAGACAGACATATCTAGAGAAAGAGATATGTTCAATAAAACATAGTGAAAGTACACGCTTGCTGGCCAGTAGTTTCATTGCACTTCCTTCTGTTATCTCCAGCATGTACAGCCTGTGCTTGTGGCAGTTCTCAGAAAGCATAAACATTCACTTCGTTTTATTTTAAACAGAAAACTGTCAACCTCCATCCAAAAAAGATCCATAAGGGCTGTCTTGTACATCGAATTGCGCTCCTTAACATTGAGTTCTAGCAAATAATACACAATATGCAATAAAATAACGAAGATTATCCCTTCTTGTAGAAAAGACAGAAGGTTGGACTGATTTAATGAGTTAGTGACATACTGCACATCTATTTCAAGCAGTGATATAAAAGCTGACCTTTCTGTTTCGAAATTGTGTAGTGATTATAATAGGAGCAATAAAGCACTCAACAGACTTAGCATTACAACAAAGGCAAAAAAAGTATGGAGGTACTAGTACTTTCTTTTTAAATACATGAAACCATGACATCAGTATGCAGCCACAAAGGAAATCCGTGACAGCACGAGTTGGAGCCTGTATCTACCGTTGTTGAAGGCTACTGCCACAGTAAGTGCATTAGTCACTCTTCCCAATGCCTTTACTCATGGCAAAACAATAAGTGATGTGAAATAAAAAGTTTCACCAAACTGTTAAAATCTAATTGCCACTTATTGAGCCTTTTTTCACACAGGATTTTCACCAAAGAAGATAAATCAGGTAAATTAATGCATTTAAACCAATGCACACCAGAGGTTTAGAGAATTCTGGCGTGTCAGAAACTCTCAGAGCGTCCGAGGTGCCAAACACACATGTATCTATCTCTTAAATCAATGACATTTGGAAATATTACTAAAACCTACTGTCTAGCAGTCAGAGGTTAAGGACAGACTCATCACCTCTTTGGGAAATGTTATTACTTGGGCAACATCTTGGGAAAAAGAAATCTTGTTCCTCAGAACAATCGTTCACAAAGGGTCAGCTAGGGAAGTAGCAATAAAAGCTGACATTTCTCACTGGCAACACGCTGTTCATCTCTGCTTATGCTGGCAGGTTCCCCTGCCTCCCCTCTGTTTGATGCTGATTCTACCTCATATAGCAGAGAAGGCTCAGCAGTTGGCAAGATCGAAGGGGAATAGTACTCAGGCTGAAACTGCCTGAAGTAGTTTTAGCTGCAGAATCTCTTTTCACAATGACAGGTGTGACCTAGAGAGAGCAGGTCTCTTGGCATGGCTCCCCATAAGGCAATAATTTTAACTACACACTGTAGAGACTCTTCAATTAAACCGTGAAGAACTATTTCATGCTCAGGCAAAAGTGTAATGACTAAACATCAATAACTTTATGACTTGTGAAGCACCACCGCAAACTGATGTAGAATATAACAATAAATGTTTATCCCTCTCTGGATTCCTCAGGACTGTGAGAAAAAGAAAGAAGATAATTCATTTGCTGCTGCTTGCCTGCATGTACAATCTTAATGGAAGTACTGGGTGCACCCCAAAATCTAAAATCCCTGACCAAAAGGTCACTGAGAAGGTCATAACCAGATATGATTTCTCTCTATGGTTGGCTGGATCATCATTTTGTTTCTCGCTGCCCTGTTGATTTTCTGATTTACTCCACTTTCATGATTAATTACCATTATATAACACTGTTCCAAAGATATCACTTTTGTTTTAAAGCTACCTACTGACAAATATGCACAGATTAGAAGACACAGCTAGGAAACAAAATAAATACTTTCACGATCGTTAAGAAGCCACTGCGTAATTTTTAATCTAACAAGAACAACTACTGAGGAAAACTGAATTGCACGCACTAGGAAATGGATCTAGTCAACTATCAAAATCAGCTCTGAAGCAGTTATTAATTTTCACTGGCTTTTTTTTTTTTTTAATGATCCTTTATGTTTTGCGGCTCCATTCAGAAAATCACACTAAAAACAACTAAAATCTGGCCAGAAACAAAATGCACCAGAAATCACAAATGATGACATCCTCACCGTTCAGTTTTGCAGGGGAGAGTAGTTACAAGGATTAAAGCTCCATATAAAGAAGGCTACTTCTTCAAACAAATTCTAAATTCACACTTTCCATGATTGTTCATTTATTTTACTACACAGCACACCAAAACCCTACTGCATACTTTTATTTACAAACCTAAATCTCACTCTAAGTTCTTTCTGGGCAATTTGTTTTTATGATTTCTTCCTTCAGTGCTTCTATCTTTCTCTGATGCATTTTATTAACGGGCTAATAAGGTCTTTCTTTTTCCAGTAACCACGAGGAGTCAGAAAAACAGTTTAGGAACAGAGCATGTACGATAGCAACTACAATGCACAGCATCATCCACAATGCATCCTCTGCACAATGCCACACATCCATTCATAAGATCTGTTGAGAACAGCTGCCTGCCAGAAGAGAACGAGTTGTGAAAGCATCAAGAAGCAAACAGCTCTCAGGCACTGGAACATCGACTTTTCTTAGATTTTAAACCACTTGCATACTACCACAAAATCATTAACAGTCTTTGAAAATAGGAGCTGAAAAGAAAGAGCTATTAGAGCTCTTGTCTTAATAATGGATGTGTCTTCAGATGGGGAAAAAAAAAAAAAAAAAAGAGAAAAGAAAAAGAAGAAGAAAAAAGCATATCTGGCATTGTGGCTAGCATTCATCTTATTATGCTAAAGCCCTGTAAGAGCTACAAAGCCAATAATAAAACAAATGTCAGGGAAACTTGTTTGCAGAGTGCTTTAAAATTAGTTCTTTATCAAATCCAGTTGGTAATTATTCATTAAAATACACCCATGAAACATCTGACCCACACAGCCAACAGCCAAGGCGCTCATTTCAGCATTTAAACGTGCATCTTGACTGTGACAGAACACAATGGGTGCAGTGCAGCACAGCATTCACTACAACAGCACAGTCACCATCACAGAGCTCTGAAATGAACAGATCACTTTCCAGCCACAGTAGTGGCTGGGAAGCAAGGTAATACTGAAGCTCTTCAGCTATTCCCACTGTTTCAACTAAAGACAGTTCTAAATCAAAATGGTTTTCATTAAATAGAAAACACTGCTGCAAACGGAGGCAAAACAACTCCATGCACTGCCTTCTCCAGACATGGTAGGGATGCTTCTATATGGTTACTTTATTTCATGCATCATTGGGAATACTTTAACAACGTGTAGTAACATAATTGCTGTAATCTCTGCAGGATCACTTCATGCACTGTTTGACATTTACAGTTCATTTTCCATACATTATCAGTTTTATTATTATCTTCTACGATCAAGCCTGTACTGCACATTTTTCTAGTTCTATGCAGTACTACATAGATTGGAAGAATTTTCTTTGAAAGCAATGCGTTTCTTTTTCTAGTCTGCTTGCCACTCAGAATATTTCCTCTCTCCTCTAGAGCTCCATTCCCCATGCACATGGCACACAACTGCTTCTAGAGAAGTTTACAGCTACATCAGTTTGACTGACTGAACTACGCATCTGGAATATCTGCTAAACACTTCTACTGAGAAGGTTAAATCTCAGCAGGGCCCACTGACAGGAACTGCATCTTGTTGTCTCAGGTTAATCATGTATCTAATTTGCTGATTATTGACTTATTCCCACAAAGGATTTTGCTAGGCTTGACATACCAGCACTGATCATGATGAACTGTCAAGTCAAGCTGTTCTCTGCTTTACAGTTCACGTCCCTAACTTGCAGAAACAAGGATTTCAAATTTCAATTCTAAAATATTGCCTGGTGTTAACTTCAGACTATTTTCATTAATACAAGACCATTCTGTTTCTTTCTGTCAGAACAGGTCTTCCTTTTACCAAATCCAGTGTGTAACAGCTTGCTTTTCTTTTTCCTGGGAGCATTTTGGGTGCATTTTAATATAGCAATCTTCTGCTGTATTATTCCCACTGAAAAGCACCAAGAACTTGCACGAATATAGGATTTCATTATGCTATTATGGAAGAAGGTTGGAACTGCTTCTACTACCTAAAGGCTGGAAATGAGGTTCTCTAAGGAGGATTCAAGCTAAGTTGGAAACACAGTTGGTATTTCTCATTATTTAATTTATCAGAAAGGTTATGAAATTTATATCCAGTGCTCAAAAGGTTTAGCAAAGGAAAGAATGGAACTCTGCTTGATCCTAGCTTCTCAGACAAGAACATTATAATGAAATCTGGAACAAATATAGCTGAACACAGTGCAATAGAAATTAATGTTCGGCTTGAAGTACAAACTGTATTTATTTTGTACTACCACTTATTTTTCTTCTAAGAGATAGAGGCATACCTCCACTATGTGATAGTTAGACAATTATAATTAACTTGTAATTACATAAAATCTTGACGGTCATTTTGGAGCTTTGGCTGCCCTAAGCTAGTTTTACTTCATGATTTATACTTTTGTTTGTTTTCATCATCTAAATTGCTGGGTGATTTTCCATGGTGGCATGATATGGGAAGAGAGCACCAAAATTCTGCACTGATGAGACATGCTCAGTGAATTATGTCATTGCCTCATGTGCAGCTTATGATCCATAGACATTATCTGGCCAGTGACAACGCATCGAAACACAAGTGCCAAAAAAATCAAAACATCCTCCAGAAAGGTCCCAGCCTTGGATCATATTCTCGGTGGATATCTTCTGTGATGGATGGATGTCTGAAAATGGCTGAAAATTGCTCAACATTATATAAAAATCTTCCCAGTTTATCTGATCTTTGTACAGAACTTCAGGATGTTATATACTAGCCCTTGGCTGTATGGAAAACAAACCACTTGCCCTTCTCCTTCATTTGTGGTCTGCTGGTCTTCATTTCTTACCAGTCAGACATATCTGGATATCAGATTCATACAAACACTTGGTAACTCGTAGAAGAATTCTTAACAGCATATGAGAAGTCAATGGAGTTCGCATAATCATAAAGCTACTTGCTCACCAATTCTTAAAAGCAGAAGTCTTAAATCTTTTCTCTCAATTCTACCCAAATCAGCTTAAAAATTTTGGATTTCAATTCAGACTTCAGGCAAGAATAACAGCCAAGAAATAAGAGCCAATGCAGACTAGTTCCATAATAAGTAGATCCCAAATTCAGTTAGCATAGGTGTAGTTTTCCTCAGATACTCCTTCTATCATGACTTTGTGCATGCACATGGACGCTGTTCTCTCAGGGCTGATACCTCCTTGCAAGCAATATGAAAACACTTTCTTTGTATGACAATGCAATTATGTTGAAGTCTCTGCACTTGGCTTAATTATTTATGTAACTGCAGTCTGCTTCGCCAAATGAAAACATACTATCAGTCCTTTGCAAACCTGGACAAGGCATCTACGAATGTTGAAAAGGCTTTTTCTCAAAGTTCTAAGTTTGATCTTTGGAAATCATAAACTAAATCAAGCATTTAAGTGTAGCTGGTGATTTTTTTAATGAAGAACTGATTTTCAGCAGCAAGGATATGCATGAAGTAAAGGTTCCTTTCCAAAAGCTGGTTCCTATTTCTCCTTTCCTTGTTCTCTAAAAAGAATGGAGGCTCTTTCCTTTCAATATGTGCAACTGCAAAATATTATTGCTCATTACAGTTCTAATCTAAATAAATGAGAATCTTTCTATTCACATTAATGTCTTTAAATGTATTTTTTCCTCTTTGCAAAACAAAGCATGCCACTTTATTATTACAGCAAAAGAAATCTAAACACCACTGCACAGCCTAGAGGAAAAAGATACATAAATTTGGTCCTACTATAAGGCTACCTTTATCTACACCCTTAATTATGTACTACAAAGTCAATGCAAAAAAAGCGGTGGTGCAGAGTTTTCATCTTGCAGACAGTTAGAAATTAAGAACTGGGATTCCAAGCTGCAAGACCTGCCCAAAGTCTTAGTGAGATGTTAAGCCTAAATACTACCTTTGAGGAAAAATAGTAAAATTAAAGCTTTCCAGACATGGCCACCGTGTTCTGTCCTCTAATATGGTTGGGTAGCAGTGATGCCCAAACCTTTTGTGTGCTCAGCAATACTGTCAAAATCCTGTGGAGTCTGAAACTTCTACAAAGGCCTAAAATGATGTGTTATCAGATCTAGCTGTGCTGCATTCCAACTGCATATAGTGTTTTGATATTGTGAATCTGACCACCTTGACTTATCATTTTTGATGGGCGTGTAACTGGATAGGTTTACTGCAAGTGATTCCATAGTTTCCTCAGAGATTTAAGACCTTTCATGCCAAACTGAAAGTAATTTTATAAACCTGACTAGCAAGAACATCATACTTGGTTATTTCATTCATCAAAATACTGTTAAGGTGTGTAATAACCTAGAAATCTTAATATCAGGACAAATATCAAAAATTGAGTCATCCCCAAAATACCACACAGAATCCCTAAGCTTAAGCTCCAAAAGCTCAAATGTGAACCCAACAAATTCTCCCAACTTCTGAATTTTCCTATGTACGGCCAAGAAATACATGGATAAAGTACCTGTGCATGCGACGGTGGGAGTCCTCTTCTTATATAAACACCAAAAAGAGCATCCTTCCCCAGGGATATGTTGAACTTCAGGAACTGTGGCTGGCTGATATGGATCTGAGACCTCCAAAACACTCCAGGGGGCACTTCTTGGGTGACCTTGCGGCCAACTTCTGTTTCCCCACTATCTATGCTGCTATTCCTAGTGACCCATGGTCCTATAAAATAAAAACAAATATAAATCAACTGTAAATCAAATGAGATAACTGCTTTTAATAAAGGCACTTTTAGCAGTGGCATTCAAGAGTAACATCTGCAGCAATGCTGCTGTTTAAATCGAACTGCGACTTTCCTAATTTCATCCAATCTGTTGCTGTTTCAATAAAAAAAGGAAGAATTTGGTCCATATATGCTAAGAAAGAAGGCTTTGAACCTGTTTCTGTGGAGCATCTGCAATCTTCTAATTCCTCTGAGCCTTCAATTCTGTGACTGCTTAGAGACTCATTTAAGCACACTGCAATCTCCTTTTGCGCTTTTCAGCTGTCTTCTATGCAACCAGCATAGCAAATTTCAGAAAGGTGAACTGAAGGTGTAATTTCAATCTTAATGAACTGATTGCAAATTTTATTACTATTGCTTTATATAGCAAAGCAGTCCAATAAATCCCCATTCACAGACAATAGAGTTGGTAGAAGAAATGAAATGCACAGAAGAGGATTTAGAGAACAGTTTCTGTACTGTAACATGTGTCTTCTTATTCTTTAAAGAAAGTTAGTGTAACTCAATTCACTGCCTTTTAATTCTCTGTCTGAAGCAGTGAGACTGTCTATCTATAGGTCTCTCTCTTCCCCACAGATAGTTGCAGGGTTAGCTAAAATCCATCTTTTGATGGTTCTTCAGCATGCATTATTGAAGCCAAGATGGTTGAGTTGCTCTGGCTTCCAGCCCCTGAAATAGCCTTCAAAACTTGGTGTGAATCTCGTCTGCTTGGCAGCTGATCAGGATGGTTCTGAGGTTACATATTTTAAACACAGAGTGTGATAGGTGAAGAGTTAGCAGTGTTTTCAAGCTACAGCATACAACATTTCATTTTATGTCTTGTATCCTCAAGCAACCTGGCGATAAGTCCATATTTTAATTATTATAACAGATACTAAAAAGGCCAGAAAAAGACAAATTTCTGTTGCCATCACAGAAGTCTAAAGGGGTCATTAATATCTCTATTGATGCATACTGGATGGTACCAATACCTCAGGATTTGTTAAAAGCTCAGCTGTTCACTTCATGTTTTTGTCATGGTGATACATCATTTTCCATATGTGGCAAGCTACTGCTGAAATGTTTTCCAGCACTGTGTGAACGTAACAGGATGGCACAGAATAACATATAATTCCAGCAGGTAAGTACATAACAGCTTTTCTGCGCTGGCTATCCTTAATTGAAAGAGCTGCAATAGCACTGCTTCATTTCTGGTTCCAAATGATCTGTTAGCAGCGCTTACACTTGTACATAATGAAACAGATACGCTGGCAGTGTCTTCAAGTGGTAAAAGAATGATTTGAACACCAACTGCTACCCAGTTCTTGGTAAATTTTCTTTTTTCATTTTCTGTGCTAATGGATCAATCAAACATATATTTATCATTACAGCTCTTGGGCCTGTCCTCTTCAATATCTTTATTGATGACCTCGATGAGGGCATCGAGTGCACCCTCAGTAAATTCGCAGATGACACCAAATTGGCTGGAAGCGTGGATCTGCCTGGGGGTAGCGAGGCCCTACAGAGGGATCTGGACAGGCTGGAGAGCTGGGCTGGAGCCAATGGGATGAGTTTCAACAAGGCCAAATGCCGGGTCCTGCACTTCGGCCACAACAACCCCAGGCGACGCTACAGGCTTGGGGCGGTGTGGCTGGAGGACGGCGTAGAGGAAACGGACCTGGGGGTATTGATTGATGCTCGGCTGAACATGAGCCGACAGTGTGCCCAGGTGGCCAAGAAGGCCAATGGCATCCTGGCTTGCATCAGAAACAGTGTTGCAAGCAGGAGCAGAGAGGTGATTGTTCCCCTATATTCAGCACTCGTCAGGCCGCACCTCGAGTACTGTGTCCAGTTTTGGGCCCCTCACTGCAAGAAAGATATTGAGGCCCTGGAACGTGTTCAAAGGAGGACAACAAAGCTGGTGAGGGGTCTGGAGCACAGGCCATATGAGGAGAGGCTGAAGGAGCTGGGAATGTTCAGCCTGGAGAAGAGGAGGCTCAGGGGAGACCTTATTGCTCTCTATAACTTCCTGAAGGCAGGTTGTAGTGAGCTGGGGGTCGGCCTCTTCTCTCGTGTCATTAGTGATAGGACCAGGGGGAATGGCTTCAAGCTACGCCAGGGGAGATTCAGGCTGGACATGAGGAAGTATTACTTTTCAGAAAGGGTGGTCAGGCACTGGAATGGACTGCCCAGGGAGGTGGTGGAGTCACCGAGCCTGGGGGTGTTCAAGGAAAGGCTGGATGTTGTGCTGAGGGACATGGTTTAGTGGGAGCTATTGGGAATAGGTGAACGGTTGGACTGGATGATCTCTTAGGTCTTTTCCAACCTTGGTGATTCTATGATTCTATGATTCTAAAGCAATGAAAGAGATGCAGAGACAGCCTGCAAAGAAAGGAGAATTAGTTGCTGACTAATTAGTTATTCCTGCCTCTTTCTAAGAACAGTGCAGTTGAAGAGAAGCCTTCAAAGGAAAAGCTATTTATAGGTAGCATGACAATAAGCATTACTGTTATGATAAAGGCTGCATAAGGAGTAAAGGTGAAAAGATCAATACACCAGCACCTCTTCCAATATTTTAAACCTGTTCACTCATCAATGAATAATCTGAACTGTGTATTTTCAATTCAGTTGATTTCATGACTGCAACAAAGTCACTTCAGTCCATCAACTCCAGTGCAAACCTTTGACAGATGTAATCTACCGAGCCAGATGTAAAGCAGGTGTGAATCTGTAGCTCAACTCTGCCTCACCTTAACAGCCATTCCCTACATCTCCCCTCCAGCCCTTGCAGTGGAATCTGCTTGTTGTTTTGGTTCTTTTGAAGCAATACTTTATTGATCCAACTCTAACATTCAATGGAAAGTGGTCCTGTACAGTCAGAGATACGGTTTGTGTCAGAAGCACAAATCCAATGCTCCAAGCAGGTAAAAAAAAAAAAAAAGAAAAGAAGCTTATAGTTACATTTACCTCACCTCATAAACACTGTATATCTAATCAGAGCTACTAAGTCCTGAGCCAGCTGCCAACACAGCACTACAGCTTATGACACAAAAAAAGTTTAGAGAAATGAATCCTTGTTTGAACACTTTAAAATTGACATGGGGTTATAATGACCTTATGCTGTATCTGATTTGCATGTTTTGGTCAGTACACTTCAGCCTACATAATAAAGCAGGAGGCAATGCTTTTGGAGCAGCGCTTGTATATTCACTTGAGTTACTTTGCAAATAAGTTTACTTCCTATCATTAAAAGACAGATCTTCAATAGAGGCTCGAGTTTTAGTAGTTGTGGTTGAATTTAGCCTAAGCCTCCTTTGTATTTACAAATTCTGTTCTTTATTTCTAACAGAGAAAGGCTATTTTCCAGGAGGATCTAACCTCGTAATACATCAACCAAGCTTAGAAGAGAATATTCTAGTCATCAAGAGAACCAGAGTTACACAATTCACACTACTTTGATGCACACCTCACAGGTGATAATATATTGAATGTCAAACCTACAAAAAAAAATATTTTAAATGGCAAAATGGCAATTTATTTTTCTCATGAAGATAATTAAGCTTTAGTGTAGAAATTGCTTAAAATGGCAGTTAAAACCAGCAAACTAATAAAGAATAATCAGCCTAAAAACATGACTCAGACTCCTAAAACTACTGCAATTATTCAGTTTGGTTTGGCATTATTTTCAGAAGCACCTCCCCATAGATGTTATTTTCTTGCTGTACTGCAAAGGTGACCTACTTTCCACTTGTCCAAACCATTCCTTCCAGAATATTTCAGTGTTTCAAGACTCCACTTAGCAATTCCTAAGGACTGTGACAGCTGGAGGAGTTCAACTCAGTAGAGAATTTTAAAAGTGAGTTACATGAGCATTTATCAAATGACAGACACGTGATGAAGATACACTTAACCCCTAAAAAAAAAAAAAAAAGAACAAAGAATGGAATGGATGAATGACTCTTTAGTTTCAAGTCTTCATTTTTGGAGTAATGCATATCTCTGCTCTGCATCCAGCCCATGCCATACGTATGTGAAATTTAGCTGCTGCCTTCTGTCTGGCATGGTGAAAGAGAGACCCTTATTTTTAATTTTAAGAATTTAATGCAAGAATTCCTGTTTTTATGGCTCTAGGTTATAATGCTGAAGTTGTAAGACTTACAAATGTTTGGAGTCATGTCAAAATATTTTCAACTAATTTGTAGGGAAGGTTTAAGTCCAGCAAGCAAGCATAGCTCTAGTGAGTATGCATTACTGAATGTATTTTCATAAATTCCTGCTGAATTGTTCTCCCATTGTTACAAAACACAAAAAGGACACAAGCATTTTGGCAGGACTTCTTGCTTTGTCACAGCCAGTGCACTGAGCTGGTCATCATCGTGACACTCTAAGATCAATACTTGTAAAGCAAATATTAATCATCATCTATTAAAAACTCACTTTCAACAATAATTCGGTCACATAAAAAACAGCATAGGAAGGCTCTCGCCATTGGCTGCATCATGTTCCTTACACCTCAAATTAGAAATAAAGGAAGGAAACGCAAAGTACACATGGCCACTGAACCAGATCTTAGCCAACTGACTTCAGTTCATTTCTTTAAAACTCCAGAAGCAGAACACCGTCATCCTAGCTTTACATTTACAGCAGCTTTGCGGCGCTAACAGCTTCACTTAAAAACTTTGTCTCTAGAGACTCTTAAAGTAAACCTCTTTTATAGCTTCCTTCAGTCTTCACCTCCTAATGCAGAGCATGCATCTTTCCACCTGATTCACTCCCTCCAGCTATTTTTAGAAGCTTTTCCATTTTGATGGACCACTGCAGATCACGTTCAAAGAACATAAACTGCAGTTAAGTGAAGTTACAGATGTGACAGACTGACAAATTTGAGAAGAAAGACCAAACCAAACAACTCACATTACCATGAGCAAATAAACCCCTAAATCATTCTCTCTGCTGCGGGTGGCTGTCTTAGAGTTTTGTTTATTCCGTAACTCTATGGATACTTGATTTTTTCCCCTGTGATTTCCTCCTTATAAACATCAGCAAAAAGAGAGTTTTAAAAACGTACTTCTTCTCCTTACCCAGGGGAGTCATTTCAATCTCTCAGTCAAACATATATTTATCAACTAAATAACACTTATTCATTTAAACTGCTGTGTTATTTACCCAGTCGAATTACTATTTTGGCATATACATCTGAAAAGACTGTTTTAGAGCTCCACTATGTTTGCCTTTGAAGCTATCAGACAGGCGATACACGACAACAGCAAGGCAAACTCCCCCACTTGTCAGTTGGCCTCATCTTTGAGCTGGAGGTCAGCCTCAAGGTGGCAGCTGATACGACTTGCCCATCCAGCCTTTAATTTAAATTACGTCAAGCAGTGTCAGCGATGCAGCAGAACTGCACCTACGCCGAGACGAGAAAACTTGGGGTTTATAGGCTGCTCTGCCACATCAGGGTCAAAATTTAAAACAGTCAAAATTAAATCTGGCTACTGCCAGCGTCCTGCTACAGACATCACGTTTAAATAGCAATTACTTCAGTCCTTTGATTGTGTGCCTTTATAACAGAGATGGCTGCAAAATGTGTCTTGATAATATGTTTGAAAAATATCTGGCAAAATAACCATTCCAACACATCCATAAAAAACTACCAGAACAATCTGGATAATCTCAAATTAATTACAAGGAACAAATATCACCACGATGGTTAAAGAGCTTTCTCCTTCGCTGCTCTCCCGGTACCTCTCCACTTCAGATAAAGCTTTCCTTATCTTTAAATCTAACTCATTTTTCTGTTTTCGTATCACTAGAGATTTTTACACTTGACTCAGAATTCCAATGAGCTGTATGGTATCACTGTGTAATCACTCAATAAAGAAAATAAATATATGTAAGCATTCAAAAATGTATTCCGCTGATTTTCTGCTAAAAAAAAAAAAAAAAGAACAAATGATGATAATTAACAACTTTTTAATGATGGACATTTTTCTCCACGTAAGTTTGTTATTCATATGACCAGGCATTTCTTATTAATTCAGAATTGAAAAAATAAATCAATCAGTATTATGCATTACTATCTCACTTACTAATTCTTCTGTGAACTTACGCTCCAAAATTACCTACTGCTAATACCTAGGACCCAAGTGAAAAACAGGTAAAACAGATTGACCGCTGGTGCAAAACAAATTCCCAGAACTACAATAATGTAAGAGGCCAGGAAATGAGGGTTTGTCTGCAGAAGCTGCTATGACACTTCTTGAACTTCGGTTACGCTGATGATGCTGAGGTAATAACGAGCTCTATTTAGTGAAGAGGAAGGAAGCTCCTGAATTTGTATGAGCTTCCATGTGTCCAGCAAAACAGCATCTGAAACAAAATCAGCACCGGGACTGTTGGCCAGGATTGCATATTTCTATTGTGCTGAAAGAAATTCTGCAAAGGAACCATCTGCTTAAGACCACTGCTCTGCCTCAGCTGCAGCCAAGCAATCTGGCCCTGCGGGTGGAATTAAGAAATGTCTCTCTGCTACTCTGATACACCCAGAAACGTAGGCACATTTTCACATTCCCATAGGCGCAGCTTCTCAAGATTTGTTGTTTTCAGAATCAAAAGCAAATTATAACTGAAATGAAATGAAGAGCTGTTAGTTCCCAGCGTTAAGCAAAGAACACATTGGCATGTATTCCTGCATCACTGCAACAGTCATCGCTGATGGTGTATAATTCAGCTCACCAAGTAACTCTGAACATAGCAACTCATACCATCATCATCAACACGATCACAGCAAGTAGAAAGAATTCCTCTTCTGCTCTGCTGAACTTAGTCATACACTTTGCTTATGCTCTGGCAGCCTTGGAGACTGGTGTATTTTCAGAAGACCACATCTGCCACCCTTCATAGGGTCCACATTATTATTCCTGCTCACTAACAAGTTAATTAAGTTCTAAGTTACATTAGCCACATAAGTATTTGGTAAGATTAATCCACCTGGAAAATGACAGCATGTCTTAATTAAACTGAATGAAGATAACGGAAGTGACATTTAAAATACATTGACTGTTACTACGTTTTGATCATCTGTTCAAAGCATCTAAAAGGAAACAGTTGGAACCAAAAGATGCATGCAGTTTACATTGTTAATGAGCTTTGAAGTCTGTTTTGTTTTGTTTTCTTAAATCTTCTAATTTTCTGCAACATGACAATGAAGTCCCTCCACGTGGTCCCCAGTCCTGATACTTTCTGATGACTGTGCCATTTTCAGGGTCATTGTTCCCGGCACTCAGGTCAGGGACCAACTTATTTCACTTGAATCCCCAGCAATATGTAAAGATTCTTTCAATGTAGAGTATTTATAATTTCTTTAATGCTGCTTGTTTGCTGCTCTGATAATAAAATATTTTAAATGTTGAAAAAACACTGCTGTATGCAAACCTTTCAACTCTTTCTCACCATAACATGGAAAGAGATGAAGACAAGCTACACAGCTTCACAATGACTGCAGACTGCAGTTTTCCATACCAATGCAAAGCAAATTTCTGCTAAATGAGCAGAATTCCGTTTTTTGTCTCCCTAGATCTGACAGGTTTTAAGCATCCATCTCAAGGACGTAAGTTCAGACCAGAGGACAATCTAAAATTTAACAGAAGACTTACATTTCTTCATTTTGTTGTTGCCACTGTATGCACTGAACCTGATAACTGGAAGTAAGTATTCTTCATTGGTGATAACTCTGGTTTTGAAATCCACATGCCTTGGTGGACTTACTAAAGTGCCTCACTAACTGAGATGAACCTGGATGAAGCTGGTTTGTTCAAAAACACCCAAACCCAGGAATATCTGACTATCAAAACTTACATGCAAATCTGCTTTTTCCAATTAGTGAACAGATATATAGTAACTAAACTGATCTTTCCTTGCCTATAATTGCCTTTGGTATCTTTTAAAATGCTCATTTCTAGGGTCCAACTTGTACTTTGTTTTTCAGCTGTATGGAACCTTAACTTAGCAAATCATAAAGTATAAAAACAATAAAGAAATTCTTGATTTTTGGTTTTAAGTAATATAAAATCTGATGAATTTGTGAGAACACCAAAGACAATGTATCAAATGACAGAAAAAAAATCTCTAAAGTATACTGCAGTTGGGATTGCAGCTGGAGCTACTTCGAATAATTCCACATGAATTACACTTATCTTAGGTGCACTCTGAAATGATTAAAGTTGACTTTTATAGTACATTCTGTCAATTAGAAAGGAAACTGCACATACTGTCAGGAAATGTGTCCAGCCTGCTATATAATTTTAAATTTAGAATATACTCATAGCACAGACTAACAGAATCCAGGCAAATGAAAGCACTGTAAGGTCACTTAGTTCACCTGTTGGTGAAGAAATGATTATTCCCAAACACTCTTTTTTTCCTTTTTTCCTTTTCTAGATTGATTACACCAAAATTCTAACATTATCCTTCTGTAATAGTAACAGACCAACAGGCTTCACTCTCAGATTTTTTTTCATAACATCTATCCCATTCCTGTAGCAATTCCATGACTCCAAGGCAGCCCCAACTTCTGTTTTTTAATGCACTATGAAGGACTACTGCCTCACCTAAAGCTAAAATCTCCTCAATTTGTCGATTAATCTAAATCTGGAGTTCAGCACAGGTATGAGAGACTAAAGGCAAAGGAAGTCATCCGGGGCTTTCCTGCAGCCAGAGCATGGTGGACTTCCCCTGTGGTTTTACAGCAGCACTGAGGACTTTTCTGCCCATTGCATTTGCTTGTTCCTTTCAGACAACCCCAGCACCAGCGATGCATAGTGTGCAATTACAAAAAATGTCCAATTGTGTTTTCTTAATAGTGAATTTTGTTTTCATTCTGATAAGAAAATGTGGTAATAATGTAATTCAAGTTTCCCTTAAATTGCATTTTTATTATGTCTTACCTAAATTCAGTCTCTTAATAAGGAACAAGCAGATCAAATTGAAGTATCTGCCTCTTTTTCCCCGTCTGAATTGCTCTTCTTTAAAATGCCTTACTTGCTGAGTAGGCACAGCTTGTGTTTAAGTGGCTGTTTTCAGACTAGGGGTTAAAGGTTTCTTTGGGAGAGCCATGTTTTGAAAAGAATGGCTTCATCCTGAGCTGTGTCAATTATAAAAAGGTCACTCTCCACAGCCAGAGTCCTGAAAATGGTTGTTGTGTTAAAAGCTGTCAGAGGCTTTCCTAAAAACTGCTGGGGTAGCAATATTAACTTGAACATAATAGAATGAATGGTGAGGTAGAAAAACTTTTCACTCTTCCCTACTGCAAGAATGTCTGTTTCAGATATTCCTTGTGCTCACCCAAGCCTGTCATTCCCATTACTCCTCTGTGGAAGATGACTTACCTAAACATTTTCTCCTTCCTCCTACAAAATTATCAACATTTCAGGAACCTTCTACAAAATGTCAGAAGAAAACTTTTCCAACACACTCTGAAGAAGTCCAACTGCAGCAATTTAAAGACATAACTAGCAGCGCTGCCTCCTGTCTCCTCCACAGGAGGCTACCAATCCCCAACAGCCGGCATCTCTGTCTCTTGAAATGTGCAATGCTAATTAGAGTAGGGTTGGGATGCACTGCCAGAATTTGCACTGCAGTGCCCCAGGCAGATGAGAACATTCAAATTCAACAATTCTGCTGCCCTACATTTGCACAGAGATGGCAACAAAAAGCTGCAGGGGAGGGAATTTGGAAATGTGTTAAACACTGCAGTTGTCTGCTAAGTGACCATAATTGAGGTCCTAGGCTCTTCAGGTTCCTGCCTCAAACCATAGGGTCTCTCACCTGTGTGCAATCTGGAAAGAGTTCAGCAGTAATACAAACATTCTGCCAGGTACTTAGGGGTGTGCTGTTCATCCACTGCGTGACCTACAGTAGGAGATGGAAGCCAAGCCAACAAGCTGCTGTCTGAAAACCTACCGTTGTCTTGCCACAACAAGGACGTTGCATTCCAACAAAAGGAGGAAGCCAAAGCTGGTGCCTCCACAAGAAAACATAAAGAAGCAGAGGTGCAGCAAATCTGCAATTTGTAAAAGGCCCGGCATGCCGAAGAACTGAACTCAGCTTTGCTCCCAACACCACTTTGGCTGAGATTTGTCCATCCATCCCATGCACATGCCCTGCGTTAACACTTGTTAGCTTAAGGCTTGTTTCGGGGAGCAGCAGGCATGGCGTGGGCTGTGGGTACTGAACAAAGCGATGCTCAGCTCCAAACAAAGCTGTGCTGCAGACCAGCACGGAGCGCTCTCACCGTGCTGCACAGCACTCCGTGGCACCTGGAGCTGGAAGGCCACGCTCTGCCTTACTGCTGCTCTTCTGGTAGGAGCCAGGGAAAGCCGCAGTGCTACGTAGCAAACACCTGAACCTCATCATCATTAGAAAGCATTCAATTTAAAAGTTTAAAAGCCTCTTTGCGATAACGTAATTTCTCTCTTTTTTTTTAACGTATGCCTTCATAGGCTAAGAAAGCGTTTCTGGTTCCAGACGTTTCCTCCTCGCTGCCCTCGCTCTTCATTCTCTACGGCACGCGGTTTTCCTTCAAGCGAAGGAATAACAGCAACGTGCGGCGCGCCACAGCAGCACGGGCCGGGGCTCGCCAAGCGCTGCACGGCCGGGGCGCGCGCCCGCAGGCCGAGGCCCCGCAGCTCACCTCTGCCTGCAGGTGGCGCCGCCGCTCCGTCCTCCGCGCCCGCCGCGCCCGGCCGCAGCCCGTTGCTGAAGGTGTGTCCGTCCGCGGGCTGCAGCTGCCAGTTCAGCCCCAGGAGGTGCATCGCTGCCGGAGACACAAAGCGGAGCAGTGAGGCCGCTGCACGCGGACGGGGAGAAGGGGGGAAGGGAGAGGAGATACAGCTGATTTCAATTAAACGGCTTTTTGGGAAACGCTACGGCGGCTCGTCCCGGAGGAACGGCAGTGTGCTAAGAAGCAAAACAACACAACGGGCAACAACAACAAAAATCGAAACACAAAGAAAAGCCCGATGACTCCCATCAATCTGTTCCGTTCATTTCTTTATCGGCTAGCGGATCAGTTCAAACCCTGGCAGGCGCTGGGACCGCACAGCGCCGCAGGCGGAGGAGCCGCTCTCGGAGACTCGGTGCTGCCCCACGTTTCTATCGTGTGTGATAATGTCTTCACTGATGGTAAAATTACCTTTAGCTGCGCGTATACTAATAGCGTGCAATTATTTCACGTTTATTACAACGTATCGACACGTTTACTAGTTTCTGTCTTAATTTTGCGGGTTACGCTTCACCGACAAACCCGGCTCTGCCAAACCTCCAACCGAGCGCGAGGAGCTCCGCTGCCTGCGCCGCGCCCAGCATCGCGGGCATCGCGGCCCCGCACCGCACCCGGCCCCGCACGAACAGCGGAGGCCGCGCGGCAACGGCCGGCGCTGAGGATTCTCGAGTGGGAGAAGGGCTGCTGCAGTGCCTTCACAACAGCGTGAGCTATAGGCACAGCGGCAGGGGCTAATTGAATAACTCCTGTGCATAATGCATGAGACTTGACAGGTCTGAATCACTCAGCTGTGGATTTATGTGCATCTTCGCTTTGTATAAACAGAAGCTACCTGAATACATCTCCATACTTCCATCATATTATCCCTGTGACATCCTCCCGATGCAGAGTAGAGGTGGCGGACTGAAAAGGCCACTGTGCAGTTTCTGTTCACTTTTGTGTGCTCCATCCTGCTCGCTCGCTCACTTCCCCCACCCAGAACTCACTATTTTGAGTTATGTGCTACAGTGGTGTTTGAGGGGAAGTGCTGTCAGCTGGCAGAGAACACTGGCATTACAATGATGGGCACCATCAGTGTTCCCTCCTGCAGTGTCAGACCCACGTGAGGTAACGTGCCACGTGCCAGCGCTGTGGTGCGGACAGGAGTGGCAACTGCCAACTGCTGCTGCTTCAATGTCAGGGCAAAGCAGTTCCTGCAGAGCTGTGGTTTGTAGCTCTTGAGACACCGTCGGACACATCGCCTCGGAACACACGGATCCACGGGAATGGGACTGATCTATACATGTATTCTTACAAATGAAGAAAAATAGCCTGAAATGATGCTTAGCTGAGCAACAAGTCCTGGAAAGTTAACAAAAAAGTTGCATCGGATGAAATGTTTTATTCAACTACAACTTTTTTCGCTTTGCCAAAACAAACGTTTTTAAAGAGCTTATCAGCCTAATCTCAAGCAAATGATTTTCTTTTACGCATGGCAAAGCTCACATAACAGGCAGATTGCTGCCTGGCCCCGCTGAGGGCAGACACTGCATGGCAGCACAGGGCTGGGCCCCAACCTGCTGCCACCAAGCGTCCTGCTGCACCTCTATCCTAAGCAAAGGGCATTGCAGATTCCCAGAATGAAAACTAGTGCTAGGAGAATTAGACTTTGGTGTTTTATCCTCTATTCAAAGTTGCAATTATTTCTTTATTGCAGGTTTAACCATAAATGTAGGTCATTTGAGGAGATGAAATTCTGTTGCTTCAAGTATGAACCACTCTTTCCAACAAAGAGATAAAGAAATCATAACTAATAGCCTGTCCAAGAGAATTATAGTTGCTAACTCATAATTACCAGGTAGATTTATACCACGAATTAAAAAAGATATTAAGGAAAACCTTGATCCATCTGCTTCCAAGTTTGCCATGATTTCATTAGTGACTGCACCGCTCAGTGTTTTAATCACAAACACACGAGGTAGGTGCAATTACAGCTCCTTCTTAATGGGGCAGGGGTTCGCGCATCTGCTGCTGCTCCCTGCAGAGCCAAAGATGAGGATCTCCTGCACAGCTCACGTAGCCATTGCTCGATCCCCATCCTTCCAGTAAGAGAAGCGGAATCATAAACGTGAGGAGCGTTCATCTTCCACCAAGAGCACAGTGTGAAAAGTATGTCATGGGGGCCTGCAGGGAGAGCTCCGTGTTTGTACTGCGCATAGCAAGCCTGAATAGCAGCTAAGCAGTGAGAACAAGGAGATACCTTTTCCCTCCTGCTTCGGCATGACACGAGATGGGGAATTTATATGATTAACCTTTTGTTCTGTTAATAAAAAAAAAAAAAAAGCCTCCAGCAAAGCAATAAGCAGAAGCCCATTAAATTAGAAATACTGGGATCCACTCAGAAGTTGAGTGTGTGCGTATCAGACGAAAAATTTGGCCTTGAGAATTTTTGTCCCTTCTCTGCTTATTTCTATTGTTGGTTTTTCTATTTGTCTGCTGTTTCAAACAGCTGAACAACCTGTGATGCCATGACTGCCTCCTTTCCCACACTCTGGTCGGGTTCTGACCACGCTTTCTCTCTCTGGCTATCTGTCCAGCAGCCAGCTGAGCTGGGACACGCAGCCAGACCCATATGCTGAGACAGACTGGAGACCTGGCACCGGGGGCTGCCTGGCGCCCACAGCCGTGGCCTCGCGGACACCAAGGGGAGCACTGCTCTTCCACACCAGCCCGCTTACTCAGACACAGTTCCTGAGCTCCACATATGGTTTACAGATCAACCCTTCAGAAAAAGTGCCATTTCGTATTATGCATATGATACATTTATAAATTATAGTTCTGTATGTTTTATAGGTATTTAATTGCGTTTGTTTGCTTTCCTCCTCAGCATTTAAGCACATTCTCCACGTTCTGGCTTTGAATTTCAAACACTGAGCTTGTCACAGTTTATCTGGTTCATTTAACACTAACATAAGCAACTGAGGAGACTGAATTGTACATTTATATTCTCTAACAATGAGACTACAGCAACACATGAAATGAAACCATTGAAATTTAGGTAAAAAAAAACAAAATGCACCAAAAAAAAACAAACACAAAAAACCAACCTTACCACAATGAGACATGCACACACGGTGAAAACACATAAAACTGGAAGCTAAAGCTCCATCAAGAACAAAAGCAAAGAGCTAGTTTAGCACTAAAGGTGGTACAGCTGTCAAGTATCAATCTAACTTGCATATGGTAGAGGTTACCAGAATGAATCACACCTTATTTTAAGAAACCCCCAAAGGCATGCAGGTCCCCAGACAAAGGAGAAAATTGGCATACGAAACTTTCTTGAATGTTCTCTAAGACTCTTCTTTAGTTCAATCCCTCTTTGTGGCCATAGCCCCAGTTTTCACACCAGTCAGAGCTCAGTCTAATGGACAACATTTTCCAAGCTAGGAAAGCTCTCTGTCCTCCCTTGGCACACACTTTTCTAAAATGGGAGACCTTTGGTCTTTTCATTCACTGAAGCACTATAACTGAGAGCCTGCCAACATGACAGAATCAATTTTTGCACTTAGACCTTCCCTCTACGGCACTCCTTAAAAGGAGGAATACACAGATGAATGATCATCACGTTTCCCACTCCAAGTGCATCTTCCCAGTTAAGGACTGGGAGATATACATCACTGCTTTATCAGGAAATTCAGTATTCCCGGAGCAACTCAGAAAGTTGGGAAGATTATAAATGTGTCCAGAATAATGAGTGTTTCTAAATACTAACTTTCCAAGTTGCCATGCATACTAAACCACTGCAAAGCACTTCCCTTATGTACTTTACCCCGTGAACCTCCCAAACTATGACCTCACTTCGTCAGGATGTATCTAAACACAGTATTCTATTAATTTCAGCAGCTTCATCTTTTTTCATGTGAAAAATAAACTGGTCTGCATCAAAAATATTAGAAAACAGACACGTTTGCTTTTTGCAGGCTAGTCTATCATAGGGCAGTGGACACTCTAGAAAGAATTTCCTTTCTGTTCAGTTATGAAATGAACTTGTTATTCTGGTATAATCAGTTTTGAATGACAAAAGTATGATTTCCAAATCAGGCCTAATGAATCATGGACAAGATGAAACCAAAGGTTCCTAATAAATCTTAGCAACATGTAATTCTATAGCGTGTATGTTTAAAAAATTTCTGCATGTGCATTTTTTTATTATGTTATGATGCATTAAAACACTATACTGACTATATAAATTAAAAGTGGATGTGCAGATAGATTTTTGTATAAATATAATAGATAATTAAAACAACATACCGCCCATATAGTTGTATAAGGTGAAAAAACAGCATTTGATTCCTCTGTGAACATAAAGATGGATGACCTGAATGACTTGGCAAGAATAAATGTATCCCAAGAAATAAATTAAAAAAAAAAAAAATTAAACCATGATCCCTTGTGATCATGTGCCCCTATTACAGTGGGAATTATGATACAACACAGTTAGGAGCCTCTCCTGCAGAGGTGTCCTGCACAGGAATGGCAGGAGTCTGAAGGAACTGCCCATGAAAAAGTTTCACAATGCCTGGGTACACTGTGCTTGGCTCTAACTGATGCTCTCTAGCTGGGGAGCAGGAATTATTGGGTGGGTGTAATGACAAAGGTAAGGAGCCTTCCCTAGCTCTTGACAATTCATGTTAACACACACACACAACCAGATCTTGCTAAATTAAGTTTCAACTGAGAGCCATATTTTGGTAGCATCTTCTAATTATTAGAAATTGAACATGTGGAACAGCTAGCCTTCATCAGATGTGCAATTCTGCAAGTGTTCATGTATGCAGTATGTCTGCATTGCAGACAGTAAAAGTCTTTTCCCACAAAGGGATTTGGCAACATGTGCCTGAAAAATTCTTCAATAAGTCTTGGCTGTTTTGCAGAGGCTTTTTTTTTTTTACCTTTCCCCAGGTAATTTTGTTGGCCAGTCTTTGTCTGCATGTGCAGCAGAGGAATACAAGCACTGTCAGTATGCAGCTACAATGGGCAGGCTGTATGGCTTCTTGTATTAATAGATGACAGTTGTCTGAAGGAAAGCTGCTGGACCTCAGGACCTGGACTTGCAATTACACAAAGGCTCCTTTGTATTCTGTTACTGGCAGAATGGGACAATGTCCACAGAAAGTTGTAAACTGTGGTTCCTCAGGTTTAACATATGATAAAGCGTTTGGAAAACCATTACTGCAGAACGTGAGACTTCACTATTCAAAGAGAGCAGTTTTAAAATGAACGCATGTGAACGAGTTACCATTTCTCTTTGCTGCATACACAGTAATACGTTTCCTAAATTTCAGGACTAGCTGCCAGAACTTTCAGTTCTTCCCTGCTCCTTGACAATCTTCTAAACTTTCATAATGAAATAACTTACTCTCAGGAAATAGAATGGTTTTGATTCCATTGCAGTCTGCTGAAAAAAAAAAAAATCAAAAGCGAACGCGTGATAGTTACATGTGAATTACCAATGAAAGAAATGTGCTTGATGCCTACACAGACTATGTTGATGCCACATTGGGTCTTCTTAGGCAAGCAGAAGAGAAATAAACACCACGCTGCGAGACACCCAGTGTGCTTGGAGCATAGATGCTGGAGTACTCATAAGGATCTCTGAGAGAGCTCCGTAGATGCTACTGTGTTCCCAAACCACCTTCTAAAGGCAAAACAAAGGCACACAGACTGCTGGGTGGACAAGTGTCTTCTTTCTTACGTTATCTACATGACATTTAAAATAGTATTTAAAAAAAACTGAGCTAAGGTAGGGTTCCAAATGAAAACCAGGCCATGCAGGGTGGGGACAAGTCTGCTGCTGATGTGGCATTGTTCAAGGCACAGGGAGAGGAAGAACTGCATAAGCATGTAATGCAACTGAGTGACTGCACAGTCAAGTGGCAGACAACATTCAAGATTAAGATAAAATAAAACATACTGGAGAAGAGTAACCTTAGCTCCATGTATATCCATTAGGTATTCCATTACTTAATGGTCTCAGAGTATAAAATAATGGTCTCTGAGCTGACTGTTTTCAGACAGAGAAAGTTTGAGCTAAATGATAAAGTTCTCTGCAAATTTCAATTCAGCATTCAAGTAAGTCAAAAAAGAGAGCATCAAACATCGAATCATATAGGAAAAGTGAACAAAGTAAGGAATATTGCCACGACACCTGACTGCTTCTTAGAGACAACCCAAAACCAGAGGTTGGAACATCAGTGGGGAAAAGTACATACCTGCTCTGCTTGTTCATACAAGACATCCACATTTGGATGCTGGCAATAAGTTATGAGCTTATTTGACTTTTATCTGACCTGACACAGCTGTTCCTACACGTATACATCACTCCTTGGTGTATCTACGTGTCCCCAAGTTCCTTGACACGTTTGATGTATTTTTATCCCCTACACTGTACCACAGCACATCCTCTACCCATCCACCAGCCCAGACACACCAAGTGATGTTTAGATCAGCACATCACAGGCAAACCTTTGAATTTTTATGCCACAAAGCATTTCCTAGAAGCAGTGTGATTTTTAGGTACCCTAGGGCATAAGCTTCAGTACATCTAAATGAGCTGGGAGTGCAGTGTATGAAATGGCAAACAAAGCTTGTTTTTCACTTTGCACATCTCAACCTTGTGTAGTTATTCACCAGCACAACAGTAAATACCCTGTTTAATTAAGAGCAAAGAAAAGCTATCATTACAAGAGAAGTATTTTTTAAAATATCTTGCTGGAGATTTCAAAAGCAGAAGAGATGAGACTTCATCTGTAACGTTTTATAAGACATCTAAGGTTAAAAAAGTCTCTAGACTGCCAGTTCTACTACTAACGATCCTACAGATGTCATGTACAATATTTGGATGTACTGATCATTGTCTCCTCTACTTGTGAGCATTCAGTTGTTTGCAGCAAAAGTTAAAATACTGTTTCAAAGACAGATCACTTGATCTAGTTTTAACATTATTATTGTAGAATTTATAATAAAAGTATGGCTTATTGACCATGACCATTAGGTTCAACAACAAACGGACGGTTCATTTCCAAAGCCATGAATTCTCAGTAAATCATGTTAATCATCACTATGCTATTTGGTATGCACTGTATGTTCTTAATAATTTTGAATTAAAATTACATTTGGGAATTCTATTTAAAGCACTACCAAAATGCACAAGTTTAGAAGTCATGGCTCTCACTATTTCCAACAAAACAATAGGCATTTCTGCATTATGGCTAGAGAGCCCAACAAAGAACCAATTTTTTTGTCTTATTTATTCTATATAATGTTGAACATAATATCTTACTTCTTAGTATTGGTTTTCTTTTTTTTTAATTTACAGTTTTAAGAAATGGAGAACTTCACTAACTACACTGCTGCTTATTTCTATATCTTTTTTTTTGTTTAATTTCTCCATCTGTTGAGTTAAACTGATATTGTTGTTCATCTGCATTTCTATTTTCTATACTTAACTGTGTCTGACCTCTTCAATAGTTTTACTTAAATAATTATCATAATCTTAAATTTCTTCTAACTTTCCAAGAGAAGCACAATCTGTCTTTTTGTACTACTAGGAATATCTTGAGGAATACTTACTTACCCAGCAGGCTTATGAAACAACATAGGTAACACATACCAGGCTGCATGTTCTACTTGCCTTTCTGCAGCTGCTGAGAGAACACAACTCTATCTTCCCCTACATAACAGTGGTCTAATAAATGTTACAGTAAAACTTGAATTATGATGCCTTGCTTTCCAGGACATAAGCAGAAGGAAACTGAGGCAGACTCTTATTTCTGCCTCTGCACTCTGCAGTGCCAGTGCTTGCTGAGCACAAGGGGAGCATAGAGCTCCCCTTCGTGGCAGAGATGTCAGGCATGCTCTGTTTGCTCACCAGGGTGACACAGGGATACAGTGCCTTTCTGAAAGCACAGTGGAAAGTTGACTTCAACAGTCTTACGGATAGGAAAGTGTTCCTCAGGCATAATTTCACCCTCAGCATGTAAACTCTTCTAGATAATAAATTGTTTAGGACAGGGCTCTTGCTTTATGAGGCATTTCTAGCCCCAGAAGCGTTCTATAGAAATACCATAAAAAAAAAAAAAAAAAAAAAAAAAAAAAAAAATCGATGAATGGGTGCATTGTTACAATAGGCCAAACTTCTGCTGAGATTTACTAATTGCTTTCATTTGAATAAACGTTACTGAAGATGAAACAGGAGATGGAAGGAGAGCCATGAGATGTTTGATTGTCACTGTGTTCATAGGGAAGAAATGGGGGGACCCAAAAAAACCTTTTTCTTTTTTTAAAATTTAAATTGTTCACACACTCCCTCCAAGCTAACTGATTTCTTTCCTCATGTACGTCAGTAAATTGAAAGGAATGAATTTTCAAAGCACAGCATGAAAGATATGCCCACAAATCCCATTAGCGGTAATGTGATTTGTCTGCTTATCTGCCATGCAATGCTTTGAAAGTTCATTCCTCTATATCCAACTTCAGCCTTTCCACTTCCAAAATACTTGAAAAGCTTACACACACACTTGCTGTTACTTTTGGGGATGGCAGAGGGGAGCAGGTATGGCTCCCCGTCCTCAGTTCCAAGGATAACAACAGAGCCTCCGACTGCAGGAACAGCCGTGCTACCTTGGATTGCTCTCAGTTCCCCAGGCACTGTTCTGCCCGGGACTGACAAAGAACTCTTATTTTATACTTTTTAACTTTTCTCTTTTTGGTCCTGAAAACTGAAATGTTTTGATTTTGTGCCACTTTCTGAGAGACTTCTTTTTTGTCACAAGAAGGATAGCAGTATTGCATGCTACCTTCACAATCTGGAATCTCACAACAAAGACCTTAAAGGGAGGCAGAATGCAGTGCACTATTCATTTATTCTCATGACAGCCCTTAGATTGTAGAGAGCATAGAAAACTGGCACAAGATTAATCAGTTCCTCAGAATGTATAAAATGAACTCACTCCTTATGGCAATTTAAAGAGCCAAGGCTGCAGCCTTTTTGGTCTTGCATCTGAACTAAGTGGTTGTAACTAATCAGAAAGGTGTTTATATTTGTATTAATTAGCACAGTATCTTTCAGCCTGAAAGGTCCCACATCACGTTGCAGAAGATCCTCACCGCCAGCACTGCCAAAACACCGCTGCTGCTGAAAAAGGCTTACAGCAGCAGAAAGGGATACTTTTGAGAAAAACACAATAGAAACTCTAATGTCTCAGAGCAACTGTGAGCATTTAATGTTAACACAAAGCAAACTGAATTCAGTTTTAATTTCACACCTAAAAGGCACCATTATCACGAATGAAGTACTCTATTCTTTTCCAGAAGGAAGAACCTAGCTGAGATCTGAAACTGCAGCTTCAAGGAATGTAGACATCAACACGCTCTCTTAAAGCACTGATACACAGGTTTACAAGAATTACACTATACACCTGGAATTGCAACTTTACTTTTAATACTAACTGTAGTTCTAAGCAGCATCATCTCAAACATTTGCTGCACTATGTTCGCCTTTCAAAACTGCAGCTGCATCTCTACCAACATGCTGGACGAGGCTCTGCTCATCTCACTCTTCCAAAGCACTGAGACCTTGAACCTCTGATTGTTATCCATATTGATTAAAAAAATACTTTTTACCTTTACTGCTCTTTAGCAGTGAACTATGAAACTGAACTATGTAGTTATGAATGGCCAGATTTCTGTCCTCAGTGCAAGACAGCAGTTTCTCCAGGCAAACTGTATGTATAACAAATAATACAGATCGGCCTAATTGAATCATGTGAATGTAAAACATTGGATGAGTGAGAAAATGTAAGCTTTTATTCTCTACAAAAATAATTATTGAATGTAGAAGTTCATTACAAAGAGAAAATAAATGAAAAAAAAAAGATGAAAAATAAACGTGATTTCTTCTCCTCCGAGCTTCTCACTCATATTCAATACTACATACTGTTTATGCTTCCTTCATGATGGGCTTCAAAAGATATATTATAAACATAGCCTAAATTGCATCTTGGAATTAAGATACAATTACAGATTATATTTAGCATCTAGGCAGAATTACACTTGATGCATGCCTTGCAAAGCTGATGCTTACAATGTATTTGGAGTTAGAAATTCTACTGATCCAGAATAGAAACATACTTGAAAAATAAAAATATACGTTTTATTTAACAGATGTCTTATACAAAGAAGCAGTCAGGCCTTCTACTCCTGTTTTTTAATAGTACTTTTTTAAAAAGAAGTAATTTTAAAACCGGATTTTAGTTATTTTTGACAAAATATTTTATCTGTTCTCCTTACATGATTTCCACTAACCATTTCTCATAATGGGTTCACTATAACTGAGACTGTAACACCTGAGATTCTAACACCTCTCCTACAAGGACAGGCTGAGAGCTGGGGCTGTGCAGCATGGAGAAGAGAAGGCTAGGGGGAGAGCTGACAGCGACCTTCAGTATCTAAAGAAGAACAGAGGGGACAGACTCTTCAGCTGGGTCTGCCGTGATGGGACAAAGGGAAATGGTCTCAAACCAAAAGAGAGGAGATTTAAGTTGGCTATAAAGAAAAAGTCTTTCACACTGAGGGTGGTGAGGCACTGACACAGGCTGCCAAGAGAGGCGGTGGGTGCTCCATCCCTGCAGACAGCCAAGGCCAGGCTGGATGGGGCTGTGAGCACCTGATGGAGCTGCGGGTGCCCCTGTTCACTGCAGGGAGCTGGACTAGATGACTTTTAAAAGTCCCTTCCAACTATAAGGATTCTATCATTCCATTGTATTTTCAATCTTACACATGCTTTACTCTTGCCAGATTTCCAAGTTTGAGGTTTTTTTTCTTATCTTCCACAGTAACCAACAGAGCAGAGACTGAAGGTTTTGCTCTCCCGCATCCATGCCTTCTCATCGTCCTGCCTGGAATTCCAGAGCAGGTGAGAAAGTGTGAGCTGCAAGTGAGGACATGGTTGTAGGAAGATCCCACTGAGGAGGAAGTACATTAAGGAATAAAGAGATCAATGACAAGTTTATTCATACCAGGAATTTAGTTTTAGATCACAGTCTTATCTTTAAATTGCAGAGCTGCAAGTTTTCAAAATGCAGCAATAGACATTTTACAACAAATTTGTGTGTGTGAATACGGGATTAGCAGACAGATCACCAAAACATCCTGTTATACAGTTTCACTGGCCTATATAGCAATGAAGAGAAGCTTGCGTACCCATTTCAAGTCCTGAGAAACAAACCCCATAGCATAACAGAGTACCTCAGTCCATTTAGGCACTGTGCATAATGGCAGATAATTAAATATAATTTAGATAGCTTCAACTAGGGAACACCATCATAATATACACTTAATTAAATAACAGTGATTTTTATTATTTTCTTTATCTATTATACCTTAAACCTATTACACCTTTTATCATAAGTTTTTACATCTGGCTCGATTTGATTTTCTTCCTGATAAAACAAAATTTATAGCAGAGATAATAGAGATCTGTTACAGATGGAGCTGCTGTCCACAACAGAAAAATGAGGGCAAATTATTGTATAGGGCATGTGATGCATGATCATTTTAATGAAGCTTTCCATCTCGCATACAGAATGGCAAAGCAGCCAATTCCATAGTCTGAGGTCAGCAATGCACAGCGCTCATCAACAGTCGGTTTGGAGCTGTTGAAAATCAAGGCCCATTGTAATCAAGGTCAAAACTGCCGCTGACTTCATTGGAGAGAGCTTCACTTCAGAGCTCTTCTGTTTAAGTACTGGAGACCGTGAATATCATAACACTGCCTGAAAAAAAGGGCATTTTCTATAGGCAAGAGCAATAAAGCCCATAGAAAAGACCTATACCTTCCAAAGTCAACAGTTTAAACTGCATTAGCATATGCATCACTTATATTATATATTATATATTATTATATATTATATATATATTATTATATATATATTATATATATTATAATATATATATATTATTATATATTATATATATAATATATTATATATATATATATTATAATATTTAGCAGCTAGCACTCCAGTTCTGCTTCTCTGGATGGCCACCAACCAAACCGGCCTTACGTATCTTTTTTCCTTTGACTGAAGGAGTAAACACTACATGTTAAAAGCAAAAATAACAAAAAATGACCCCACTACAGACAAAACCCATCTAGCATTTCAGCCTTACTCTTCACTGTTAAATTTCTTTCCCTTTTATTTTGCTTTTGAGTATTTGCTTTATCTCAGAGCAGGTATCAAAGCTGCTCCTCAATAACTTAAAAGAAAAACAATGAGGAACTCCACTGTGTCACTGTGCCTGACAGGTTAGTGCAGCTTATTTACTTCCTTTCACAACATTACTAATTACCCAGAAAAGTGCTACAGCTGAGATTTTTCCCTATTAGTTTCAATTTGAGGAAGATGCATTTGATTTTATGGTCCAATAGAGAAAATCTGCTTCTGTCTACTGGACGTGGCTATCCATACTAATCAGTGAGAAATAAAATATACACAAACTTAATTTTGTTTGGATATAAACAGAGAGTAGAATCAGGACATTATCAGGCTTACCCATCAAGCTTTACAAAGCTCACCTTCTAGGATAGTTTTAAGGAAATCCGGTAACTTAAAGAATTATTTCACCAATTTTCCATTTAAATGTGATTTTGACATTTTTGCATTCTGTAAACAATAAACAATGGTATGATACATACATCATGCAGGTGACACTCAGGATCTCTATTGGTTCATAGCATTGTTTCAGAAATCTGCTCACATCCCATGCTTTTTGCAGATTTTACATAAACTGCAGGTCTCAATTCATTCTTGAAAAATGTTTTAACATCGACACTCAAGTCCTCAGAGGTAAACTTTCATTTGGTACACAGGGATTAACAAATTGCCCTCCTTACACTGTTACGGAATTTTATGCAAAAGCAGTTCTCTTTCCAGAGGGCCAAAGGCCGCTGGGGTGGAACAGTCTCTGGAGGACTGTGCTGTTAGCACTCGGCTAACAGAAAGCACCGTGAGAAAAATGGCTTTCACACTGTGCTTTCTGAGCTGCAGCATTACCCACTGCAGTAAGTAACGAAGCTGAAACGATCAGATATTGTTCTGAACAGTATAAGTGACTGCACAAGGGCCGCCGAGGTCTGAGGGAAGGATGCATTATGTTCTGCTGTGTATTTCTGAGTCAGACCTATTAGGTTCTTCGAACATTTACTAAACCAGTTTTGTATTTGAAATATTTTCAGAACTTATCCTCCCCACTTTATTGCTGCAGACACAACAAACCCCCCTGCTCCCTGCCAGGCAACCACGGGAGGGACTGGACGAGCCGTGGCTGAGCACTCTCACTGCAAACAGAGAACGCTGCAATGATTGTCCTGAGAGGCTAGAAAGGAAACAAGGCTCTATGCTGACAGCTTAGCTCGGTGTGAACTCTCATTTTTCACATGGAGCTAATTAAAAACTGAAATTAGTTAAATATGGAAATGACACTTGCAAGCACTTAAGCTGAATTCTGGCAAAATCCCTCTAGAGTGCTGCGACGCTACCTGCTGCTTCAGAACTCCCCAACTGAATTTCACAGTTAAAAGGCTGAGCAAAGGGAAAGTTATTACACAGATTTCCAATTCAAAATGCGTCTGTAAAATTCTAAATTAAATTTCATGGTAGCCTTTTCAGTAATGAGGGACACGCTGTGCAGCCCAATGATATGGTGCTCAAATAACACCCCTGCATGTATTCTGCCATTAGCTCACCTTTAGGCACTGCGTGGTGCTGCCAGGGCTGTGACACTCACAAGGATACCGGCGCTCCAACGCTGCAGAGATAAGGCATGCACTGCTACAGAATGAGCTATTTGGGAAGCATGGGTGCACAGTACACAAAAGAATCTCAGAAAATCAAATATTTGATGCCTCACAATTTTGATTGGGTTTTTTGAGCGCTGAACAGATAGGCAGAGAAGGGTCTGTAACGCAGTAAATTGTACTGCTTATATAGATCAGTGCTTTACAGGCGACGTAATAATAAAAAGCATTTCTGCATATGTAAATGGGCATAAAGAACCGGGGGACTGGATATGCATAAAAGGTATGATGACTGACATTAGCTTTTTGACTAAAGCACCATGTGAATTCCATTTGAGTGCACGTGACTTGCCTCGCATGCATAAAAGCAAGGGTATTTGCCCAAGGACAAATATGATTTCTGAATGCAATTTAACAAAACCCGCCCACGGAGCAGATCATTTTGGATTCATACCAACGCACTCAGGATAGCCAGTCACTTTCAGAACAACTGGAGAGTTTTGATTTTATTGTTTTTCCTACATCCCATCCCTTTACCCTTGAGGCAATCCCCTCCCACTGGCCTGCAGCCACTATTGCACCAACAAATTTCTGTCTAGGAAAGCCAGCAAAAGATGCCATGTCGCACGAAAGCCACTGTTACTCCCAAGTCTGCTGGCAGGGGGTACTGCTGCACTCAGCCTGCCAAAAGCTCTTCCCTGGCAGCTATCTGTATAATCTGTATATCGCACCCAGGCTTTGCTAGTCCAGGGCCTTGAAACCATCTCGGCTTACCCAGCTGGAGGGGATCTGCTGCAGCTGCACCATCAGACCCTCTTATTTTATTGAATTTTGAATATGCAGTTTCAAAGCAATTCAAATGAATTTGCCCAAGGCCTCAGATCAGTAAAGCTACTGATACCATCTGCAGCAGGCTTCCTAAATTCGATGCATTTAAGAACAGGTGACAGAATAGGAGCTTTCACTGTAAGGACTGACACTTATGAAAAGCCTGCTAAACAAATTTGGTCATACCCCATTTTGGCAAGGAGGGAACTGTATGGCTTTCAGCCCATTTCTCACAATAGTGCTGGTAATAATGGGAAGTTCCATTTTAAATTATTTTTAAACATGTATATTTTTCCACGCTAAAAGGAAGCACGGATTTGATCCTTGAGTTTCCACTATTTTACAGCATGTATGTGAGAGGAGATAAGGAGCAGCAGATGACAAACTTGAACTCTTATGAAGCACAACTACTGAGAAATGCAGAACCCAACACCTCGAAGGCTGAGACCACCTTCACATTTGTGGAATTCTGGTGAGGTTACTAAAACACAGGTTGCCCCAAAGGAGAAAATCTACAGGTATGATTATAACATCCTCTCATTCAAGTGGTATTTTAAATAATAGCCATTACTTAATTATAAACAATATCCTTGACATTCCAGAAGATGTTCAAATATATGTATACACAAGATGGGAAAGGGACACAGAGCCTAAGAGAAAGACTGCAGCACAGTGCGAATACGTTTTGATCAAGGTCCCTGGCTTTCATGAAACAGCAGAATATTCTGGGAATATTTTATGAAATAGCAGAATATTCTGGGAATAGCCAGAAAAAGAAGAATTAAATAAAGAAGATATCTCAATTGTCAGGAACACATATAGGTACTTAGTTTCCGATGGATTCTGTACTGGCAATGTAATCCCATCTGCCAGCTAGGAAACCACTGCTCTGTGCTGAGCAGGGAGCGCGGCACTTCGGCTTCTGTTGCTCAAGCACGCTGTGTCTGTCCACAGCCCTGCCCAGGGCAGTGATGTAGCACATAACCAAAAACTACCTCTTGTCAGTGGGTTTTAACAGCACCCCCATCAGCTGTAGGAATGACCAGGACATGTGAGAGTTGATACTCTTCACAAGAGAAATGATTTTAGTCATTTCATCCCCCGTCGTCCTTCCTGAATGCACTTACAGGAAAATACAGTTGGTGAGGGGAGCTGGAGGCAGAAAAGAGGAATCTAGAGGACAGCATCATCAGGTACAGTCAGATAGCTTGCTCTATCTGTTCAGAAATCATAAAGCAAATGGTTTATGCCTTTAAAAAGACCCCTAAAGAACTCAACAGAAAGAACAACATATACTTCAATCAGCTTGTGAATTTATGGAACTTCCATACTCCACATTAGCAATGAACACTCACCCTCCAAAGTGCTTCATGCTATACTCAGCATACACCACAAATGTGGGTAAGCACCCCTGGGACAGACTCAGCACATGCTTACAAGGGGACATCCATGCAGACAGCTGCTTTTGTCACTAATGCTTCTCGGAAAGAATTTACTCAGGAACAAATGAATAGTAGCTTCAAGGTGAGAAATTCAGACTGAAGATTTTCATCTTCAAGCACTTAATGGTATGTAATCATTCTCTTGTTCTTTTTCCTTCATTTCCACTCAGGAAAAAAAATGCAATGAAGTTTCAAAGCTTGAATCAAAGGAAAAGTCTAAGCATGCATCTCCCCTTTAAGGAGGGAGAAAGGAGAAGGAGCAATGAGGACTGACAGAAATACATTATGATTTCCATAACCAATAGACCATACGTGCTATATCTGGTGTGAGCCTGGGAATTGTGTGTACCACGCAGACATGCTATTGAGCCATCTTTGCCTTGCAGGAACTATTTCAGTGCTCATGCAGAACGCACAACAAAGCAATGTCATCCTGGTGACATGTAACAGCCTCCATATGCAGAAAGCAGTGAAGCAAACATTATTCCCCAAACCAGGGCCAATAAAAGGCTACTGGTTACAGGAGGCTGCTGAGCCAGGTACCCCCAGAGAGATCACAAGCTGGCTCTTCAAGCCAAAGGCAAGAACAAGACTCCTAAGATCATTCAGTGTCAGTCTGAACTGCTACCTCATACTGAATTTCTTTGTAAACGGAGCTTAAAGTCATCCCATTAGGGGCAGAAAAAGTCACTTTCTGAATTTGCCAAACACTGAGTGTCCTCAGTGGGAGCTACACAGTTTTTGCCCTGTTATCTGTTCTACTCTTCTAGATAGTTTAAGCCATTAAACAAATTATTTGAATTGTAAAACTTTGGTCAAGGTCATTTGCAAATGCAAACCTTGAGTTCAATTATGTTTTACCAGTGGCTGACACAATTACAAGTGAAAAAGAGTTTTTATAACTCAACATTCTTTTCCCCTTGGTTATCAATTTTTAAATACAGGGCAAGAAAAAAGTGCACTTTTGAGAAAATTCTGAGCACATAAATGTTTTAGATCAGTTCTATTCCACAGAGCAAAGAAAGGTTTCTTTGAATACTGTGATTTGATGTAATTGGTCTTCTGATTTTTTCTAAGGTACAGCAAATGCCAAACAAAAAACTACACGTTTCAGTACAGAGTCAAATTCATCCCATATGTGTAAGCCAATTATTTTCAATGTAGTTGTATCAGTGTGAGAAAGGAATAATGCAATCACGAATCAAGTTCATACTGTTGTTTATGACAATTCTGCTTCAGCGAATCCTCAGATATACAATAGTGAGCCATGGATCACAATAATATTTTATAGAATGCATTCAACAAAATGTATTAAGTAAACTTACCTTCCTGTATCTTACAACTTAGCAACCCTTAAAATATCAGAAAATAAGGAAAAAGCCTAAAAAATGTTATCTACGAAGGGATGTTTTAATTTTTAGAATAGCTGCCCCAGCACTGATAGCCATGATTATGAGAATAAATTTTGCACTACAGGATCATGCTGAATACATTTCACCTGCATAACTCAGACTGCATTTACTGCATTTCTTAATTAGTGGTACAATTTTCTAAAATATTCACTAGATCTGTCATGTAAATGCAGTGGCAAGGATATTAAGGTTTCATAGAATCATAGAATCATAGAATCACTAAGGTTGGAAAAGACCTAAAAGATCACCCAGTCCAACCGTTCACCTATTCCCAATAGCTCCTACTAAACCATGTCCCTCAGCACAACATCCAGCCTTTCCTTGAACACCCCCAGGCTCGGTGACTCCACCACCTCCCTGGGCAGTCCATTCCAGTGCCTGACCACCCTTTCTGAAAAGTAATACTTCCTCATGTCCAGCCTGAATCTCCCCTGCCGTAGCTTGAAGCCATTCCCTCTGGTCCTATCACTAATGACACGAGAGAAGAGGCCGACCCCCAGCTCACTACAATCTGCCTTCAGGAAGTTATAGAGAGCAATAAGGTCTCCCCTGAGCCTCCTCTTCTCCAGGCTGAACATTCCCAGCTCCTTCAGCCTCTCCTCATATGGCCTGTGTTCCAGACCCCTCACCAGCTTTGTTGTCCTCCTTTGAACACGTTCCAGGGCCTCAATATCTTTCTTGCAGTGAGGGGCCCAAAACTGGACACAGTACTCGAGGTGCGGCCACGAGTGCTGAATATAGGGGAACAATCACCTCTCTGCTCCTGCTTGCAACACTGTTTTTGATGCAAGCCAGGATGCCATTGGCCTTCTTGGCCACCTGGGCACACTGTCGGCTCATGTTCAGCCGAGCATCAATCAATACCCCCAGGTCCGTTTCCTCTACGCCGTCCTCCAGCCACACCGCCCCAAGCCTGTAGCGTCGCCTGGGGTTGTTGTGGCCGAAGTGCAGGACCCGGCATTTGGCCTTGTTGAAACTCATCCCATTGGCTCCAGCCCAGCTCTCCAGCCTGTCCAGATCCCTCTGTAGGGCGTCGCTACCCCCAGGCAGATCCACGCTTCCAGCCAATTTGGTGTCATCTGCGAATTTACTGAGGGTGCACTCGATGCCCTCATCGAGGTCATCTATAAAGATATTGAAGAGGACAGGCCCCAGCACCGACCCCTGCGGAACACCACTCACGACCGGTCGCCAGCTGGATTTGACTCCATTCACCACCACTCTCTGCGCCCGGCCCTCCAGCCAGCTCCTTACCCAGCCAAGAGTGTACCCATCCAAGCCTCTGACTGCCAGCTTCTGCAGGAGAATGCTGTGGGAGACAGTGTCAAAGGCTTTGCTGAAGTCTAGGTAGACCACATCAACAGCCTTTCCTTCATCCACCAGATGGGTCACTAGATCATAGAAGGAGATCAGGTTGGTCAAACAGGACCTGCCCTTCATGAACCCATGCTGGCTAGGCCTGATCCCCCGGTCACCCTGCACATGCCGGTGTTTCATTACAGAAGTATCAATACAAGAGCCATCCTGAATAGCACAAGCATTCCACATCCAATTTTTCCATATTATAAGGTTTCAGTAACAGCACCTGATCTGAACTGGAGCAAGAAATGTGCCTGATGGCACTACACCCTTAAACTTGACATCCTTCACAGTACCAGTTTTAAAATATGTGATCAACTATGGTCAACAAGGTCTATGTATCCATTGCATCTTACTATGAATCTATTCCATGAAAGCCAAGAACAATACTAGTCTAACTGGAGTCTAACTGGAGCCTAACAACTCCATGCAGAGCAGAGAAATGAAGTTTAATCCCTCCTGGAAAACTGCAATGAGACTGATCGTATGAAAGCTTCAGGAGCTTGTCCACATCAGCTATAGTCATATCCAGGTGAGACGGCAATAAAACCTTACTATTTGCAAGGAAAACACTAACACGACCTCTTCAGTTTTTCCTTTAAAGAACCAAGAAGCAACTTCTATTCTCTGCGTATGGAGGATAAAACAACTGTCAGCTCTGCGAAGTGAGGGAAAATTTGATGAACAAGAGCTTGTCTGGTAATTAGATCAAAGGAGGAAAGCTGGGGTTAAAGCATGTAGTCTTTAGTGAACACTGTTCCCTCTGTAGCTCTTCATCAGCTTCTGCATAATTTAATTTAAACCCTTCAACCCTCAGCTTGGGATTTTTAAACCCAGAAATTCTCCAGGAAAGCTGGGGTCTTCACTCAGTTACAAACAGGGCCAGAGCCTCCCTATTGGACTCTCTGAGGCTGTTTATCAGTTACGAGCAAACCAAACATCCTGGAGCTGGGGGCAAAAGCCGATAGGTTTCCTTCCCAGCACCAGGGTGGCACCAGCTGCATTGCCGGCTGCCATTGCTCTTCACAGCAGCCTCGTGAGATCTGCCAAAAAACACGGAGCTGCCGAGGACAGGATGAGAGGGAGGAAGGCTCCGTCTCCGCACACGTGGTCTGCTGCAGGCCTGCACAGAAACGCTGCAGACTGAAGCTGTACTGAATTTTTCAGTAGCGCAGCACTATGCATACTGCCACTGGTGCACCGGAACACAGGTGCTGGAAGCTGTAAAAGAAGATATACACAGCTGTGCTTCAAGTCATATGCATCAATGAGAAAACTTGTACATTTCTATAATAACTCTGTACATAAATAGAGAAGCTATCAAAAAAAAAAAAAACCACAAAAAAACCCCCCAATTTTAAGAACTAAAACTTTAATGATCAAGAATAAAACACCTAGTTTTATGAACCTGTCCCATGTAAACAGAAGTGACATCACACAGCTCTGCAATGTAACTCCTGTGTCAGCAGGAGTACCAGCAATCTGTATCAGCAATCAAGATATTACTGCCAAGATTAAACTATTGACTGTATTTTCAAAAGAATACATTTAAAATATTTAAAATACTTTGGGAAGAGAGCTGTCAAATGCACAAGCAAAAAAGCATTGCTAATACTCAATTTCCTCAAATGTTGTTTGTCTTGTGTTTTTTCTTGTGTTTTTCTTGTGCAAGGTCTTCTAATTTTTTTTTTTTTCAGCAGTAATATGCAAATTATTTCCCTTGGAATCAGGCACAAGATTCCTGTAGATTATGAAATGAGAAAATACATCGTCCTCACTAACAGTAATGCACAGAAAACAGAACTACCTCTACACATCATGGCACTGAAATGTGTGGGAAGTATCAGCTTCACAAAATGGATGAGTAAGCCTGAGATGGGATAGCAGACTGAGCTGGAAAGCATCCATAGGATTTGGGATCCAGTCTCAAAAAGAAAATCAACCTGAATGCAGCAGTAACACTGCTCTTTTGCCTTGCTCCACAAGGTTCTTTTCATTAAGTTGTACTGAAAACTGAATAAATCTTTTCTTCCCTTCACAACAGAGCATTCATGTAAAATAGTTAATTATTACTGCTATAGTTTCCACCACATTAGACTGTACTTTAATTAATTTTATTTTATTAAGTGAATATCCTGTTAACAAAAGACAACAGACTGATAGCCCAAAGCCTAATATTTCCCATTTACTCTCACAATAGGAGTAGCACTGGAAGATTCCGTAAGTGGTCCCACTTCACTTTCACTGTGAAGGAAGTGCTCTTTGTCACTGCCTATTCTGGAAAGATAACATACTCTAAAGGTGATGTGAATGGCTGGGATTCTTTGGAAAGGGCATGTAGTGAATTTTATATTATCTCAGCACTTGGTGAAGAGGTAATTACTTACATTACCTACAAACAGAAATGTTCACACACACAGCTCTCTCCTCCTGGTCTACCTAAAAGCAGGCACGAATTGTCTATCATTCTTTGCTAACTTCATAGACACGAGTTGTCTATCATACCATAGCCACTCACACTGTGGCTTCTTTCTGAAACTCAATGTGATTCCTTTTGTTCTAGTTACTGTACCACATTCAAATATCAGAATATAGAATCTGATACTGTTCCAGAAGAACACACAAACCCAATGGCTCAGATTCCTACAAATCTCACAGAATTTGAATAACTAATTCAAACAGTAGGAAATATAACTTTTGTCTTTCTTTTCAACTCCTTCAACTAGCATTATTTACCTAAAGCTAATTTAACTTATTTAAAATAAAATCAGGTCTTTTATTGTCTCCTTTGTGCTAGAATTAATCAGAAGCAGCATGATTCCATGTTTAATTTCAATCACAGCAGCCATTGCTTCGCAAATAAATATTTTTTTCTCTCTTAAAAAAGATGCTCACTTTTTCTTAAAGAAAATAACATTTAGAACAATGGCTTCTACATGATCCTTTGTTTAATTATGACAGCACTGCAGAATATGTTTTCACTTAAAATCCAAGTGTGTAAATAAAACTGTGTTTTTTTGAATGACACCAGCAACATCTGGGTCAGCTAGGAGATGTCAAGAATTAAAATGCCAATATGGAAATACAGTTTGGAAAAAATAAATTAAAAAAAAAAAAAAAAAGTGACGATTCAAAGAAATCACCAATCTCAATTTTAGCTACAGAGCCAAGAGTCTCAAGTTCCATGAGAATGGAATTTCTTCTGTAGATCCGGGACTTACTTTATTTCAGTTTAGTAAAGAGAAAGCTGGCTATAAATTTTCTAGCTAGCTTTGCTAAGGGGATAGCAGAATTTAGCCCCATCTGTTAGTCCTTGGCGAGGACACTGGTACTATTTGTTTTCCTAACATGGCATCCCTGCACATTTCTGACTTGCAAGCTCATACAACAGATTGATTGTGCCAGAGAGACCCTGTGAAGTGGTGCCTGCTCCGCTGCCAAGGGCAGGGATAAAACGGATGGTCAGACTCAGATGATCTTCGAGAGGAATAGGTGAAAAATCTGCACTACCTCCCCCCTCAGCTCATGGATGTGGGAAATCACATCTGACCTTCAGCCGGTGAAACAGAGGAGTTTTTCTTTTAACAACTACGAGGTACCTGAGGTACTTCCAGCTATTTTTATTTTTTATTTTTAATTTTTTTCCCAACTAAGGGCTGTGTTTAAATCTAGACCATTAAAATGAGAGTTAGAAAATTTTTCCCCAATTTCTGAACCACTACAAACTGCTTTGTCCTAAATGACTTGTCCTTAAAGACTTTCCCTAGAGCCCTCTTTAACAAAACCATACACAGGGAGTTTTTCAAAGACCTGGCTGATTTGTGAACCTGCTGGTAAACCTAGGTTTGGGGTTCAGTGAACCTTATGTTTGCTATACTAAAACTTACATGAAACGTTGCACTGAAACTACAGTCAACCCTGCAGCACTGATGGGTCAAAGTCACAGCCTCACTCTCTACAAAAGAGAAAAAAATTGTAATTCATTATCACTAAGTATTGCTGGCAAATGAATACTGGGTTACTCCAGAAATATTAAAGACTTAGAGACAATGTTAATTTTAGCAAAACGAAAGTATTTCCAGTTGCCACCACTGCCATTTTTGTCTTGCACGTTCACTAAAACGAAGAACTGCTCCCTTGTGCTGAAAGCCCTGCAGAAATTCTGATCAAGTTTCCCACTTGAGACTTTCGTGTGCAGATCTAACAAACCTCAGAAAGATGCACATGGAGTGTTTTCAGGAGAGGAACTACAGTAAAATTCTAGCAAAGACAGAAAATAAGCAAACTAAAAACCAGAGAATCTCTAGCAATAGTTACTTGTAGGACAGCACAGAAGCTTTTCTATGTATGACTTCAGTGCATGTGATAACATAGCAAAAAACATATAACAAAAAGCAGGTAAAATCAAACAGTGTCATATACATATAAATCAGTTAGATTTGTAAATGTCTATACACATGTAGACACACAAAAACAATAAGCAGACTACTTTGTACAACACAGTCCTGTCTACTTTGTCCTTTTAATAATCCACAGCTCCAACTCTATTACAAGGATGCCATTTCATTCCAGACCTTTGAATTCCAGGGAAAAACCTTAGGGAACACGTCTATTTATATTTGGAAAAACCTTTAAAATTTAAAGCTATCGTAGGACAATATAGCATGACACAGTCAGAGTTCAAACTGAAACAGCCATTTATACTAAGCAAAACCACCTCAATCACAGATGGTATGCAGGAGATGTATTCCCCCCAAAAAGGGTTAACGACTGCGAGATCTCTACCTCCTGAATAGGCCAAGGGGATACTTTCAGAAAGGTGACACACATGACCGCCCCACGTCCGCAGCTGGCACTGATAAATAGTATGAATTAATAAAAATTGAACACAGATTGCACAGTGCACAGGCACGTGGACGTAAACTATATTTAACAAATGATTTCCCAGCAGAAGAGGACAAGAAGAAGCCCTAAAGACTCTTCAGAGGAAGGGACATCATCTAAAAATTTGGATTTTTCTTCATTCAAGGTAGGTCACAACTGTGTTGAGATCTCCAGCCAAGGGAAACACAGAGTGACTCTTATCTTCAATACAATTGCATGCCTTCCCCTTTATCTACAAGTGCATACGTGCCTAACCAGAGAATCAGCCTACTTTTAAAGCCTGTCTGCTGCTCTCTGATCAAATCAGGAAATCTTTCGTCTGAAGATTTTCATGAGCAACCTTACTGAGCAAAGAAAAATACTGAATTAATGCTACCTCCAAAAACTTGTATCTTGCCCTTGGTATTTGAGGCCCATTTTGCCTTGAGAAAGTAAAAAAAGTATTTGGCTCTGAAAATAGACAAATGACGTGCAATAAAAGAGCTATGAAAATGAGCAGTTTTTGGCTACATGCATCCATACGGAAACGTCCCAGTGATCAGCTGAGTGCTGTAATCTGCTCATCTCAAACCTGTCAGTAGTGAGCTTATAAAAATGCTTTGTGTAGCTAAGAAACATTAGATGTATTTTCTATACATATGTTACATATAGATATGTATATATACTGTGCCAGTGTCATGACTACACTACAGATAAAGAGGTGTGCAATGTATGTGACCATTAACTCCACTGCGCCCTGCCTGCTCTGCTGCCTGCTCTCAGGAGCACTGAACACCGCACCAAACGCTCCTCAGCTCTGCTGAAGGCGGCTGAAACACAGGGAGTCCTTGGGAGAGTCGGGTTTAGGAGCAGGTTGGGATGCAGGCAGCTGTACCTGAATTGGTGAGTGCCATACTAAATGTATTTCCAAAATCATGGAAACTGCTTTCGGAACTGCACATTTTCTAATGCACATGCAGTGAAGGCAAAGAAAAGTTGCGTTACTTCAATTTATGCCACGCACCTCGTACTCCAGGAGCTTCAAATCAACGTTCAGCAAATTGCACTGTGTTTAGGAGTTTTTTCCTGTTCTAGCTGCTTACAATTTTCTTTTGGTAAATATGGAAGAAAAGAGGAGTGATTTATGAATGCTCACTTTAAAAAAATCAAACAACATATTAAAACAATACCTCATAACACAGAGAAATAGAGTCAAGCAGATGGTTTTCACAGTAGTTTTATAGAAAGAACATGCAGAGAGCTTTGACAGGAAAAAAAAAAAAAAGAAAAATCTAAAAATGAAGAAAACTGTGTATTAGATGCTGTTAAATTTGTGCTAGTGCACAAATGAAGATATAAAAAGAGATAAAGCTCGTTCTGAAGAGATCCATGTGAAATGTAAAAAAAAGTGATGAAAATCACAGCTTTTGAACCTTCAGCAATTTCCCTTCACCAATATTCTATGATGAGACTGAGTGAAACCCTTCCAAGAACATCCGGAAAACCAGCACTATTTGCAGTCTGTATGACATGACTGTGTCCATCAAATGACAAACAACCAGTCAAGATGCATCTTGCCATTTCCCTGAATGCCTATAAATTCTCTGCTTTCAGCAGCAGTAGCACACCTCGGCTGCAGGCACAACAGGCAGTGTCTGCCCACAGCTGCTGTGCCAATTGCAATGGCCCAGGTTAATAACAGGCCCCCAGATTGACTAAGGTGTGATGGAACAACAGAGGAACTTGGCTAAGGGAGCACATCAGCACCTGCACAGACATCCTCAGGTGGTGCCCAAGGAGGATGTACACTTTAATTTGTAGCCCATTTGCTGCAAAAGGGACTGAAGTTTAAGATATACCATGGAGTACAATATGGCAATCTGAGCAAAGAAAACAACTTTTCTGTATTTCTGAGAACAAATAGCTGTCTCTACCATCACATCATTGTTTTACTATTACCAGCTAATACAACGGCAGACAGAAAGTGCAGCTGCGGTCCACAGAATATTTGGCATTTCTGGCCCAAGCATAATCCCTCATGTAATGAAAAACCTATTTCTATTTCTGCATCCTCGCTACTCTTCATACTGAAGAGGCTTGCGCCTGTCTCCCATTTATTGAAGCTTATTCTTCATCTAGACAGCCAGGTCTGGTTTGTATTAGAAATTAGGTTTTAAATCACTATTTTTCTATTATTTATTTTAGGATTTTCAGGAAGCCTCCAGAGGTACAGAAAAATTCATCTTATGAAAAAGACCCTTACACATTTAATGAACCAAGCTCCAAGTCCCCAGCCTATGTTGAAGAACTTTGATGTTTTTAAGGTTCAAAATAATTCTAAGTATAAAGACACTAACATTATTTTAAGAGTTAAAGTGAGAGAAAAGAGTAAAGAAAAGCTAAATACTTCCCATGCAAGAATAAGAATAATCATAATCCCAAGCATCTTCTTTACAGGCAGTCTCCACTGTGCGGTTTTCCTTCTCATTTCTCGTATGGCTGAAGGCTTGCATTACACTGATTAATGGAGTCTCAAGATGCAGAAGGGGATATATATTTGCATATCTATATGCATGTATATATATGAAGAAAGAAACAATAGGTGAAACAAACTTTAAGCTCAATAAATCTCAGGGACCTGAATTGCATCTCTCCTCTCTTTAAGCTCACCATTTCCTCGTGGCCAATTCTCACACAGTTCTCTGTATCTGCAGGTCCCAGCTCTGCACTGCATTGTAATAAACGTGCAGTTCTCTCCTTGGAGAAGACCTTGTCTGATGTCAGCACACACATCCAGTAAGGCAAGGTGAGTGGGACTGTGATGCTGCAGTGTCTCTCTATGGTAACTGTCAGTGTGCTGGCAGTTAAATTCATTGCATCTCTTTCACTAAAGGCTACATTCTTTTTCAAGTATTTTACATTTACCACAGACCAGCAGAGATGCTACATGGTCACATCTGCCCTTAAACTGGGATTCTTACTGCTTACTCTTGAGATTTTTTTTGAGCATCTTTTACTTTTCTCAGCATATCAAGCACTGTTTTTTTTTTTTTTTTTTTTTTTTTTTTTACTTTTATGACTGACACAGAAATCCTCCAGCAACTATTTGTGCTAGTGGAGTGGGGTACACCCAGGCTTAAACAAAACAGTTGTTAGCATACAGGTTCCAGCAGGATATAAGGAAAAGTCTTACTGATCTTCCAGAGTACTATCTAGTCCAGGTCAATTCCTGCAAGACAAAGCACCACAAAAACAGGCTGTTTGTTCCCATATGGCAAAGGGAGTCCATTCCACTACAGTGGCATCAGTACGTTAAAACTTTTTATACTCTCTGACCTTCCTCAGGAAGTATTTACTAAGAAAAATGTGGGAAGAAACCAACTGATCAACCAACCAGAAAATTAAAAATAGCTGAAAATTAAATTAACTGCAGCACTTATGCATAATGTATATTGCTTTTTAAAAATTAAATGCAACAGAGCAGGATAAATGTGGACATCCCAGAAGAAGAAAACAAACCACTAAACACACAGTGTATTTTATGTTTTAAGTAAGGTTATGTAAGACCAATATGTGAGAATGGAATTCTTTTGATATTCAGGAACTATATTAATACAAATACTTGTCTTCTCTGCTATTTAATTAGTAATAGCCTAGATAAAGACATTAATAATGTCTAATAATCACATGGGGGGTCTCAACAGTGATTCTCTCATTATCAAATCTGCTCCACATACAAGTCGATGCATGATTTTTCCAAGTAACTACGTTCTTCATTTTGTTATTTTAATTCAAGCTTCTGATGTCAGATATGTTTATGAGAAATAAGAGGAGACAGAATTTGCTCAATTGAAGAATACAACCTATTCTATGAAATAAAATAGGCTTTGTCTTTCCTATAACCACAATAATCAAAGTCTATAGTGGAAAACAAGCATTCACTCATGTTTAGTGAATACTAACGTATCTTAAAAGTTCAGCACTCCTCATTATTCAGGCAAAGATGCCCCTGCTCACTGGACATTTGCCTAACTCCTTGCAGTGAAACAAGCTCGGTTATGGCTGTCTGGGAGTAACTGCAGGAAGGGCACTGGTGTCCCAGTGGACAGAGCTGCAATAAGCCAGCAGTGCATCCTGGCAGCAAAGAAGGGCAGCAGAAGCCTGGCCTGTAGGAACAGAAGCACAGCCAGGAGACATTATTCCCACCTGCTCAGCACTCATTAGAATCACAAAGTCACCAAGGTTGGAAAAGACCTCCAAGATCATCCAGTCCAGCCACCTACCCCCCAGTACTTCCCCAATAACCCTCAGTACAACATCTAGATGTTTCTCGAACACCTCTGGTAGCAGTGATTCAAACACCTCATTCCAGCTCATTCCAGACCATTCCACTAGGTTGCTTCTACTGTAACTGAATCCAGTTCTGGCTCTCCCAGTACAACAAAGGCATCAATAAAACAAAGTAAGTCGACTGGAAGTCACTAGCATCCTCAAGGCTGGAGCACTTGTCCCAGGAGCAGAGGCTGGGGGAGCTGTGTTAGAGAAGGCGATGGTGGCGAAACGGCAGCACTACAGGTCATCAGGAGGATGAAGGCAGCCACAGTGGTGCATGACAGGACGATGCAGCTGAATGGCATACGGTAAGAGAAGACTCAGATTGGATGTACGGAAATTCTTTTTCCTCATGAGGACTGTCAAACAGTGGAACGTTGCCGAGAAAGGTAATGTGGTCCCTGAACTTAAAGGTCTTCAAGACCAGACTGGACTTAGCAGAAGGTTGAACTAGAGACCTCCAGAGGTCCCTTTCAACCCTAAATTATCCCGTCATTAATAAACTTAAATCTAGAGTGCAAAACCAGAGATCAGGCAGACTGTGATGGAAAACACCGCTTTCCTCATTATATCTACAAGAGTCACATATAAAGGATTAATAACAAGGCCCCACAACATGGTGTGTATGTGATGTGTGAGGCATTCAAACTCACTGACCCTTGCAAGTCAACGACATATAGGCATATGGATATACAGACTGTATAAAATGGTCAGGATATTTTCTGTGTCTGAGTAGAGTCTGAGCAGGCAGCATGAAGTATGATGCTGCAAAACTACACAGAACTAAAGTCTGAACAACCAAAAGCTGAAATGAACCCCAAAACTTTCTTAAACAGCTTTTTCAGTTACTGAAAGGAGATTATTCGCTATTTAATGTAATGCACTGAAATTAAGTTTTCTGTTATTTTATAGTGATGTGACATTTCTCTTCCCACTGTTCAATTTCTTTTCCTCCAAGACTTCTGTGTTTTGTTACCTTGTCCTATTATTTTCACAACATGAATTTAATTCCTTCTTTAAAATTGTCTTAATGCAAGTTCCTCTTATATTCCACTTTTCTCTGTAGTACATGTAAATATCTTTTATCTGTGGGCTTTTCTCATGGCTTTCATAACAGTGTTTTAGCAGCTATATTAGCCATACTTACAAAATCCCTGTCACATCTTTTGATCTACTATTACCCCACTGAGCGACAGTTATAATCCTAAAAGCAATAATGTACTTCTAGGCTTAAATGAATAAAATCTGTAAGCACACAAAATGTAAAACAACAAGATCAGTTAGCAAAGAAACGTGGCAACAAGTAATAACAAGTAATAAATATAAATGAATCCAGAAATGATCAACTGATGATCTCAGCATAAACAGCAGCTAACAGAGCAACGTTTCCTTAGGGAGAACTGCGAGAACTGTGAAATCTTACACTGATATTGAACAGCGACTTTTCATAGAAAATGACTGCAGATTTATCTGATAGGTATATCTGACTTAGCATTAGATTAGCAAAATTTAATCTTCAAGATCGCTTATGCTCACCCTTCCTCAGAAAGATGGTCTCATCTCAGTGTGCTGTGCCAGGCTATAAATAAAGTATGTCTCACTGAACTGCCTCAAAGCTTTTTCATCATTTTTCCCTGATTTCCTCCAGACTTGCTTTGCATCTGCTTATCCCTGCTACACCTTTGCCCTGACGAGACTCCATACCTGTAGTTCTGGATTCAATCCCAGACTACTAAAACAATCAGTCCTTGCACCAATGGGACAGAGAACAGGTTCTGTTCCCCAGCTACTATGAAACTGGGGATATTTACCTGTTTGGGCACAGTAGGGAAATAATGGAGCATGTGAAACACAACATAAAGCAGTGCTACTATAAATTGTGGAAAAAAAGAGCCTCTGAGGAAGCCGTTCTTGTAGGTCTGAATAAAAACAACAAAAAACTGGGCTGAGTAAATAACGATTCTCTGACAGTAGTACTTAATTTAAGCACTATTTCTCTAAAATTTCCAGTTTAGCCTTTGTTATCCTGCTAGATCACATTGAGAACTTTTATGAGACTAAGGACATACACGTTTTGAGTAGAGCAGCATCAGCTAGACTGCTATGTTATTTTTCTCACGTTCACAGCAGTATCTTTCGACACTTTCAACAACCAGCATTTGAGAAATCTGTGAAAAAATATTTTCGGATATTCTTCTTGGATTGCATTGTGCAACATGCATTAAAAACAAACACCACTCTCCCCATTTACAAATCTCTGTAACACCCAACACAAAGCATCACCTTGGTCTCCCATTTCTTACCAGGGTTTCTGAGTAGGCTTGTTTGACTTGGTAAATAGGTAGGAAGGGTATTCAATTTCAAGCGCTAAGCACCTGGTGGCACTTGTGAGTTAGAGAAACATTAGGCTCACTCTGGTTTCAAGTGCTCAGGTTTAAGGTATGGTAATCCTCAACAAAGAGGAAAAGAATTGAACAGGCAGATAAAACTGCCCCTGCACACTGAAAGGCAGTTACTTCTATTATCTCTGAGATCTCTGCTAGGCAAAACATGCGCATTTGCTTTTCTTGGAGCAAATCTCTAGATCAAGCCTTTATTTTTAACTCAGGAAAGGCACAGGCAAACTAAACCCACATAAACTCTCATAAAAACGCTCCTATTCTTTGTGCCATTATGCATTTATAGCAGCAGGAGCATGCTGTTTTTAAAGCAAGATGATCTACTTCACCTAATGACTCTTCCTCACATTTGCACCTTGAAACAGGACCCTTGCGAAGTGAAAACTCCACATTTAATGTTCCTGGAGCCAAGCTCCACAATTCCCAGCAAAAGTGCAGAATTTCGTTATAGAACGGGGATAGACAGTTTTCCTTGAAAGGTTCAAAGCTTATTCTCAGAGCTAGTACCAGATAACCACTCTTCTCTTCCTCAGATTGAATGAATCAGTCAAGAAGAATATCTGAATCACAGAATCACAGAATCACCCGGGTTGGAAGGGACCTCAAGGATCATGTAGTTCCAACCCTCCTGCCTAGCAGGGCCACCAAACATACACATTTAGATCAGGATGAGTGATAGGCTTATCTTAAAACTTAATTATTGCCCCCTAAGCAATACCTATTTTCATTGCAAATTTACAACAGAAACTTCTGTCACCATCTCATCTCGCAAGATGCAAGATTCAAGTGAAACTTGGTAGCAGTGATTGACAACCAGATGCCCCCTGCATGACAGAGGTTCCATCTTTGCATGATTTTCCCTTTTGTCAATCTTGGTTTCCCAGCTGCCTAGCGTATTTGATTTCAGTGAAGTCTGGCCAAGAACAGCTCAATGGTTTTCTGACTTAAAAAGTGATACAACACAAACGCAGCAGAAAAATCAAATGAAACATAGGTTGCCATTTGTCAAAAACAGCTCAAAGACAGAGAAAATAAATCAATTGATACATAAAGCAACCACTTGCGTGAACTATTATCATGAATCCTGACCTGTGGAACCAGTCAAGAAGACAATTGGACTTATATCATCATCAATGTCTCCCAAATTCAAAAATATTCTCGTGAATGGCAAAAGTTGCAGCCAGTGAAGCTAGGAGCAGTTAGCTACACGTCTGTGTTTCTGGGAGCAGTGGTATCTGCAAAGCTCTAGATGCTGCAGTGAAAGGATTTACAGTAATAGTTTGAGTGCTGCATTTATGAATGGAAAAAAAAATACAAATATGAATGAAAAAAACTTCACATAAGCTCTTACACTGGCAAATATCGTACTCATTTTTGGGATGAAAATAATTCAAAATGATATTAACATCAAAAGAAGACAATTTTATGAAAACTGTAGTCTATGCACATATTTCATGCAGAGAAAAGATGAGACTTCTGCTTCCGAGCCTAATTTCCTCAAGAAGCCCATACATTTTATTGTCTGCCTGTCACAGAAACAAATGAATACTACTGTGCGAGAAAGATAGCCAAATAAATTAACCATTTATTTGCCTATATGTATTATATTCACAGATCTGCTGTGGTGTTTTCTAATAGCAAGAAACTTACCAAATATTTGTTCTGTGTGCCACTGTTTTCCAGGCTTTAATTTTAAATAAATGTATAGGGTATGAAAATGAAACTTTCATTTGCTTAAATAGCAGCCAGAGCCTTTGGCAATCCAGGTCTTTCTGGAGCACAGACATGGCTATCTTATTTTAAGTTTAAGGAGAAAACTGGAGTTTATCTGAAGCCTCGAGCATAGTTAGGGTCAAATAACACTGAAGAATAAATGAGTGATAACATTTCCCTATGCGGTATATGAGCTAAAGATATCAGTACAAACATGCTGTTTTTATAATTTATCACTTTCCTTCTATTTTTCTGTATCATTGAGCAGAATAGAGGTAGACAAAATACACCAACACCAAAAGTTATCAGCATGAGATGCTATTTTTAAGTGGAGCATCTCTGAACTCATCGTACAGGGAATGTTATTCTACTTGGTGCCTCCCTCTGAAAAGTGTAAACACTTTAACATTATCTCATTTTTAACATCCTGGCATGTTGATGGTCACATGTTCTTCCATGCTCCAAGTTAGACTGGCAGAAATCAGAGCAGTGTAGGGGCTTGCAAGAACATGATATTTAGTGTTTGGCAGGAGTTATTATCGCGGAGAGCACAGGGAGACTTCTTCCTCACTTTCCTCCTTTATTTATTGTTTTTTCCCCTCCAAGTTTGGCATGAATCTGAAGGGCTAAAAACTAATTTAACATGACAATGTCTTTCATCACTCCCATAATCTCTGAAGTGAACACTCTGACAAAGACAGTACGTTTGGTATATGCTTTCCTTCTGACACTTTATAAATTACTTTCCTGTAACTCGGTTTCACCACCAGCCCAATGTCTCCAGGATGTCCTAATTTGAATGGCTGATTCTACATTCTTCAGATGTCGCCCAAGGAAAATGAGAATAAATCCCAGACTTTGAGAAATGACAAATCTCAAACAGGTCTGGAGGACAATTAGTTCCAAAGGGTATTATGGACTGTGATTATTTTTTTTTTCTTCCCATTTCATTCAGGCTGTTTTTATTTACCTGACAAGACAATAAGAATGCCTACATCTCTTTGATATTCTTTTATATCTTCTTCTATGATATGCTTTTTGCCTGTCTTTTTAAATTACCCCTTGTTAGAAGTTTTTTCATGACACCATTCATCTTCGGCAGTCTGAAATTCAGATGTTGAAACCCAAGACAGCATGTTTTCAATGAACCGCTTTGACTCCCACATCTCTGTTATACTAGGACAATTCATTCAGAAAGCCTACGAGATCTTCAAACTATTTTTTCAATATAATTTACTTCTTATTTGCCAACATTGTGTTTTTCATTTAGTCCAGCAGTAGTCTTTGCTACTTTGATACAGTCATCTTCACGGAGCCTAGATATATTGAGCTAAACCTAAAGAGCAGAACCATTCACTGCAAATTTTGATAACTTTTTCATAGCTATTATTTTTAGCAGATGTATCCTCAGTAATACAACTTCTGTGTTGGTGGAGAGCAAGAAATTTGCTTTTTTGGACATGTACAGCAGTAAAACATTATCAGTGCCTTTAAAGAGTCCCCTGCGTTTCCAGTTCTGACAGCAAAATACATTGGGGTAGTGCTGCCCTTCCTCCTGCCTATCTTGGTCAAACTTAAATAACCATCCCCAGTAGATTAACAGCTCTCACTTTCCAGCTGTGCCAATGATTAGGACAGAACTGGGATTTTGGTCTGATCTGAACATAATTCTGATCATCTTAAAAACAGAAAAACATTTTTTTCTTCCAAGAGACTGACTGGAACAAGACAGAGTTATTTTGTCTTCACAGCAGTTCACGGATTAGTAGGTCAGCAGCTCCAAAGCAAGCAGCAGAAGAGCAGACAGCTGGTATTTGGGATTGCTGCTCTTTGCCCAAGAGAGGGGATAATTATTTTTCCCAGGTCTGAAGTACTGCACATGCCCAAGAGAAGGCATCCCTCCAGGGAACTGCAGAACAAGGAAAGATTTTTCAGGTTTCTTGTAATAAGGAGACTTCAGTGCCTAGGGTCAGACCATTGGAGGACAGCAGAGTCCCAACAATTTGATGGCTGGATAAGTTTATAGCTGATGGTCTTAAGCACATCCTTTTTGCCATCCTGTTGTTCTCAAGACGCTGCCTCAAGATACTGTCTTAAGACAATGCAATTTCCTTTCAGTTTTCTTTTCTTTTCTGTCTTTTCCAAGAAGACCTCAAAAACTTCTGTCAAGACAGATCAGTTGTGTCATGACTTGAAGACCATTCGTCAATTGCTAAGGGTCTATGTATTGTTTTACATCACCTCGTCTTAAATGATTAAGAAACTGTTGAAGGCAATAACCACATGGCAAAGTTTTGCTTTAGATTATAGTAACCTAAATAACAGGGAAAAACACATCTCATAATTCATCACTTCAAAGTTATGCACGATTAAAATATTCAGCTTGCAGTATATCATTTCCCATGTGCATAATCACTCAAACAGAGAGTTGTTGTATGATAACTGTCAAGTTCAATAAATCATGTGCCTTCCAATCTTCTTATTTATGTATCAAACTAAGGCTGCTATTCTTCTGAGGTTTTCTACAGAAGAAGCACAGAAAGTTGGTTACTCTGTAGTACTGAATATGCTGGGATGCAGGCCTGGCCTAAAGAGACAAAAGCAATGAAGTAGCTCATCAGCTCTTTTTCACCTCATGTGTATTAATTACCTGTGGAAGACCATTAATGTGAAAATTGAAATCTCCACAGAAAGCATTATCTACACTCTTGAGTTAGGCTGTCTGGTCAAAAAATAAAAAATAAAAAATAATCACGCTTCAAATGGAGGAAATAGGAATAAAATTCAGTGCATCCTTACAGGGCTTTCACATATTATGCATGAACCTTGCTCTTTAAGGTAGCAACATATTAATATCAACACAAAGAGTCTCAGAAATGAACAAAAACCCCAACATAATGGGTCTAGAAAGTATTTACAAGGTACTACAATTTTGCCATTTACTCAGGGAAGCTGGACAATCTGTGTAGCATGTCATTATCAACATATTGTTGAAGGCATTGTAAAAGGTACAAAATACACATCTAACTGGTATAGATCCTTTGAAAAATCTCCAAAACAACAGACAATGAGGAGGATACTGAGGGAGAAATCAGAAAAATTAATCTAGTAAAGACAAAAAAAAAAACACCACAGGAGTGTGTTTACAGAAAATCTGAAAAGACCAAGAAAGACAGAACATAGTGCTGTCGTTATTAATATGCTAAACACAGAAAATAAGCACAAAATTTGAGTTTTCCTTATAAAACACTAAGGATGTTTGGCATGCAGAAAACAATAGCACACCTAATAGATTTATCTTACTGAGGTCTAAAAACAAGACGAATTTAGGCATGAGAAGAGATATAAACTGAGACTTATCATTCAAAATGATTTTGGATTTTTTTTACTCTAAATCCAGCATGCTATGGTGCTACTTCAATTCAAACACCAGTACCTTCTGTTACTCTTATGGATTCACTATCACCATTTTTGCAAAATATTTTAAAGCCAATATAGTACTTAAAAAAATCCTTATTACACCTGCCGCTGTTTGAAGCACCTGTACACCTCCATTTAACAATGCATGCTGAGGATCCTGAATCCATGTCTTGTTCCCACTCTTACGACAGCGAACAGGACAAGAGAACTGTATTTTTCTCATCAACCAGTATAAAGAATAAAAATAACAGTAACTACGCAGATCTGCAAAACAGATTAAACCACCCTTTCATCTGCTCAAGTTTCATTTGCTGACATAGGCATGTGATTTGACATAGAGAACAGTCTTACCTATGAAATATGCTAGCAGGATGGCAAGCAGGACTGCAGCAGCAATTGCAGATAAAGCAGCACATTTCCAGCTACAATACTTGGAGGGCTTTTTCAGCTTGAATGCATTCCTGGAAAATGTATTTCTAGGTAACAGCCTGGGAGGTGGAGTATAAACTGTTCCTGAGGTCAGTGGGTAGCCAGGGGAAGAGCTACTGAACAGCGGAGTCGTTCCAGAAGATGTCTTAAACAAGAAATGCCTGGAAAAAAGCAAAACAAAAAAAAATGGAACTACAGTTGAAAACTGTAAGAAATCTTGTTGTTATGAAGGAAAGTTATCTCCTGTTCCTAACCCAGATGACATAAGGGATTAAATTCAAGAAGTAAAATGACTTTGCATGAAGAAATAAGGAAAACGAACACTCTCACAATCCTTTTGCCACCAAAACCAAACAACTGTCACTGAAACACAGTGTCAGGATGTCTTCTGCCAGCATAACCTTCTGAATCTTTTTGTGATTAGATGCAGTTGGCCTGGATAGTAACTAAAAAACCAACATGACCAAAGTTTGAGTATGTTAAGACTGTGTCCAACAAGGAGGGGGAGCAGTCTGGTAACAGGGCTCACATTCAGATGTGACATTATAAGCCTTGGAAAAAGCTGCCAGCAAAAAATAAAATTTTAGAAAGACTATAGCCTTGCAGGAAGAGATTTTACCAGAATTAGAATTAACCATTTAAAAAAAATAACAATTAGGGTGGTTTGAAGAACTAGAACTATCGTCAAAAGTGCTAAGCTTAGCAGAAATAAAACCTCTCAGACTGCCCAGACACTTGCTAAGTATCTCAAGCAGATTAATTCTGTTGTTTCTGTTTGCTTTTGAAAAGAAAAACAATTCAATTAAAATAACTGTTGGGAAATGTGATATGAAGCTGGTGTTGTTACGTGACAGCTGCTGACACTTCTGTTCCTTCAGCCTGGTTAAACCTGACCGACAGCAGCAGCAGCAGTTTTAGCCCCTTTGGCAGCCTGCTGCTGCTGGGAGCACAGCGCTGCTCCGTGACAGGAGCTCGGGGCTGAAGCCACACGGAGCGTGAGGAAGGATGGACAGACAGGAGATGTGGTGTGAAGAAGGACGGATGGACAGACGAGGCGAGGCAGAGCAGACGTGGGTCACACGCAGACTGGCCCGTTTCTCCTTCCCACTCACTGCAGCTGCTCCGCCGGCCCCCCATGATGCGTGGCCCTGTCAGGCCTGGACCTCAGGGTCTGCAGCAGGTGCTTCTTACTGTCCTTTTTCTCCTGCCCCAAAGCAGGAAATCACAAAATCAAACTGGAAATTGCAGTCCTTGGCACTGCCTTTATCTGAAATGTCAAAGCTTTTAACCCAGGAATGTTATGTGCTATTCAGCCAGGAAGGCAGTTGCAGTACTAACAGAAATTTTAATATAGCACTGTTAAAGTAAACTCAGATATATAATGAAACTCCACTCGCATCAAGAATGAATGAATGAATACCTAGATATGTTTTAATAGAACATGCCAATCATACACTGTTTCAGTGAGGAAAAAAAAGAGGAAAAAAAGTAGAAGAGTCCCACCATGGTCCACTTTGGGTATGTGAAGTATATAAAGAAAAGCAAAATACTTACACATGCAAACATGGCCTCTGTCACTCTGCTCAAAACTTAATAGAAGCAAAAAGGCTGACAGAAACGGATATAAGGAAATATGCCATTTTGTCACACCTTCAGCTCCTGTCCACGTATTTCAAAAGCGGAAAGTTTGCTATCTCTGTATGAGCATTTCTGACAAAGTGGCAAACACTAGAAGATTTCATGCCATGTTAGAGTACAGTAATTACATCTTCAGAAGATTAAGAAAAAGACATTTTACTAAAGATACGTTAAACACCCACTGAGCCATTTTGGAAAGCTGCAGTGTGTCCAGAAGCTGGAAAGCAGATTAGTGGAAACACCTTATGTTACAGCAAAGCAGACCAGAATGACTGAGAACATAACAGGCAACATTTTTGTAGCCCCCTGAGTTTTAAGTTTAGTTTCATCTCCTAATGGAAATAAATTGACTTGTCTGAACTCTATCCCTAAAACCAATGATCTATAGCTATATTTTTATGTGGGATTTGCCATGCTCTGATACAACCAATTGTCTGTGGACCAAAGCTGCAAAGGAAGAACACAAGCATTTATCAACATTAATCACATTCTCTCAGAGGTAAGACTGGAAGATATTGCACAATGAATGCTTATGGAGAGAAATGATCTTGTTTGTTTGTATCCATTCACTTAATTTCAAGTAGTAGAATTAAATAATAAACTGTATATTCCACGTTCATCTATCAAATACTGTAAGGGAAAACACATTAACCACTTCACTTAGGATTAGTATTATGATTTAGATTGGGTCTAAACATATTTTGAAAGCATAGGAATAGATTTGCTAATCTTAGCACAGTCTATCTAGTTTCTGTGCATCACAAAGCATTTCTATACAGGATAACTACAAAATGCCATCACCACTATGCAAAGCTTCAGCAATTTAAACATCTGTGAAAGCTATGGATGGACTCTGCATGCTGCTGATGGAAAACCAGCTGGTCCCCCAGCTCACTCAGGGCTCCCCCACAGCAGCCCCTGACCCTTGGCCCCTCGCACCCAGGCACAGCAGAGCAGGGAGCGCTGCCTTGCATGCGGCACACTGCCAGCAGAGGTGACATCTGTGGGAGAGGAGCATGCAAGGGGACATTTGTCCACAGTCCTGTGGATTACTGGTAAATGGAAAAAGCTATCGTTTGCTTTCTTCATTAATTCAGAGCTCTCTATAGCATTTATTTTCCCACAGGTCAAAAGGACCTCTGGTGTTCAGGGAATAGTGGTCTGACAGAGCCTGTATTAACTTCCATACTCTTTGAGAGAAAAATCTTTTTCTTCCCCCCTTCTTTATGGTCAGATTGTCACGGCAGCACGCTGCAAGAACCAGCTGAGAAAAAAATCTATCATTTTTTGAGATGAAAAACTGTAATAGAAAGGAAGAACAAGGTACCATAACAGAAATTGCTTCTTTCACTCCTCATGCTATCCTAAGCTCATTCTGTATGAAAAAAGAAATACGGAGAGCTGTAATGCTTAAAGTGTCTTTTTCCACACTACCGTCTTAATAGAAATTAATAAATAGAAACATTCCAAGAGATTAGTTTATAACTCAATTGATTGATTCAAGGACTTACAAATAAATGATCTTTAAGCTCTGATAAAATCACATCCAATTGTATTTACGTGATCATGTTGTGACATTTATTTGTTGCAGAAGAAACAATGCAACATGGAGCTTTATATGCCCACTTGTACTGGAAAAAAAAAATAAATCAAGTCTTCTAAACTCTTGTGCAGAAGAGTAGCCATGCCATTTGTGTCAATGAAAGCCTGAAAGTGGCTGTCAGACTCAGGCAGCAAAGTTTCATGTTTTCTCACTTTTAGACAAAAAGAAACCAAACCTGTTCTAATGCTTTTTTATGCTAAGAATGAACTCTGAGCATTAAGCTGGTGGAAGATTTGGTTGCTTAAGGGCCTCAGTCCTCCCCGAAGGAGGTTTAATAGCATGTCCTTGCTCTGGGGTTCTTGAAGGATTAGCAGCCATGCTGACAGAACTGAGGGCTCTCTGAGGGGGAGGTGACTGCTCTCCTCACCTCACTGCACACAGCAGGGCACAGTATGTGCTTGGAGGTTACTGACACAAAACATTAAGCAGAGAAAAAAGCTATGTGGGAGGAGGAAAGATTGGTTGATTAATCTCATCCGGACTACTAACTTCAAATTTACCAGTGCTCTAGGTCCTGTGGCCACCACTTTTTATGGTAACTCTCCTTAAAATAATGCATAGTAGATATACATGCTCGTATTTCGTAAGAAAGAAATATTTTCAGATATACTGCCTTACATCCAAAGCAGCTGAACCGATGTGAAAGTTAAGTCCAAACGTAGTGAATTGCCTGAGAAACTGAGGGCAGCGCTCGTGGCGGCTGCAGCTCCTCACAGGGAGCAGAAGGCAGCACTGAGCTCTGCTCCGCGTGACAGCGATGGGGGCCAGGGAACGGCTGGGGCTGCCAGGGGAGGGCGGGTGGGGGTGAGAGAAAGGCTCTGCCCAGAGGGTGGTGGGCACGGCACAGGGCTGCCAGTGTTCATAAAGCACCCGGACAATGCTCTCAGACACAGGGTTTGGGTTTCAGGTCATCCTGAGATGGATTCAGTGATCCTTCAGTGGAGAGCTATTTAAGACACGTGTAGGTCAAGGAAGCGGCCATTTCTCAGAAGCACGCCAATGCGCACCCCTCACTCTCAAGTGCACACTGCAGACAGGCACAGCTGCAGTGTGCACAAGAACACAGTATTTCTGTGTTTTTTAGCTCACTGCAGAAAATGAGTTTGCAACTAACTGTGCATGATGCAGGAACTAAGGACACTCCATCGGGCATGGACACAATAATTCAGAATGGACATCAACAGTGAGGTAACACTCCTATCACTTCTATTCTCTGCTGCATAACTCTGAACACGGCAGCAGCTGCCAAGCCTCCAGCCAAGTTCTAACACCAACTTCCCAGCCCTGGAAGGGGTCGTGAATTCTTGAAGCCTGGGTTCATTACGTCCCAAAGCAATCTCTTCTAAAACATACAGAGTGTTAAGCAGAGTGCTGTGTGCTGCCTTAAGTGGCAGACCAGCTTGTGACGGCCGTCTCGACTCTCAACAAAGGCACAGTTGGACACACAAAAGCATGGTAATTGAAAGCTGCCTGGCAGGAAGGTGATATGTTGTACAAAAAAGGCAGGCACCAGCCTTTGGGCACTCTGATCTGTCATGTTATTAAACAAAAACAAACAGGCAATGTTCCCAAAGCAACAGTCAAAAATAGAGTAGATTAAAGAAAAATAGCAAAAAAACCCAACAACCATCTGTATTGTACCCCCGCAACATTCTTAGCTCTGTACTGGATGCCTTTGATATCTTTTTACAGGACAACCTGCACCTGACCTGGGAGATGCTAATTAAGATACTGTTGGATATAACCCCCTCTATCTCACGCCCCAGCTGTGAGCTGCCAACTCCAGGGGCTCTGACTGCTGGTGTCAGGATGCGAGGCATGACATGAGCCAGCAGCAGCATCACCTCAGCTCAGGCTGCTCGCAAAGCCCGTGTGATGTTACAAAGAGCTGTGAGAGCCCTTAGAAAGGTGTAAGCTATGGAGGGAGGAAGGATTGCTGCAACAAGGATCATCAGGAGCTCAAGAAGGAGACAAGGAGAACACCAAGGTGGAAAGGCCTCAGGCCTGACAGGGAAAGAAGAGCAAGGCCAGGAAGCATGTCTGGGTTGAAGTGTTGGTGTGGTGGAGCTGGTGGCACACGGAGCTCAGCAACAACACAGAGCTGCAGGGGCCACTCCTGCCTTCCCGAGTGGTGTCTGTCCAAAACCAGCCCTGGGTGCCCTACAGCTGCTGGTGGGCACACTAGCATTTAGCCTGCCAGCTTAAATCTTTGTAGCCTTTTGCCCAAGTTAGCCAATAAATAATTGTTTTAACCTTCAAATGTATGCATATCCTTCCTGCAAAGTCTCTTGGATCCCAGCTGAAGTCTGTTACACAACTGACCTGGAAACAAGGTGGTAACAGTTTTTCCTTAGTTAACCACCAGATGAATCTTCACTTAAGTGAAGCTGACACCTTGTCGCATAATGAAGCTATTAAAATCTGCACTGTTGTTTATTCCCTAGGTCTGCAGCAATGAAACTGCTGCCTAACACCTGGGGAAAAGTAATAGGAAAAGCTACACATATAAACACAGAAAATGAGTTACTCCACATACATACTTAGATTAAATGGAAGTACAATCTATAAAGCAGATCTGGAAAGATTCAGGCAGCCTTTATCAGCTCAAACTATAGGACCCTACATTCACAAGTACAAAAATAGTTTCATTTCATCTATAAAGTTCTGAGAAATACGTTACAGTCAAAGTGACAAAATCCAATAATGCCTACATCTGTTATTTTGCTAATGACAATAATGACAACAGTGTGTTGCATTTCAATAAGTCTGCTAATTTTTAGCTTTCTGCATCAATGAATTTACTAATTTTCAAAACACTGCTATTTTAAAAGACACATATGTAAGCTCTTCACTAACTCTTAATTCCACTACTCTCATAACCAGAAACAAAGGAAACGCACTGGCAACGGGGCCAAATTAGGAAGTTATTCATGTCTATAAGAAATTCAAGTCTCTAAAATGTTTTTTTTTGTTTGTTTGTTTTTTTAACATTCTACATATAAATGTATGAAATAGAAACCTTAATAATATCATTTAGGATTAAAAACAAACAAACAAAAAAACAAACAACAAAAGAAACCACCACCAACAAGAAAGGAAACAAAAACTAACATTCTAAACATCCTTGTCTCTTCCTGTGCAGCCATTCATGCTGCCTGTACATTCTACACAACAGAAAACCTTAAAATGCAAACCAAACAGATCATGACAATACGCAATTATATGTGATCTGTAAAAATTTCTTTGAGCTTATGGGTATGTGTGTAGGAGTACATTACACAGATTTTCAGAGCCATCAGTACATATCCTGCTTTTGTAGGGCTTCCCTCCACTCTTTTTTTCATCTCTTATTGGAGTTTATAGTTGCTATGAAAACGTAACTACAGCAACCTGCTAAAAATGACCTTTCTTCAATACTTTTTGAATTCCTGCAAGTGCATGGCCCAAGTGTACATCAAGTCCCTATGGATACTTTTGATTATGCTGTACTGCCCCTTCAAAATGCTTTTGATTTTCAGACGTATCCAGAATCTATCTATGCAGACCCCATTTATGTGGAAAGACTACACAATCATCCTGCAACCTTCTCAAGAACGAACAGGCAAACTGAGGTGTCAGTTCTTGCCCCAGCCTTTAACTCAGAACGGCCAAAATTCTGTGGCATAAGTAGCTGTAGTCTTACAGTTTAAGCAACTGGTGAGAGAAGGCCATATAAGACAGAGCACAATTAGACTGAGGAGATATTTCACTGCTCCAAGTTGTTGCTTGCTGTGCCCAATATATTCTAGAAATTTGCATTAACAAAAGGAAAAGAGATTTTGTTACACTGTTCTGTTCCAGAACATTTTGCATCATACATAAAGATATCAAAATATTGAGACATTATTCTAAACAGGCAGAGAATTGTAAGGAGCGGCTGCAACTTGCAGTTTCTACTCATTCAGAAACATCAAGTTTACATATTCAGGTCAGAAGTTCTGTAGCTTATCTTGTTGACACAATCATGGTACAATATCTGACTTAAGTATTAACAACATTCCAGATATTTAATTTCCTTCTCAAATAAATAACCAATATCTCAGCACTAAATCCCATTCTTCTACTCTGTTCTCGGACTTCAGCAAAGGCTGCTCTAGCCCATGCATAGCCACTGCATTCACTGCTTCGCTGCCTGGAAGGCTGCAGCTACAAAAACACCCAGCACAGGTGTTTCCCTGCTGCAGCACGCTGTGACTTTGCATTGGTGCAAAGCGGGACGTAGCTCACGGTACCACTCCATCCTCTGATCTCCCTGTGCTCTCTCTCCCTCAGGCTCACCCACAGGGAGACTACAATGGAAGTACTTGCAAAGAAACAAATGTAGCTCGAACCCTAGGAGCACACAAATATTTCAAACAGCAACATGAATTATTGAAGGGCAATTTTTACAATTTTTTTTTTCAATTTTTAAATACAACTTTACTTAAATGACCCCAGATTTTGACTGGTACTTTTGTACTACAGCCCAGATCATCTAAGGAAACATGGATTTCACAATTACCAGAAGAGTGACCATAGACCATCACTGTTTCTCCTGAAATACAGGAGAAATGTTGCTGTGTCACATTCTTTACTGAAACGTGATAACAAATCTTGTTAGAAAGCTCAAAGAAACTACAAACACATCCATAAAATTATATTTGCAGCTAAAAGATTTTGATTGAAAATATTTTAAGTACGAAACTAATTACGAGATTAAATAATAAGACTAACTTCTATTTAATCTTTTTTCTCTTGGATTAAGTACTAATTATAACCATACCAACTAAATTAATTAACATCAATATGAAGCACAGGAACAGGCATTAGCACATTAGGCAATCTTTGACAAACATCCAATCATGAAAGCTATTCTGTTATCCTCATTTATGAGTCATTTCATTTTTGACTGGCGTCTGCAGATGGCCCTGTGCAAGGTTCCTGTACCAGAGATGAACCTTGCAGTGCACAGAGTGATGCAAACCTTCCTGCAGAGCCGTGCTTTTCCCCCTGTGCTCTGTGATACAGAAGCCCTCAAAGCATTTCAACCTATAAAGCAGAGTGCTGCCTCTCTGGCTGTCTGGAAGTAATGAGACCCACACTGCGATGTTCAAAGGTAGTATTTTCATCATTCACCCTCACTGAAAGCAATGATTAAAGAAGTGATAAAGAAACACCTCTTAACTGCAAAACGTAGAAACCAGCACTTTGGAAAGGAGGAGGAGGAGGAGATGGTTTGAAACAGGCTGCAAGAGGACAATAAAAGTTAAAGAGCATTACACAGCAGCTGCGGGCCTAAAGGTAAAGCAGCTAAGTACTGCAGAAATGAACCATAAAAATAGCACCACGATATGCTACAGCGATGCATTCCTCAATCCTTAGCTAAATATATTTCAACCCTTCCATTATGTACCCTAATTTCAAAGAAAACTGAACAATTTCACAGCCAAAGCAGAGGCCTGTTGTAGCCATAAAGCAGCAGCAGACCAGGTAAGACAAAATCTGTATTGGTCTGCTTTGAACTAGATTTAACCACACCAACACAGTGGAACTAGGAACTTTGCAGAAGCATTTTTGCTACTTTTTAGCTTCACTAAAAGAAATAAGCTACTGCAATTCAGGTAAGTGTAATTACGTTAAAAATAAAGTACCACAGAGGGTAAATGGAGACCCGCTATAGTTGCCTGAAGAAAGTACATGCAAATATAGGCAAGCAGTAAACTCTACAAGAAAACAAAGACGGAAAGGTGGCTGTCACTGAAACCGTTACAATCCTGCAGAAAAAGCCAGAGAACTGTTTGATAGAACCAGAGAAATCACAGCATAAGAACAAAATTTCACTTCAGAGCAAAAGCTGGTCGCCAAAATAAGCTGAACAATACTGATAGATACTGATACTGATAGAATTGTTCCCTATGTAGATGGAGATGAGGAACATAAAAACAGAAGCAAAGGGAGATTAAAGATGGCGTCCTCTGCAAGGTGCCCTCAGGCCTGCAGCCACCTGCTGCCAGGCACCATGCCCTCAACACCAGGTCAGGAGAGCCTCCTCAAGGACCAGCCATTCGTAAATGCACAGATAACTGCTGACAGTTATAGCAACTAATTGCTCATGATACGTACTGACGATGAACAGCAGTTTCCTCAAGCACTGCTCAGTTAGAAGGTGGCCCGGTAGGCAGCTGGGCTGAGAGCACCGCCCTCCTCCTGTCCCAGCACAGCTCCGCTCCTGCCCCCAGGCCTCAGCTCACTGCCCCAGGAGCCATTACCTGTCTTGCTCTGGCTGCTCCCATTAACAGTGCCGTGGTTCTCATTTCCTAACTTATATACCTATATCTGGTCTAGCCTATCACATGTATGCTTAACAAATAAGAAAATAGGCCTGGAAACTTCACACTGACTTTAAATTTACTTTCCTTTTAATCCGAAAAGTAATTAAAAATAGAGAATTTCATCAACATATTTTATGCTTATGCTTGCACTGAATCAAAAGCCTCATTAAAAACAAAACAAAACAAAACAAGAACATACAAATAAAGAACCTGTCATGCTAAATTAATACAAATCTGGTTAACCCTTCTGAAATCAATACCGAAACAAGAGATGGAGAAAAGAGGCATTTGAAAAATGTGCTGTCTCCAAGTGGTCTGTGGGTTTAGCTCAGCCAGCATAACATTGCAAAGGAAAGAAGGGAAGAGAAAAACATTCTTAGCAGAGAAAAAATAACAATATGCAGACATACTGCAGCATTCCATGATTCTGACACTTGGCACTGATAGGTAAAGAGGTGTCTGGAATCTAAACTGTGATCTGAGTTTTGTAGTGCTGACATAAAGCACCTTCAGACAGCTCAGGTACTGCTTTCTGTTTCATAATCAGTAACGTGACCACTTGCACATTGTTTTCAGCTGAGCGAAGAACCTACTGAAGGTAACCAAAAGGTGAAAACTGAAAGTTGTGAAAGATGGCTCTGATATAGCAGCTGCTGTCAGCGGTGGCTTTGACTCCGGGGTGCTCTGCTGCTGAGATGAACAACTGCCAACAGGGAGAAACATTCAAGTGCAATGCTCTGGAAAGAGGCAGTGTGAGTGGGATCAGCACTCACATCAAAGTAAAGCCAAAAAATGAAGGCGGAACTGACAGGATGCCAAAAGGTGTCATTTGTTTTTGTGGCTACTGGCATGAATTTAGAGGAAATACTAGCTCTAAAGAGTGCTGGCTAATTTGGAAAGTCTCCAGTGATTCTGCAGGCATAAATTTCAGCAAAATTCACTGCAAACAAGAAAAAAAAAGTCCTAATCTTCTGAGTTAATACACTTGTGATGAAACTTGTCATAAAGTCCTGTCAGGTGTGCAAGTCAGAAAAAAAAAAAAAAAAAAAAAAAAAAAATCAATTCTGAAGCATCCCTGGAAGAGCCTTTAGAAAGCAGCAGTCCTGTCAGGAGGCTCTCTGGTATCTCCATGTTCACATCTGACAAACCCACCTACAGAAAACTGCAGTTTTCTGGTAGCCAGGTGTCCTGCAGCCTCCAGAAATAACATCACTACTTTGGTCAGTAGCACAAATACATGCGTATTCCGTGAGAGTTTGTGATACAAAGCAGAAAAGCATAAGGTCCAAACTTAGTACTGGAATTGACAGTCCCCACTGGCAGGAAATAGGTACAAAATCAGAATGTAAAGAAGCCCAGTGTTATTGCTTGGGGCTGCCAGCATTTTGACAAAGAACCAGTTTGCAAATATCACAAGGAATTATTTCCCTGAAAATGTCTGGGGCAATCTTATGACATTAGAAATGACAAATTACAGGTGCCACTGTACTAAAGAATGCCTGTATGGAGGTGTAACTACACTGTGCTGGCTACTCTGCATGTAAGCTGGTAGAGCAGCCTTAAATTCCCAGAAGGCCGCAACTGAAACGTAACTCAGAGCTGTGGCAACCGAATAGCTGAAACCATGCATAAGCCAGTGTTACAAGAAGGTCCAGCTGCCCTACCTGCATTCTGTGTTTTTATATGGATCTAGGCCAGCAAGATCACTCTTCTACTATAATCTTGTTTTTCACATATTTTTTTAAACTGAATTTTCTAGAATTCAGTAAAATTCTACCATATCAGCAAGAGGGGCAGACTCGGGTGTGCAAATTCCAGTTCTAGCACATGTTCAGTTGCTGCTCTGACAACTGCAGCAGGACTTGGCCTCGTGTCTGTGAACAAGGACATAAACACATGCTCCTGCAGAAATCCCCACAATGGCTTTTTTAAAATCCTGCTATTCCAAGCAGGCATTCGACACCCTGAATGACCACAAATCTCACTGAGAACAGAGTGCTGAGAACCACAGCCCACCAGGCACTTAGTTATTTGACTGACCCAAGTGCTGCACCTTTAAATTTGTATGCAACTGTTTGCCCCACAGGCATCAAGCTGTTAACACAGAAGAGATTAGAATGAGCCTGCATGCTGGATGAAATATAAATGAAAATTATAGTACTACCAGTCTTGGATCTGGGATTGTTTCTCAAGTCTCCCAAAATGCATATTTGCATAATTATAAATGTGCCTCTGTTTGTGATTTCAGGAAGGGCAAAGCACGTAATTTTCCAACAACACAGTCACTGTGACTTATAAGAAGATCCCCCCATGCCTATGAGAAGATATGCCACAATAGTACCATTAGCTGAATACACAAGAACTGTCCACATGTGTAACTTTAAAATAGGACAGAGACGTCCATCTGTCCGCCTCCCAGAGCAAAGCAATTCAGACGACGCGTAGCGCACACGTTCTGATGTCAGGAACTCTCACTGTGCATCAACTAAAACCACCACTGACCCAAGGAAGAGCAAAACCCCTCATCAATCGAAGGGCACCGCAGAGCGCTGCCGGGCCCTGTGACCCACCTGGTCTCCAGCGGCACGTTGCTGTTGAGCACCCAGCTGTCCTGCAGCTGCACGGACTCCGGCGTGGTCGCAAGGTCGTTGGGAGCGGGAGCAGGGGCGTGGATCTGGTTGCGGCGGTTGGTGAGCGAGTTCCTGTTGAGGGAGTTGGCAGACGAGTGATGGTGGGACAGCGAGTGGTTGTGAGGAGGGGGGAGAGGTGGCCTCAGCGTTGACTGGCTGTGATGGTTTGAAGGGCCTGAAATGGAAAGAGAAAGAGACATCACCGCCATGCTGATGGTATTGTTTTTCTCAGCATTTTCAAAAGACCATTAGCTGGATAAAATAAAAAAAAAGCTGACCCCACAGACCAGAAACTATGCCTGTGTGCCTTTTGGACTTGTAGCTACTGAGACACTGTTGAATCAGACCACAGACTGTCAGAAATCAGAATAAAACAGCACCTAAAGTTTGTATAGTTAGGATGTCCACAGAGACTCAACTGAGGTTTAAAAACAGTCTTTGTGGCCTCTCTGAAAAGAAAGGAAGCAGAGCAGCGGGCAACCTTGCCCGTTCTGTACACCCACCTGGAGGGACATTTTCTGCCCTGTCTCTGTCAGGGATTTAAGGATATGAACCTTAATGCATTAAAAATAGCTTTTGAGAATACTTTATGCTTCTATAAAATTTAATCAGAGATCTTAATCTGCTTTCACTCACCGCTTGCCCATTAGGTTCAAAGGAACAGTATTTGTGCCAGTGAAAGAAGATTAAGCTCCAAATATGAAAATGCAACAATGCAATGATGGTATCTTCAATGTTCTTACATGTGATTGGGATTTGGCTTCTATTTTTCTATTTAGCAATGCCACAAACGCACATCAAGATCTGAAAATTGTGCTAGTCTTTCGACCTCTTTCACTGAAAGATGACAGAAAATTTTGGGGGGAGATAAGGAAGGGTATACACCTTTCTATTCTTTGAGTACTGACATGTTTGCATGGATAATGAAAATAAATTCTGCTAATCAATAAGGCAAGCAGATTAAATGAAAAAGCACATGCATAGATAATAGAATAAAGAGGCATCATTCTACAATAGTCACTTTACTAAACAAACACAAAATGATAAGTTTATAATTCCGTATGTGCAATAATTTGATTTTAATAAAAAGAGCAAAATTTAAAATAGCAAGCACTAAGTAGATTATGAACTGCATGCTTTAGTCATTATATAAAGTTGTAGTTTTCTAGTGAACAATAATCAGAACAAGTAATATTAGCTAAATTATAATCATAACAGCGTATGTTTCTTTTAGAAACCAAAGACCATTTTACCTAATAAATCCATCAATAAAAGAAAGCATCACAAGAGGAAAATACTTGCAGCTAGGCTGATCTATTTTCATACAAAACAATGAAGCACAGAAAAACTGTTGAAATGTTCAATTAACTGCCAGATCATTAAGGCCAATATTTAAAAAAGGAAAATAACTTCCCTTTTTGCTCAAACAGGATGAATCCCATACATAAGTGTGAGAATCACACCACGCAGCCAGGAACTGGAATAGGTGCAAAAAGGGAGGCTTCTGATTTCTGAAGTTATGACCAAATCCCCCACTGTAACAGGGGAAGGGGCTCAAGAGAAGACACGGCTGCGTTCCCTCAGCGTGGGCAGATGCACAACAGGTGGCAGGGCTGCCTGCCCAGCACAAGGACCTGCTGAGGGCAGTGGTGCAGCTGGGGATCTGCCACGGGACAGGGCTTGGTAGAGACAGCTCTTTCCTTCCTTCAGTGTAGGCCAAAGAAGAAACAACACAGGTCCAACTAAGACTTAAGCAAATGGAAATTGCCCTGTGACAAGACACTTCAGAAGGGAATGATAAATTCCGGATGCTGCATCTGCTGCTTTCAATCTGCACAGAAGTTTCTTTCCCTTTTTTGAAAGTCTTTATGCCTGAATGCTTAGCCTGTTTGAAAAACAAAGAAGCCTTTCATGAACACATTTTAAATTTTGGAGCTGGCACATGGGCTGGCCACCTTACTATCCTTCCCTTGGCCATCTCTGACATAAGCTTGGAAGAGACTGTTTTAGCCAGCAAAGTTAACATCTAAAATCCACGTTTGGACCTCGTAAAACATCAGATGTCTAATCTGCACTGGGTCCTGTGCCATTCCCAAAGAGTATGCAGAGGGAAACACAGCGAGAAGAAAATGTGCTTGGACAATATCCACATGCATAGAAATTTAAGTGGAATTACTCTGCTCATGTCTGTGTTCTGGCTTTAAACAAAGCACAGCGATTTGGATTTCAATAAATGGATCTCTGTAAGCGATAAAATACAGACATGTGCCCTTGTGTTAAAAATTAATTCAGAAGATTTGTGCGCTTCCTATTTTCTCTGCAACTGCTCATTCAGTTTTGCCTTTCAGAGGATAAATAGGAAAGAATCATAAACAAAAAAGTTTTGTTCCCAGAGACATGGCAGCGACAGCTATACTGACTGAATCCTCCAACCACAAGATCACAGAGGCTGCTCTCACAAGTGAGAGAACTATGCATTCCTATTAATGTGCAATTTCTGTAAGGCCAAAGAAGAACTCAATTCAAGCTACCACGAATTGATCTGCTGCAAGAGTTAGTTTGCACACAGTACATAAAGCGTACTGCACAAAACAAGCTATGTAGAAGCAGCTGTAAAACCCCAAAACATCTGGCATAGAATGAATGTAGCATTTAATACAAAATACAAAACCAATGTCAAAATCATATAGATATATATTAAAACGTACAAAAGCTTATATATAAATACTAAAAAACACACACAGAAGTGAATACTTAGGTTACATATATAGGAGAGAGGAAAAATCTTAATACTCTGCTTCTTCATAAAGTTCTTTAAATAAATAAAAAGCACAAGTGTGTGAACTGGAAGCCGAGTGAGGATAATTTATTTTCTAATTACGTAATCTGAGAACACAAAGTCTAACCTACATTCCTCTGAATCAAACAAAAGTTCTTCAATTCACTTACTTGGGTTTAATCAGAAACAAGAAGCTAAAAGTGTAGAAAAGAATGCTTTGTTCTGTTCATGCTTTTATTCAGGAAAACAGTGAAACAAAACAAGCTAGGATAGAGGTAACATTCACCTCAAGTAAGATGTGAAATGCACGTCTCCTTAAAGGAAACAAGAAGCGGCAGAAACCCCTGAACATAACTGTGTTATAAGGGCATTCCCTTCTTTTGTGTATACGAGAGCACAGAAGCTGCAGGCCAGGGCTGAACCCCAGAACATGGCTGCAGGGCACATGGCACTGCCACCTCCTCACAGCCCTGTCCTGCTCTGCTGGAACGCCCTCACAGGGTTACAAGCACCACAGCAAGCTGCTCCCGAGGATCATAGAATCACAAGGTTGGAAACGACCTATAAGATCATCCAGTCCAACCGTCTCCTCATCACCATTGCCACCACTAGTACTAAACCACATCATGCAGCACGTTATCCAGATGCCTCTTGAACACTGCCAGGGACGGCGACTCCACCACCTGGGCAGCCATTCCAGTGCCTGACCACCCCCTGAGAGAAGAAGTTCTTCCTTATGTCCAACCTAACCCTCCTCTGATACAACTTGCAGCCATTGCCCCGCGTCCTGCTCGTTGCCTGGGAGAAGAGGCCAAATGCCTCTTCACCACAACCTCTCTCCAGGAGGTTGTACAGTGCAATGAGGTCTCCCCTGATTTAGGATGCACCTCTAAATGCTGCTTCTCAGCTCTTACTGCAGTTCAGACATTGCCTGGTGCATTAAGTGACACTCTGGATCTGCTTCAACAACGCCATATTAATTTCCAAGTTCTTACAACTCTATGTAACCCTCACGTAACACCTGCACTAAATCGACCCAACACAGAGATCTGAGGAGAAGTGAAGTTCCCACTGAAGAGATCCATTTCAAAGCAGAAGCAGCAGCATCCCTGATCGAAGCAGAACAGTTGCTGTCCTGGAACCCTTGTATATAGCACCAAAAAAAAAAAAAAAGTAATGGAGATTCTACCTTAGCTACGCTGCACTATCTTATGTACCATGACTAAATGCTAGAGACAAACACCTCCTCAATCATCTCACAAAAGAACTAAAAGAAAAAACACACATTTTTCAGAAATGAACAATGCAGCAGCTTATACATATAGACAATACTAACATTGTGTGGAAACAGTGAATGAAGCTGATGCATTGAAAGATAAAAAGGAATAAACTGAAACTACATAAAATCCTTCTAAGCGAGCATCTTTATTCACATAACTGCACCATACTGTTTTCTCAAGGAAACCACATCATCTGCTCCCACAGTGAGTAATAGGTTTGTCACACAACAACAGGCCACCTTCCAAGCTAATTCCCCTCCAAAGGCAGATCACTCTATTCAGAATCGGGAAGAAAAGCACTAAAGCACTGAAGCAGCCAGGGAGCAGCAGGCAGCGTGCAAGGAGCTGCCCCTGCTCGGCAGCTGACACCTGGCTTTCAGCCCTGCTTTGAGTTAGCTGGGCTGAAACCAGGGCTTCTCATCTGCCTTGTGGCCTCTGGTTTGAGCCATACTCTACCGTTTGCTTTAGTTCTCCAAATTATTTTGTGGAAGGGCAAAGTTTAAATGGAATCTCACTGTTCTCAGAATGTTTTCAATGTACGCTGAAAAGAAGTTATGTTACTTAACCATAACCATAGATGTCATTAACTCTCTTTCTTGTTGTAAAACCACATCATTTGCCAGGTGTTCCTTCTTTTGTCCATGTTTTTAGTGTTTGAGGCAAGACTATGCTGAACAACTGACTCTGTGCGAGTCACTTACTAGTTTCTGCCAGCGCACTGCGGCCATCTCCCCTCACAACATCAGAATAAAAAACTAAATGTTTCTGCAGCAAAAAAAACCCCAACCCAATGAGACCCCAAAACTCCACTGCTAACACACAATATCCAGATAGTCACAGAAAAGGGGAAAGTTGAATTTATGGATAAAGTATCTGTCCAGGACTTTGTCATACTTTCTACAGCCTATGCTGACTGTGGCATCCCTTGAACAACTGAGGATGAAGCACTTGTTATCTGTATGCTTCTTTATCCTTTGCAGTAGTGCTGAAGGTAAATTACCTTGCCACTTACAAGGCAATCACATACTGGTGCAGTTTGAGCCAGGAAAGCACTTTGCAGCTCTGGCTCCCAGCCTGAAGGGCACGAGTTCATCACACGGGAGGCAGAAAAGGCAGCAATCGAATTAACTTGGCCAGACTGGAGCTGCTGGTGCTCACTGAGAGCACGGCTGCCACTCCATCATGCGACTGGAGGTGCTGAGGGGCTCCGGGCAGACATCAGGAGCACCCAGACACGGCCAGCTGCAGAAACAGCAGCTTGCTCCCAGCGCTGCGGGAGCCAAAGGAAAGCAGGCATGGCCGCTGCACGAGGTGGGTGGGAAAGTTGTGCACACTCACATGGGAGAAGACACAGATGCAGGACGTTACCCAGAGTCTGCCCTCAGGGACTGCAGGCACACAGCCCATTTTCTCAAGTAAGTTTCAGACTAAAAAACACCGCTCTGAAAATAGTACTATCTGAGATGCTACATACAAATTATATTTGCTTAAATACATGACTTAAATATGCATTATCTCACTGCATGAGGTACACCGGCTGCACAAAATAATGGCTAGTCAATGGCAAAACACATTGCTTTAATAACAATGCTTTATGTAGATTTGGTGCCCCGTGGTAGTTCTACCTGCATATATATATATATACGGAGGTAGGCGTACCATTTCCAATTTTACATAACAGAAAATGAGTCACCGAGAGGTTAGAGAGTCATCTTTCCAATTAAAAAAAATCCATGCACTTCACATCTTTCCCAATCAAACTTCTCATTTAATTTTCCAATAATGAAATAGATATAAAACATATTTCAGAGATACCACGGGTATATTTATCTTCAGTCTGGATGTATGACTTCTGCCTGAAGAGGGCACTGATGTAAGAACTGGAAAGAAAAGCAGGCATATGTATTCCTAAGTCATAAAAATAGTTAACTGTTGCCACAAAACACACCATCCAGAATGCTAAATTTTGCTCTCTATGCTTGGTTCTACAGAACGGGAAAGAGCTGTACCCTATCTAAAGTCTTACACAAACACTCTCCAAAGCTCATTCAATTTGATACACTGAGAATCACACCAAAGAGAAACTGAAGAGACATTTTCCTGAACAGCATACAGAAACTTCTGAGCAGAAGTATTTTGGCCAGCAGCGGAAGCCTGGTGACATTTTTGTGACAGGAGTGCAGCTTGAAAGCTGCTGTTTCCCTCGATGGTCCAAGGGGGAGCCTGAAAATGCTCACAGTGACATAAGAATAATTACACTGTAATTTCCAATTCATTGTGAGTCTGTAGTCAGGTGCAATAGAAAGTCATCCCTGAAGCTATTACAGCAGTACTTTGGATTTTATATCACCCAGTTAGCTAGCACACAAAGCTGCTTTCCACGGGTGTAAAAGAAATGCTAGTCACAGGTGCTTTAATGCAATGCATTATTTTCATCACTTCAGAAACTTTACAGAACATATTACGTAGTGTCCAAAACCTTCTGAAAACTAATTATTGCATCTAAAATCATTTATAAAATCTATAAGAAAGTGTCTCAAAATAAATTACAGAAGGTAACTGCATCAGAGAGGAGATAAGACAGAAGATAAAGATCTGTACGATGCTCTTCTGTTGGTATGGGGGATGAGAGTGTTTTTCCAGAATTATTTACAGTATTACTCTGTCAGCCCAAACAAAGCAGAAAAATTTGTGTACACTGTGTGGAATAAGTAGGAGAATAGTGCAAAAAGTTTTAGTAAACAATACTGAATATACAGCGCATGTGTTGAATTGAATTGGACTTCAATAAGTTGTTTCAGTTTTTAGAAGCAAGATAAATATGAATGACTACAAGTAAGAAGCAAACTTTTGCCACCTGCAGGGAGCTGTAAGTTTTGTGTGACTGGCACATCTTCTACAGGCACAGGAATGTGCTTCTAGCTCTGTTAGTTGGCACAGGACAGAAATGAAAGTCATAAACCGTCGGACTAAGAAGTCCTACAGAAGTTGCCTGGCTTTTCTAAGTACTGGGGAGTTTAACTTCAGGTACCACAGACAATGGGCTCTGCTGCTCAGAAGATGAAAACATAGGTTAATGAGTACCAATGAAGGGCATTGTGAGGTCGCATATGAAAATCTCCACACAAGTTATCATCAGCTCATCAGCAAATAAGACAACTTACTAAGCCAGCAGTTCATATGAGAGCACTACCCCGTACCTCTCCAGTATGAAAAAAGCAATGGGATTTCAAACCAGAAGAGATCACCTAATCTTACAGGCAGACACCTACCACTAGAGTGGTCCCACACTACTGGAACAAGAAGGGGGGTTCGAGGCAGGAACATCTTTCAGCAGTGCTGCCTGTCTCTGGCGTCAAGAGGACAGCAAATACCCTGGTTCCACATGCTGTCCATAGAGCACACTGTTTTTAAAAGCTGCATCCCAGGAGCTTGGGATAACACCTCTTACCTGCCTGTCTTTGTATCACGGCCATGATTTTATTTTTCTAAGAGCAGATATACAAACAGACTCAATTAAAGAGCCACAGAAAATATTAATAGTAGTTATTAATTGAGTAACGAGGGAACAGATTCAATTTTCTATTTAAGATATAACAGTAGCTATGATTATTGAATTATGTGCTATATACATAGAGGTATACTGCATATATATATACACACAGAGATAGATAGATAACATACACCAGTTTCTGAGACCATTACAGTCCAAAGTGGAGTTGAGTACTGTGAAAAGAAAAAAGTTGTTGGGCGCTATGCTGCATTCACAGTAACGAAGGATTTACAAACAGAGAAAGGAGATAACTGCAATACATTATCCAATAAAAGTCATAGGAGACAGTGACACTAGATAGATACCAAAATTGTAGTTTGGCCAAAACCTCTACACAACAATTAAGCTTGCAAAAGATGGCTAACAGCTTTACCAAAGGATAACAAGTAATCAAGATCTACGTTTGAAATCTCTGCTCTAAAGTGTGTGTGAGTTGCCTAAATTCCTTGGATAGCAGAGTTTTGTGGCAGTTAAAGCCATAATGTGAGAGATGAGTTTCAGAAAATCCAGAGACCCAGGGCAAAACTTTTTGACTCCGATGTTAAACTGCAAAACCACAACAGAGAAGAAAAGGAGATGAGGAAAATTCTGTAGTATGTCAAGGAAGTCTGCTGCTTTGAGACACTGGGGCAAGGCACAAGTCAGCGGGAAGGAAGGAAGAAGACACTAAATAGCTGTTTCCTGTGAGATCTCATAGTAGCTTGATAATAGTTTCCTAAATTAGAAGGAGGATTCTAGTGTCTACAGAGGTATCTACAGAGATGTGTTCAACATTTAGGCTTTTCTGCACAGCCATTTATCAAGTACATTTTTAAAGGAATGTTCAGATACACAAAAACCAAACTTAAGAAATTACAAAAAAAGACAGTTTTTCTCCTAAATATCTCCAGGATTTTAAGTGAAGGTTATTGTCATGTTATTTAAAATGTAATAATAAATACATTCAACGTTTAATTAGTAAATTAGAGCTATCAACAAATTAAAAAAATAAGTCTTATCTAGCAGAAGGGCTGCCAGTAGATATCTGTGACTCCCTATGACAATAGCAGCATATTTAAAAAAAAAAAAAATGTTTTAAATTAAGATTAATTAAGATTCGTTCATTTTTACTACTTGTCTTGCTCTCTGCATGTGTGAAAGATTTTCATTTACACTCATTTATCATCTCAGGCAACTTCACTGATAAGGAAATTTATTCTGACAAAAAAAATCAGACTGTGCCTTGAGAAGGTTATCGCTGATGTTGCTACACGCATATGGCATCTAGATCAGGAGTAAGTATGATCTCTTCTAAAACACAGCTCTCTAACATTATGGTTATCTCTGACATATTCACAAAGGCAGATGGATGTCCAGGCAGCAAAGATCCTGTTTGAAAGCAGTACTTTTGAATGATGTATTCACAAATGTGGGAAGGCAGAAGAGGTGTAGAAATGAAAAGTAAAGCATTAGTTTAAAAAACATCTTAGAAACCAAAAATCTAGAACCCAATTCTTAACTGCCAAAACTGCTCTTAGTGAATGTTACACTGAACTTATCACTACTAACAACCACAGCATAAAAATAATGACAGTGTTCTCTAAGACAACGGATTGGGGGTTGGACTCGATGATCTCTGGAGGTCCCTTCCAACCCCTACAATTCTGTGATTCTGTGATTCTGTGAATGGAAATGGATGTTTCCTTTATAGTGCTTCTTACATAAAGCCTCATAAGATGAGGATACAAGCAAAACTTGGAAGAACATACACTGAAGCACAGAAAGTAATGAGGTAATACTGAATTGCGTGACCAAACCCTAGTGCTCTGGTTCCAGCTTGGTCTCTTCCCTATCCAAACATGCCTTCCCTGTCTGGAACAGTCATTTCTCTAGTCATAACAAAGTAAAAGAGAAGAAAACTAATTCCAGTGTGTGCTAATGGAAAAGTAACATGCTTAGATTTAACTATTATTTCAAATACTTTTTATTTTTTTCTCATGTGGATCGCTTAACTCATATATTTCAGTAGGGAAAAAAAGAAAATCATACAGTGTCCTTGGTTGGAAGATCTTTTAGAATCAGAATGGCAGTTTTTACATTGTACGTAGATTTACAATTGCAATATATCCTTCTGCAGAACCTTATAGGTAGCTGTTAAAAAAGCAAGCAACACAACAACAAAACAGAGCTGATCGTAAGTTTTCCAAATGATACGTAACAAAAATCCTAGCCACTGGGGAGGAATACATTTGTAAGCTAATGTCTAATTAGTACATTTTGACAAAAACGTAAAAGCAAAAGCTATCCTCTGCAGGGCTCGAGAGTCTATCATCATTAAAGCTTAAAGACTGTTCCATGCATATTTTCTGCATCAGAAAGAAGTAGTCTGGAACAAAACCCAAAGTACACATCTGTGCAGGATTCTGATAGACATCTTGATCTGGTTACACTACTTCAATTTACTTGCATATTGTCTGGTGCAAGTTCAGGGAAACACGGCAAGCTGTGCAATGAAGGGAGGGGAAGTGTTGCAGTCTTTATATTAACTGAGCTCTAAATTTATGAAACACTCAAGAAAAAAATTATTAAATTATTCATCAGCGATAAGACAATTAAGAAGCAAACTAAAGGGGAAAGTGGAAGCTTGGTCCTGAGGGAGAACAGCTGGTCCTCTCATTAAAAGTATGTTTTGGCAGCAAAATACCCCCCAAACAGAGGAAACCTGCTGCTAAAGCAGCCACTGAGTCAAATTTAGCAGCAACTGACAATGAAAGGCTTGTGTGAACAGTAAGGTGGGTGTACGCTGGGTATAACCACGGCTGGTGCGAGCTACGCTTCCACAGAGTGTGGCAAAAAAAGGTGCTGGGATGTAATTTCACTCAGGAGCCACAGCTTGAGACAGTACCACCATCAGTCGTTGGGCAGCTTTGCGCTGCTGTGCCAAGCTGCACTGAAGTGAGCTTAAGAGTCACAAAGAGGTGTCACTTACTGCAGCCCTTACTCACACACTGAATGCAGCAGTGAGGAGGGCAGCTGAAGCCCTGAACCACTCCTGTGTCCTGTTTCAGATCTCACAGTGGGCAACAACCCGTGGTCAGGAACAGCACTTCACCTCTGTGCTGCGACTGCGTGTGTGCCATTGGAAAGAAAAGGGCACAGCACAATGGTAATTGCATGGGAAGCCATTCAGAATTGGAAAGGAGAAGGAAAACAAGAAAGGGAAGAGAAAGGCAGCAACTTGGTGCAATGACTGAATGGAGTAAAACAGCACGCACACAAATACAGCAGCATGCTGCCCTAACAGGCTGGTTTACAGTGCCAGAGCTCTGAAGGTGTCTGAAACATTCCTCATTAAATACCATAATGTTTTGATGGCATAGAAATGCAAAATTGGATACTTCATCTTCATTCTGTACACTTGTGCTTCTCTGATAGATAAAAGAAATCTCCTCTCTAAATGCAATCCTCCCCATTCACTTACTTGCCCATATACATGGAGCATCATTACAGCTAGAAGTAGAAACACATAATAGTTCTTCTTCCTAATCCAATAACTCTTCTTAAAACGGTTACTTGAATTCCTTCCAAAGACTCAAATATACTCCATATCAGGTAGGAGTTCAGACATATAGTGCAGTCTCAGCCTACTTCAAAACCTGATACAACATAAAGAATACATTAGATTTCATTTAAAACTCTGATCTTTCTATACCTGTTTGTTCACAGTTGTACCTGTTTGGGCCAGTGGGCAAAATAAACATTTTAGCCTTTCCTACTGCTCCAGATATGTCACACTGAAGAGCTTTTTACATAAGAACAAATGGCACACTACTAGCTTTGTCACAGTTTCAGGGCCTTAGTTACGAATACTTCAGATGATGCTCTAGACAGAAACTCAAATGATGCAGATTCTTACTCTTCAGATGAATAGAAGAGAGATTTACAGATTCAGTTTGAATCTGTACTATATTCATTTACATTAGCTGATCAAAGAAAAGGGAAGCAGAGACAAGGTAGATTTCTAAAATGATCAGATGTACGCATATCAAGTTAAAAATTTATTAGACACACAGTCACTTGGGCATATACATGTAATGAGTGTTCAGAAGTACACAGGGCAACACCCTGCTACACAAAGATGGTTTCTACATACTCAGGAGAAAGCACTGAAGGGCAGAAGCGAAGCAATGCTGGGGCCCTGAGCTGGGCTGCCAGCAGAGCCTGGTGCACAGCAGAAGGTACAGGCATGGCCCAAGAGCTCTGGGTAGCATCAGGTGGCCCAGAACCATAGAAGCAATGAGGGAAGACTAGGTGGAAGCAGCAGTGCCAGAAGGAGAAGGCAAAGAACATGACAGGGGAGATGCTGCCCCTGGGGTACTGAACCCCTCACATTCCTGGGGTGAGAGTGAGCAACAGCGATGGGAACCAGCAGAGCAGAGCAGATAGGTTAAAAAAGAAGGTAAATAGAGAGGTGGGGAGCTCCTCCAGGAGACTTTGTCTCCTCCAAGACACTTCAGGCAGAACGGAGGGCAAATTAAAGAAGAGGGAAACAATCAGGAGAGCTGTCAAGAGTGGGACAAGGGAACTGCTTAGGAAGGAGGAATGCAGCACTGACCAGGGTACGTCAGCTCTATACTGCTACATGTCTGCATAGCTATCCATCTACACCACATCTACCTATGTTACGACTTCAGACATATCTCTACCAGTGATTACTTCTAAATACACACAGCTGTGCAACAAACTGCTGAGGCAATGGCAATGCAAGAGCAGGTGGCCAGGCCTCGGGGCACATTTATCTGGGGAAGATGCAGCCTACAGGACATGGCTGTGATGCTGCTCTGGCAGCTCATGGATTGTGTGCCTCTCCCTTAGTCCTAATGACACCATCTTGTTTCCAAACTCATAGATGTTACTGGGAACTCCTGCGCCACACACATCCTAAATGTCAATTTCATTTCTGAGGGTTTTAAAAATAGTAACCCAATAGGTATGGCCCTGTAGCACAGAAAGTTAACAGAAGATATTTTCCTGTACACATAATTGTTTTTCAATGTCGCAGCGTTTTCAATCCTAAATTCTTCCCGTTTCGAGGAGTCGGTTTTACAACAAATGCAAAACACAACAACAATGACCTATGGTCTTAAGCCATGTTGAAGAAATCATTTTAATCTTGTCACCCAAACACAGCATTTGAAGTGTCAGCCTGAGCCAAGCAAAGACCATTAAAGGAATTATGTCAGCCCCAACACTTCACAACACGTACCCCATTCAAAGCAAGCAATGACAAGACAAAAATGACACTTCCACATTTCTATACTTTTCCAAAAAATAGATTGCTTCTTCCTAGGGTAACATAAAGAGATCTGTCTCTTCTTCACACATTAACAATTAATATGGATCCCGCTTATAGACATCTGTAACGCTTTGGGCTGTATTTATGGTGTGATAACTGTGTCATTTTGAGACAGCGCACCAAGATGATAGAAAGACATAACTGAACTGTTCACTCTTGCTCCTATCTAAGGGACAACACTGTTATCTTGTTACAAAATACTGCCCCAAGCAATAAAAAGTTTCATAAATCTTTTTCTACCAGTGTTGTCAGCTTCTATTTTTGCCTGTGGCTGAATGTGATTATCATCTGTTTTCACCCTACAAGAAAACAAAGTGATCTAGAATATAATGACTGGGGAACATTTTGGAGCCCTCCTGAGCTGCAGGATGCTTCCAGCTGCTAGCATAGCTGATAACGGACTTAATAGAGCTAATGATTTCTAATACCACTAACACAAGGCTATTTTCACAGTGGGTAAATAATGACTCTTTTGTTTTGGAAATAGTTAAGAAGTCATGTAGATGTTTGATAAGTACACAATACAGTATAAATGGAGCAATATTTGGGTAACTAATGGTGGATTACACTACAGCTAGAAAATAATATACATTTCTGTTTCCTTTTAAGGAACTTAAAAAGTTTATAACCCTGGTAACACCACTGTGACAGTGAGGAGATTTCACTGTAAACAATTAAAAGTAATGTCTTAATTCATGCATAAACAGGCATCCATTTGCTTCAGTGTACTGCATCTCTGTTTTTATGTTGCTAATTAATATTACCAGTCTTCACCAGAAATAAAATAAAAACTAATTGGATAGTAAAAGAAATTTTCTTAAGGGTTGAACCCAAAAAACACATAGATGAGACAAATGATGAATGCTGTGTCTGCCTACAGTACTTTACTTGGTCATGACTGCATGTTTGTGATGAGCACTGTTTGCCTGGCTTGCTGCCCTCCCATGTGAGAGTGGATAACCCACGTTCCCATTCAAAGACCGTGTGTCCACTAGGAGAACCCCACTTCACAGGCCACAATCTTCCAGCTTTTCATTTCTGTGAAATCATATGCGATTTTCTTTTCTATGACATCCTTCCCTCTCTTCCTTCTCCCTAGAGATCACATACCCATGTATGCTGCACATACACAGTCCATTTTCCTTGCAGAACCTTGAACATGGTTTCGTATTGCAGTTGTTACAGGGACTGCTGGCATGGCTGTGCCAGCTGACTGCAGCTGAAGGGCAGCACTCCGTGCCCCTCCTCTGCCCTGTGCCCCAGCACAGCTGGGCAGGGAAAGGCGCTGGCTTGCTGCAGGACTGTTGTCACCTGCATCCTGGGCCAGGCTGGAGCAACCTCCCCTCTCTCCATCTGGTTTTAAAGCCAGATTTACTGGGAAATTCTGAGGGGTTGAAAGCACGACTATTAATAAGAAGTTTTTTGGCCCTGTGAATTTTTTGAGCTCTGTTCACCAACAAACAGCATTCATTAAACGGGACGGTGTTCTAGCATGCTGTATAATCAAAGGATATTAAGATGTTACAATCACAAAATAAACAAGAGAGTTAGGCGAAGTAGATTATGATAACAAAAGAGAATAAATGGAAGGCTTACTCTTATGCTGGGCTCACCACAAAACACCAGAAGAAGGGATCTCCAGACGAGATCCTTCCTCGCTGGTAGCCAGCTCTTAAATAGGTCTAGGTGAATTGCCTTCACCTATGCTCCTCTGGCTGGCTCATGGCTCGCCTCAGGTGATCAATCAGAGGTTCAGGCCGTGGCTCAGCAGTTGCCATACACATGCTCTGTGTTCCTGCATCACCCAGAACTAGCAGCATCAAGCTGCTTACAACCCAAACTTCTCAACAAGCAGAAAGAAGATTAAATGCATTTTTTGCTAAGAAAACGATAAATCATATAATTCAAGCTATATAGAGCTCCTTGAGTCAAAATGAAAGAAGTATTTGATTATAGTCCAAACAGTGCTATAAATAATATAATGTAACGAGACACTATCCACCCACTGTAAGCTTGATAGACTTTAGAAAAGCATATAACTCCTATAGTGATTCATTTTCACATATCTTGACATATTACAGATAGCAAGCAAAAATATTAAGTTTATCAAACTGTATTTCAAGGTAGAATTTTTACAGTTAAGCTAAATGCAAACTTAACCAAAGAGTCTAATACAGGCACTGGTGTCAAACTGAGAATGCAATCTTTTCTCTTGTTTGTCACTGCCATCATTTCATTAGGACAAGAAACTGCAGACTGGAACAACAGAAGTATTTCACGGTCTAAAAATTAATGGTAGATTTTGTTTGTGCAAGTGAGACAGCATTTCTAAATGACAGGTCAAACGTGGGGGATGCCACAAGATTGTTTCACATCACAAATAAGTCAGGTTAAATATCACCAAAAATAGATATAGCAGCTACTCTAGACTCCAAATCAAGTTTTGTATCAGAAGCCCAAGAAGTAAAGGGTTTGTAAATTCTTGTACTTGAGAGACATGAACAAGCCAAAGGATGAAATCACAAGGAAACGACACCATGCTCAGTGTGACTGCTGCATTCACCGACCTCACTGACCTGCTCAGATGTTAGTCTCCCTTTGTATACTGACATGGAAACAGGAAAGCCACCAGATGCAGTTGCCCACGTATTCTAAATAGTAATGCCTTCAGACAACATTAGCTTTTATACAGTTTACTAAATACTAAGGTCCAGAATTCAGCAACTTGCTTTTTTCTGTTTGTTTGTTTTTTGTTTTTTCCAAATAGCACTCAGTCCATGATAGAAATTCAGGATACATTAAAATGAAGCTAAGGCATGCATGTTGTAGGGTCTATACATTCTGAGAACCAAGAATGTCAAGCTAAGTTGAGAACAAGATGGTTAAGCTGCTCAAAGAATAAGAAGCCTGGATTATCTAAATAAAATAAGCAATAATATCATAGGGCAGAGATACTTCACATGCTTTAATGCATAAAAATTGAAAAAAAAATGAGAACTTTGGAGACCAAGGAGCTCTTCTATATCAATACAGAAGATGCAATGCCAAATAAAATTAGATTTAAGCCTGTAGATTTGGAATTTATGATAGGGATAGATAGCTGAAAGAAAAAGTAATAACAGGACAGGAAATAAAATGCATTCGTTATTTAGAAAATGTTCATGAAATTGAGAGAATTCAAATAGACAGTGCTGAACACAGAAGGTCTTGAGAACTGAGACAACATAAGGGAACAAATATTGCTAAGTTCAAAATCTATCATCTTACTTTGCTAAAATAATTAGAATAAAATATATTGTGAGGTCCTTTGAAAGGAATGAAAGGTAGATAACAGGTGGTGGGACAGGAGATGGAATTCTGCATTGACACATTCGGTGTCAAAATTCTTCTAATAACTGCTGTGCTTTTGCAAACAATCAGTATTATAAACACAGTTTATGAACATACTTTGGTAAATGGAGTTGGAGCTTCCTGTTCGATGCAACTACTTTGCAAAAATATATTATTCTTTTCACACATGAGCCAAGCCTGTCAATGGCTTATGCTGCTCAAATGAACGGCAGCATCAACTGAGTAAAATAAAAGACACACAGTAATGCACTGTCTTTACTCTTCCAGTGCTTTTTAATGCTTTGCTGTTAGAAGCAACACTCTTTTGCTCTTCTTTTCTTTTTTTCAGTAATTCACATGATCCATACTAGCTAGTTTAGTATAACATACTCACTCTACAGATGTTATGAGAGGATGCGTCTTTTTTTTGAACTTCAATTAAAAGCAAAAGGAAACAAAGCTGCTGGTCAAGGAGATTCTGCATACTAAACGAGAATAAGGCATCTGTAGGTCATAAATTTAAGAGCTACAGTGCTACAAGCATTCTTTATTCATGTCTGATAAGACACACATGATGTCTGCCACAGTTTTTAGAGGGATGTGGAAAAAAAAAGAAAAAAGAATCTCATGATTCATAAAGGCTGGAAATAGTCCATCACTTATTTGTGGTCCATGAACTATCTATCTGGCACATCACTGTCAGTCTTCTGTGGCATCCTGCTGGGTTGCTTTCAATCCCATACTACAGTACAGCAGACCACTGAAAAAGGAAAATTTATTTCCTTTTTATTCCTCCTTCATGACACACGCTATGTATTCCTCCAAACTGTAGCTATTTTCTTCAAGTAAAAACAACAATAGTCAATATTGGACAAGAAAGAAATGGGAAGAAAATGCAAGCGGGAAATGCTGTCACCAACAAGGATGCCACAGTGAAGGAAATGCACAAACTGTGTTCCTCTTCTCTGATATCTCATGAAGTTGGAGCTACCAGAGCTGAACGAGGCAGGGGAACGTTACCTTTGTTTATCTTCCCATGTACATACATATACACATAGATAAACACATATTGCTGCCATTGCTAAGTAACTTAATAAAGAATTTAAATTCACATTGTGCTTCCTTGTGACATTTCTCCTGTTCCTCTTTCAAATTCTGACACAGAGGCTTTCACTAATAAGCATATTCATCAGTTCCTACTGAGCTGGTGTCTGCTGTCTGCAATCAGTCACCATTTATCCCTGGATGTACATGAACACAAAGCCATTTCCCATCCCCACCCTATTCCTCAGGCTTTCCTTCTGAGAAGGCACTGCACGGACACCATCATATTTTGTAACAAATGGCGAACTCATGGTGCATGAAATTCACCCCAAGCAAAACAGAAGCGCCACTGAGGCCCTTGCAGGCTGCATGCCGAGTCACAGAGGGCAACACGTTCATGGAGGGAAAGGAGTGGGCAGGTACCCAGGTAGCACACCTCTGCTTCACTCACTATTTCATTAGCTCCCCATTTTCAGCCTTCACACCTAAATTGATCTATTGAGTATTGCAGAACACTTTTTACATGACTGCTCCCTGCTCCGCTATTCTGATTGCTCTCATTATTCCTTCTTTCCACAGAGAGACATTCACTGCTCAGTATGTAAATCTCACTCGTTTCAAGCCTTTGCTTACAGCTCCACATCTGTCAGTATGCACATATTAAGACATTTTTTATGTAGAGAACTATTTCTGAAGTTTTGGGGAAGGAATTGAACACAAACAGTTAAAATGATTACTAGTAAGCTAACAATCCACAGGAAAAAAAAATAGCAGCTATGTAAAGCTCCAGAGCTTCCCAAGGCCTCTGGAAATCCAAATGTCTCTTGCCCAAGTCTCGTTTCACTATTTTAGAAATCTACAAAACATTAATCTTGCTTACCAACTCAGCCGTGCCTGAAATACAAACAGAAAGAAGAGCACGCCCTACCGATGTAGGGCAGCATCCCTCGGACTTCACTTAGCCCCCGAATAGCAGTAAGGAACAACGTCTCTAAACTACAGTGTGCTTCCATTCTGTGCCTTCCTGACTATTGCCATGATATTCTCCCATGTAAATCAGACTTATTTATTCATAAGCCGTGGCACACCGTTACTTTCGTCAAAACCAGACTTGTGCATGCAGTCATCTCTGTGTTCCTGTAAACTAACTGGAAAAGCAATTAAGATTCCCCAGCAATTCAGATGGGAAGGGGAAAACCATCGCAGTGTTGCTAACACAATCTCTGTAGGCGTACGCTCGTGCAAAATGACTGCATCTCTGTGTAGAGGGAGATAAGAGAAGTGACACAGATTAAAACAAATTGTTGATCCATACCAGAGAGGAGCTAGGCAAACAATAGCAGTAAAAGCATAAATGTCAATTTGGGATGATAAAGGATACAATCTAAATGTAATATGAGAGGCCTCCAGACAAAAGGAAGAAACAGAAATTACACATTACTAAGGAACCAGATGCAATCGACAAACACACATGTAAACACAGACATGAATATGCATATGGCAAAATTCAGATCACAAAGCTGATTGCACAATAAACTAGATTTTATATTAAAACACCTCAAAGTCTCCAAAATGTATGACTAAAAGATTTGAAGAAACAAATTGTATTTATGGTTGTGGTAATTTTGTTTCCATTTGGAGCAATCTGCAAGTATCTCAGCCTGCCTTCCCTTCCACCCCACATTTTCATCTTGAGGGTTAGCACTGTCCTTAAACACTGACACTAGTGCCAGATCCTTTCCTGCAAGAAGTTGGCTTCACTTCCTGGAAAGAGCTGTCAAAAGGTTTCTCTAATTGCTTTCATCATCCTTTCTTCTCTTTCCTTAACATGTCGTGCCCTATACCAGTTTGCCAAATGAATTAATGTATCAAAGCTTCTTTGAATAATCTTATGCTTATTCTAGCCTAGACATTGGTGACAAAATCAGTTTCATTCAACCTGAAAACTAGTCAGTTGCAGAGAGCTGCTAAAAGACCTCTCCAAAATTCAAGTGAGGTCTGTATCAGGTCCCAGACAACAAACAGGACCCGAGGAAATAGCTGCAAGTTGTTTAGATTAGACATGAGGAAAAACTTCTCTCAGAGAGTGGTCAGGCACTGCAATGGCTGCCCAGGGAGGTGGTGGAGTTGCCGTCCCTGGCAGTGCTCAAGAGGCGTCTGGATGAGGAGTTGTGAGATCTGGTTTAGTGCTTGTGGTAGCAGTGGTCATGAGAAGACGGTTGGACTAGATGATCTTATAGGTTGTTTCCAACCTTGTGATTCTATGATTCATGTAAAATATATAAATTTCAGCTGTGGAAATTAGAGAGAGAAAAGCAGACATCACATGCAATCTTCATTCTGTATATATGATGCAGAGGGAGGAAACAGCATAGGATAGGACAAAATCCACATCATTTCAACATCTGTGCTAGCTGTTCTTGTGTTATATCATGCTCCTAACTGGTGTGCTAATCAACAAATGCCAAATACAAAAAAAAAAAAAATCATCGCTGAAGCAGCAAGTTAGGGCATCTGCACTGTGATTGCTAGAAGAAGCCCACATGTGTTAGTTTAGTGCAGTTGTGAATGCCAGTGTGTGGTGGTGGAAATAAAGCAGTGATTCTACACCCTGCCATGGGACCAGAAGAGGGAGAAAGCAGCATGGGTAGGGACAGCAACGCCATCAGCCTTGTCAATAACACTGAGACTTATTTTTTCTGAACGTGTTTTTATTTTCTCTCCAAAGAGCAGGCTGGGAGGCAGATGTTGGCCTCCCAGCCCCCTGGAGGCGTGCTTTGATGGCAGTGGGACGAGGCCTAGCGCCGTCGTCGGGGCCGCCTCTTGCGGGGTGGGGGCGAATCCTGGGGGCTGCTGCGGGCCTTCCTCTTCGGGGCGCGCCGGGGCCCCCCACACGAGCGGTCTCTGCTCCGGATGGAAGGGCCCGCAGCTGCTGCCTGCCCTGGCTCTTCCTGCGGCTCCTCTGCTGCGGTGGCGGGGCTGGGGAGCCCAGGTCCCCCAGTGGAGCCGCCGAGCAGCTCCTCGGTGCCAGAGGCCGGAGGATGCTGATGGGAGGTGCTGATGTTGGGGCTGGCTGCAGGGCCGTCCTCCCGCCCTCGTGCAGCACGGCCGTCCTGCAGGTCCAGCTGGCGGCGGATCAGGGGGCCATACAGGGCTGCGGCGATGCTGATGAGGTGCTGCACAAAGGGCACGATGTCGCCGTGGGTGATCACCTGCAGCTCTCGTACCAAGGCTGCCTGGTCGAGCCCGTGCTCGCACAGTAAGTTCACAGTGGCCCACAGTCCCGCTTGCACCTCCCACCAGTTGTCGCTGGACATTGTCCGGATCTCCTCTTGCAGCCATAAGAACAGGGGCGCGAGGTGTTCTCGATGTTGACAGAAAAACGCAGCCCAGACCTCGGCAGGGAAGTTGTGCTCCGGTGGAATGAGCTCCGGCTCTGCAGGCACCGGCTCTGCAGGCACTGACTCTGCAGGCCCCTGCTCGTCCTGCAGGCCATCATCTGAGTGTCCCGTGGGCTGCGGGATGGGACACTCAAGATAATCGTCATCCGCCCTCATGGAGTAGCGGATGGTGATTATTTTGTGCCCACATATGGCACAAGTCGGCTTCCTCTGGGCCCACCAGATGGCACAGCCATAGCAGAGCCGATGCTGGCAGGGGGTCACATGGGTGACATCCTCCCGAGCTTGCCCGCAGACGGGGCAGGTCCAGTTGGATGGCACGTCCATGGTCCCGGGCTCTGCGGTGGGCTGGGGAGAGCTGAGGTTGGGAAGCTGCTCCCCTCACAGATGCTGCAGCAGGCAGAAGGTATTACAAACTGCAAAAGAGAAAGAGAGGCCATGGTCGCTTGCTGCCCCAGGGGCAGGCAGCAGCGATGCTCCCCCGGTCCCTCAGCAAGAAACCCTCCCGGTCCCTGTTCTCCACCAGCTGCTGCAGGGGCCACGTCCTGCACCTCTCACCTCTGCTGCTGCAAGTGCACCTTGCAGAGCCCCAGCCACCTGAGCCAGGCAGGGCTGGGGGAAGCGCTGGTGATGCTGTGGGATGGGCAGCAAGAACTGCTGCCAGTAGCCCCACAGCGCAACACAACCACTTGGTTCAGTGCTCCAAGTCCGGCAGCTACGCTCAGCTGGAGTCCAGGCACGAGTGCACGCTGGCCTCTGCTGGCACCCAAATGGATACAGCAAGGGCTGTTGAGGTCACAGTCGTCTCTCGTTGCCTCACAACCCCTCGGTCCGTGACTGCACGTATTGGGGCACCAGCCTGGGCTTCCCTCACCCTCCGTCATTGCATGATTTTCCTTCATAATGGCAATATACTTGGAAAAACAAAAATTGCACATGTTTCTACTTGTAACCAACTTGTCATGAGGTGGTGCCACAAGACGACATGACAAACCTAGGCCAGGTTCAACATGCAGCAATGGATGCCGCTGCGTTTGGCCTGAGGGCCAGCTCCTCAAAGTCCCTGCCTGCCTGCCCTGCGTGGATGATGGACTGCGTGCCTTGCTTGCAGAGCGGGCACTGGGGCCTGCTGCTAGTCCACCGCTGGATGCGGTGGAAACAAACCTGGTGGCAGCATGGCACAGTGTATGCCACGCTGTCCCAGTTCTCCAGGCACAAGGGGCAGTGGGTGCCTAAAGCTGCTTCCACACTTCCACCAGTTGCAGCGGGAATGGAGGAGTGGGAGATGACAGTTTGCTCCCCGACACTGATGCTGGGGCAGCAGGTGTCACATTGCAATAGGACAAGAGACCCCACGGGCACCGACCAACCTGGGGAGGGTTCCTCAAGAAGCATCCCCCCAGCTGCCAGCGTGAGGCATTGCCACGCTGCCTACCTGCACTGCTGCACGCGACTCTGCGCAAAGTCCCGTCTGCCTGCTCCCAGCAGGGTCAGGGTACGGCACAAGTGGCTCTGAGACGGCCGCTGAGAGCTGCGCTAGCAGCACCCAGAGCACGTTCCAGCTCCAAACTCGCCCTGTTGCGCTCCGGTCCTCGCACACACGCTCGGTCCGATGCCAGGCACGAACTGATCGGCTGGGCTGCCGCACCCGCGTTGCAGCAGGGTGGGCTGAGCAGTCACAATCCACCGCACAGCGATGTCACAAAGGATCACTTGGCCCTGTTGCCAGTCCTCACCTTCACTCCGGGTCATCACCACCCGTCCCACAGTGATGCCGTCATCCGTGGCTTGGTCATCACAATGAGCCTCACCTGCTGCACGCGTGCCAGCAGCACTCAAGCCCCAGCAGACATTTCTGGGCCTTCCCCTGCACCTCTGCCTGTTCCATTTCTCCCCACATCTCATGTGCTTGCCATCAGTGTTTCACACCAATCACCGGTGCCTGGGACATGTCTTCTCACGGGCCCCATCGGGTTGCTCAGGTCATGGTATGCAGTCCCAGGCATGTACAACAGGAAGGTTTATTCAGTAAAAGGTCACACTTCTCTCTGTCTCTTGGACTAGATGATGGTAGAGGTCTTTTCCAGCCTTAATGGTTTAAGAGGTTTGGCCTCTTCTCCCAGGCAACAAACAGGACCCGAGGAAATGGCCACAAGTTGTACCAGAGGTTTAGGTTAGACATGAGGAAAAACTTTTTCTCTCAGAGAGTGGTCAGGCACTGCAATGGCTGCCCAGGGAGGTGGTGGAGTCGCCGTCCCTGGCAGTGGTCAAGAGGCGTCTGGATGAGGAGCTGTGAGATCTGGTTTAGTGCTTGTGGTAGCAGTGGTAATGAGAAGACGGTTGGACTAGATGATCTTATAGGTTGTTTCCAACCTTGTGATTCTGTGATTCTATGATCATTCATCCTAGTTAGCAATACTGCTACACTCAACCTGAGAGCACAGAATGTCAAACAATCTGGTTATGAGAGCACATGACAACTGAAAAAGTAATATTCAACTTGATACAAAAGAAGTTCACAAATAGAAGTGAACTACCACAAGCAAAATTTTAGTCATTGTTTCCTTTTTTTATGCGGTTGCATGCCACTGCAACCAATGTTTGGGCAGTATCACTGAACTGGGAGATAGCTTGGTTATGTTTTTGAACTGTATTTAGGAGCAATTCTGAGATCTGGCACCTGTCGATAAATATTAACCTCTCAAAAAGAATGTTTTTTTTTAATGTGAACAAAAAACCCTTTCAAAAGCCATTTAAAGCCATTACATGTGGTGAGCTATAACAGAATTACCGCTATGTAAAACTGGGAGTTTATATTACCACAAATCCCACATGCCTGGAGGCAGGACCATGCTACAGACAGCAATACCACATGATAGAAGAGACAATCATTGCAGTTCTTTGTTGACTCAGCTTCCTCCTTAGTTTAACATTTCATATTGTTACCTCCAAGCACGCAGGGACAAGCTGAGGTGTGTAAGAATGAGAGTTAGCAGACACATGGGTTTTGTTCTTCTCCAAGCCTGGAATCCAGCTCCTATCTGAAATACATTTTCTGAATATTAGGCGACAAACTTTGGAATAATGCAGTGGGGCATTACTGCTGTTGCATTTGGGTCTGCCCAAAGGCTCTCTACAAACAACCGAAGTTCCATATTTCAAAACAGCAGCAGACTATTAGGTAATTCAAACTCCTAAAATGTGGCAGCAGAATTCACTTTTGGTTATTAAGAATTAGCTGTATTAATCACATACTGAAAAAGATGCAATATTCTTCTTTCAAGTATTTTATTTTATTTTGTAGGCATGTAACTTCTGTTGGATCTTAACAGTTCTCCACTGTTTGCTTCTAACCCAACAGCACCAATACTTTGTATTTTCAGTACTTGTTGGTTTTGTTTGTATCCTAAAGACACATTAAAAAGAAGATAACTATCTCAAGACTGAATACAGCTGTTTCAAACTTCAATTAATCATTATTTCAAGCACAAAGTGTATTTATTTTGTAAACACTCTTTTATTTTCTGCACAGTGACTTTAAACCTTTTTCTTATTCTCAAAGATGTAAATAAAGATTAATTCCATGGCAGCTGTTAGAACATGAGTTTCCTAAAAGTTAATAAATAATTTAAATGAAAAATAGAAAAATAATATTCCATGACTTCCACATTTCTGACAATTTTACGTCTGCCCATACTTCCAGTGCACAGAAATCTCCACTAATTATTAATCTTTGCCAATACTGCTTACTAGAAAATTCTGTTTTCCTTGCTTAAAGACATTTCCAAATTGCCTGGTCATCATTTTACAATAAATGTATTGGCACAGTCTTGCTTTGGAAATTGGCTTGCAATTCTTCTGGAAGACATACAGAAGGAATATTTTATTTATTTATTTTACATATGAAAGAAAATAGAGCAACGTTTTGTTTGAACAACCAAAATACCTTGTGCTTTGCAGCTGAGATAAGGCATTTGGAAGTACAGGGACTCTGTATCATGAAACACTTCTTGTTGTCCTCATGCTCATGTGCACAAAAGCTTTAGTTCACTTTGAAAATTTCCCCTTTTCAGACTGCTTGCAGCTGGGCGACTGTCTGGATCAAAGGAAAGCCCTTCCCTTTTCCCCTGGAGCTCCAGGTTCTCTACATCATATGTATCCAACAGCCAATATAACACAACACAGCCAGCATCACAACGCTCAACGTATGTGACAACAAACACTACCCAAACAATTAGAAACTGGAAGCAGCCCCAGTCACCCCTCTGCAGCAACCTGACTTACTGTGCCCCTGTCCTTGGGGGTGGGCAGTGAGGTTACCAGAAATTGGGAAATACAGGAAAAACTGCATGTGTCTGAGCTTCTCCTACCAGGTACCTGAAGAGCAGCACTGCTCCTCTTCTCCAGCAAGCAAAATTCAACACAGAGATGAGAACCAGAGCAGCGTTGGAAGCCACAGAGAGGTGGCACCTTGCAGAGTGAAGGCAGCAACCCGAACCCCACGAAGAGGGCAGGGAACAGGCAGGGCCAGGGGACAGAGATAAGGCTGAGGTGAATGAGGTTACTGGGGAACAGAAAGCTGTTGCTCGGGAAATGCAAGCAAAGAACAACACAGCAAAGAAGGTACAAAGACAAACCAGACAGAAAGACAGACCAACCAGAGAGAACAGAGAGAAAGGCACAGGCTTTAAGATCCCAGTAAACGAAAGGCGGGCTGAGAACTACTGGGAAAGGAGGAAAAAATAGCAGAAAAACCCAACAAATGGAACCCCACATATCTAAACAGGGAAAAGATTAGAAGCCTGAGTAGGAAGAAACATTAGAAAATGAGCAAGGAAAATGAGAATCAGGACTGGACAGAAAAGCAAATGATGTGTGCTGAACAGACAGGAGGGCAGACAAACCAGCCCTGCTGCTGGGCTGCCATGGAGCTGCTGGGCTCGGGGGCAGACAGGGCTCCCACCTGCGGGGCACGGCACCGACCTTGGAAAGGAATGAGCAAGATGACTGCAGGGACGACCTTACTTCTGACAACAAGCAACATTCTGCATGCTTGGGCTTTTCATGACTCTGCGTTCCCTTCCTTCTGCCCTGATTTTTGTAACATAGACAGTTACTAATGCTGAAGTGAGTGAACACGGCAGTTTTGGCTGGTGAGCAGGAACTGCAGCTGCTACACCAAACTCCACTCAGCCATTCGTTTCTTTGAGGTTATCCTTACTATTTCTCATCACAATAATATAAAATATGTGCATATACTGATGGAAAGCAGACTTCATGATTTATGTCGGATGTGCATTATTTGTTTTAAGTCTGAATTTTTATTTGGTATTTCAGAGCTGCTTTGTTAGCAATTGAGTTGATCTCAATTTTAGACTGACAACAAAGCAGTGGCAGATTAACTTGGAAGATATGCCCAGAGCTGAAATGCTGCTGGATCATTTGTCCTTACTGAACGAAAGCAGATCTCTGCATTATAATATGCAATTGCTACTGATGTCACTGTTTTAAATATTGTTTTTTTCATCGCTCTTCATCAATTATCCCACATTCAGAGGATTTTTAACTTAGTAAATATTCCCGCATAGTGAAAGGCAGCATTAGGAGAAAAGTCCTGAAAAGCCTGCTTATAAATGCAATTCTGATTTCAGCAAATTCATCCTTCAGATAGCTACACTTCTAGAATAAATTATCATCTCTAATATCATTACCTGAATATAGCAAAACCTGTACTGTAAAGGGTCTTGGCACTGAATGATGATAAGCATCAGAGGTTTAATGTTTAATTACCAAGCAGAGTTTTCTGCAGAGCTGGGTGCTAATATCATTCACTGCTGCTGTTGGCTCTGTGGCAGAATGTTGTGATCGTTACGAACTGTCAAGGAGAAGTGATTCATAAACTTTGCTGTGTGCTACTCAAACACACAGCTGGTGGGAATGCAGAAATGGACAGCAATTTATGGCAGTAAATCCCAAAGAGAAATATCTGACTTCAAATAGATATGAAAAATAAAAAGGAAATCCAAATGAGAAGGAAAAACAGATATTCAACTACAGATAAATTGTGAAGCATAAAACACATAATTTAGCGGTGTTTAGAGACCAAGGGTGACCTCTAGATTACAACTGTTACTTTGACTAAACTAAATATCACGTTAATTAATGAAGGTACCTTCCCTGCTAAACAAAGAGAGGAACAAGTTGGCTTGCCATCTTAATTTAACACCCCTTAATGAAAACCAGGCAGCAAAGGGACAAAAGAACGGGGATTCTGAAGAAGATTCAGATGTATAATTTTTGGCATGCCTTAAACAGAAGTGACACACAGTCCATCAAAGAACAGAGACAAAAGCATCCTCCCACTCATTTCAAGGACTGGTAATTCCACTGACCCATGGCAAAGGTTCCATGGGCAACAGCGGGTGTAGGTGACCGACACGAAGTTAACTATTATAATCTTTTCCCCAGGCTCTTCCTGTGTTCAAAGGCTCTGAGGAAGCTAAACAGAGTGAGTTTAAAATCCATCTATGCACACAACCAAGAACAACATCTATATCTGAGCACCACTTTTAATTTTTCCCCTAAACGGTACCAACACAGAAGACAAGATGTCAGCACCGGTGACGCCAGCATTTCTGAAAGCACTGCACCTGCCAGGTCTTACGCGCCCCACGAAAGCCACCTTCCTGCAAACACGAGTTCTTAGCACAACTGATAATGCTCACATCTGAAAACAAGTTTGAAAGGAATCAACGTGCAAGTTGCATTTCTAGATAAGTTGAGCAGTACTACGAACAAATGCTTGTGTGGTTGTAATGACAGGTCCAATTTAAATACTACATATGGTCTATTTTTAAAAATCTACACTTCTGAGTATTTACATGCTTATTTGTATGCATGAGTAGTTGCATAGATGTTTGAGAGAGAAGGAGAAAAGAAGGAAATCCTTCTTTTTCATGTGGGAGTCTATACTGAGCTTAATTTCTGAAAACCTAAGGCCTGATTTTGGATAGTGAATATATACTTAAATTTACCTGTCAGAGTTCTGTTCTCTACACTCATCTGTTTTGATTTAGTTAATGCAATAACGTTTTCTATAGTAAACAATAGGGAAATTAAACCATGGAATTACCAGCACGCATGAAATATGTAAGTCTCTCACTGCAAGTCTTGCAAAACACAGAACTTGAAGTTGTTGAAAAAGTAAAAGAACAGATCCATTAGGTGATCTTTAAAACTGAAGCAGAGCCTTAAGCTGCTCAGAAAGGGTGATGGCAGCTGTTGGCAGAGGGCCTCGACTCTGACACTGCTGCAGTAATTTTGAGCTGTTTGCTAAGGCTCAAAATAACTAGGAGACTAAGAGGAAATGAGGATAAAATCACAATCAAAAACAGTTCTCTACCAGAGAAAGGACTAGCAGCAGGCAGGACATATTTTGGAAATTTGGTTCAGAGCACCCAGCAATGAGGAATCAGTTTTGACTTCACACAAAAAGATGAATAAGGAGCAGCAGCTGTGGGCACTGCACTGGAGCATCCTCTAAAGGAGGCACTGACTGCCACCCTTAAGCCAAGGGAAATACATGCTAATCTTGACGCTTTTAAAAGCAGCACAGTCTTAGCCTGGTGGTAAGCAATGAGGAGGAGATGTACTCCAACATACAGATCACTGCTGGCGTGCCCTGGCCATCTATGCTGAAGAATACCAAACTGCTCCCCCTCCTGCACCTCTCTCGGTTACTGTTTGTGCAGCCACATGGGCACCTGGTGCTGGGAGCTCTCAGCTTCTCAAATGAGCACTGCTTTTCCCAGGGGATAAG